>NC_134500.1:19595520-19942393 GCF_040206685.1 Ascaphus truei
CTATTTTTGTAGGTGGGAAAATCATCCACTTCTGTTCACGTCCTCGGGCGCCGGCTGAGACGCGTAATCGCTACACCAGTCGGTTCGGGGTGCTGCCGATCTTCCAACACTCAAAGGGATAAATTAAACTACCCGTGTGGATTACCAGGTGTCTTTGTGTGCACCATATCCCAGGACAAAATGACAAAAGCCTTGCAAATTCGGGTAATGATTAATCTGTCAAAATACTGCATTAAAAGGTTTGTACGCGCATCGAGAAGAAATAGGATGGACTTTCAGACTTAATACGTGTTGATACGCATATGACCTCCGTGACCTTGTGAATGGTACACAATGGGCAGGACCACTCAATGAGCCTCACCGAGTATATTCAGAAATCGTGTCTCGCTAAGGTATAAAATGGTTATTATTACAGGGGAAGGCACACATATGTAACCTACAGATCTGGTCTATATTAAGCATTTCAACCTTACTAGACATTTTAAAAAAATAGCCATATTAGGTAAGTACAGGTGTGGTCCGTATTGTACATTTCGACAAGCACATTCACCATTTCAAGAGATATTTTTTTTTATCCAGGCACAAGAAGCGAAAAAAAAACCACACAAAAAAAGGGTGGAATTGAAGCATTCGACCGACGAATTTTATCAAACGTGGGACACGTGGTTGGGGCAGGGAACGGAACTTAACCACCTTGAATTTGATGTAAACTGTTTGGGTTGTTTCTGTCTTAACCTAAAAACTAAAGCTATGTGGTCGGGGGGAGGAGAACCCTCACCCCACCCCTTCTCACACCTCCTCTCCCTTATCTCCCCCCTCTCTTCTGCCCCTCTTGGTCTGTCTTGTATGTCCTCTCCCCCCCACCCCCCTTTTCTTATTTTTGCCTTTCTCTCTATCTTTTTTCAACATAGTATAAATATTAAACATCGAATCAATGTTTAATCATCTGCAGTTGATATTATAACCAGATCATAAGCAAGAACTCAAGAATGACCCGTATTCTCATCTTATTCTATATTACTGATACCGTCGTCACTTATTCTATCTGTATATTTCTGCTGTTTATATTGTTGGATATCTGATATCTGCTATTCGTACCGTGTGAACAACCAATAAAAAAATATTTGAAACAAAAAAAAAAAAAAAACAGGGTGGAAATCTCTCAAGATGAGCTGTTAGTTTGCGTAATGTCACTCAACCAATAACAGTGCAGGCACAGGGTTTTCCTGGCAATATATGAATCGGTTCTTTCAGTGGAGCAGATGCAAAAAGCACACGCTTTCCATGTGGGGATAAGTGTGCTAAAGTTTATCTGAGAAGCCTATACAGCAGAAATAGACTATGTCTGAGACGGGCAACGCCAAGAAGAGCAATAGGAGGGTCAGCAAGTATTCAAATTTAACCATGAAGGGGAACAGAAGTTTTAAGGAGAAAATAGCACTGAAGAACAGCTTGGCAAAAGAAGCCCTCTCTGAGTTTTTCGCCACATGTTTACTAATAGTAAGTGTCAGCTGCTTTCCGGTTTCTGTATGTGGAATTGTGCTGATGTGTGCTTTTGCTGTCTTGATTTTACTTGCCATCTGGCTAATGTATTCGATTACTTTAAACAGCGGCACAAGCGTGATGATACAAAGGGTTATGGATAACCACAGTTTATCTATTTTTAGACAAGAGTACCGAGTACTTTTAATATTTACAAACGCACAATTCCTCTTTTTTAGAAAGGGGATTTCTCTCTCTTTTTTTTTTCTTTTTCTCATAAATATTGCAGAAATCTTTCTAAATTGTAGTCCAAGGGGCTTTGCCCCAATGTGCATCTTTTTGAAATGAGACACATTAGAACTACTTTATTAAGTCACTTTGGCCAATGGATTATTTGATTGCAGATTGAATGGACATTTATCCAAACACTTTTTGATGTATTATGGGGGAGTTTATTTAGATTTTCATGACAAACACATATTTAGAGTGTAGTGTATTGCAATGTTTTCGGTTACATAAACTGTATGAAATGTTGCAGTTTAACACTTCTAGGATTTGCCAATGCATCCAGTAGAATTTATGCAAGGTAAGCGTTTTATTTTGTTGATTTAAAGCTATATTGGAACATGGTCCTGTCACATGCTCTGCCGTTCTCTGTGGTTACTTGAGGGTAGAATTAACATTGTGTGTGTATGTATGTATGTATGTATACGTATACATATGTGTGTATGCATATATATATATATATATATATATATATATATATATATATATATATGTATGTGTGTATGCGTATATACATACACACACACACTATGTGTGTGTGTGTGTGTGTGTATGCATAACATATATATATATATGTATATATATACATAACATATATATATATATATATATATATATATACATATATATGTGTGTATGCGTATATATATATATATATATATATATATATATATATATATATATGTATGTATGCGTGTGTGTGTGTGTGTGTGTGTGTGTGTGTGTGTGTATATAAAATATACATACATGCATACCCCGGTTTAAGGACACTCACTTTAAGTACACTCGCGAGTAAGGACATATTGCCCAATAAGCAAACGGCAGCTCGCGCATGCGCCTGTCAGCACGTCCTGAACAGCAATACCGGCTCCCTACCTGTACCGAAGCTGTGCGCAAGCGGGGAAACTATAGAGCCTGTTACACATGCGTTATTTACATCAGTTATGCACGTATATGACTATTGCAGTACAGAACATGTGGGGAAAAGGTAGTGCTTCACTTTAAGTACATTTTCGCTTTACATACATGCTCCGGTCCCATTGCGTACGTTAATGCGGGGTATGCCTGCATATATGCTATATGGGTATACTGTGTTATATATATATATATATATATATATATATATATATATTATATAATATATATATCTGTGTATATATATATATATATATATATATATATATATATATATATATATATATATACAGTATATAACACCCCTATATATATATATGTTTGTAGATCCCTGTGTAGAATAACATTTACAGTGTTGGCTTTAAATGTTTTGTTAGCTGAATAGTTAATGACAATCCCCAGCGATCTATGCTTTGCTGGCACAGATGTAAACGTTTGCAAAAACATGTTGAAATATGTTCTGAAGGTCCCTTTCTATGAGTCAATACAAACAAAAACATACTGAATAGGGACCTAAGTGGGAAACAGAGGAAGTGGGAAATGATAGCAGTTAACAGCCATTGGGTCGCCTAGTCTGCCGATAATCATGTTTTACCAAAAATTAAGCAGAACAAATGGCTCTTTTTGGATGTAAAAGGTCCATGTTGCGTCTCTCACTGTTGATGTATGAAAGTCCTGTGCATACTGAAGCATATCCTCCAACTGTATGTATTGTGCACGTACTGTGCCTATTGCTTATATCCTGTACCTATTTAAACAAGGTGTACTTATTGTATCCATTTCTGCCTGCCTGTGATAGCGATGGGCGCTTCACTGCCTGCCTCCTATTGGATGAAGTTCTGAACCTTCAGCTAGTTACGACAGCCATGATTAGATCAATGACTGATTTGATCAATGATCAGTGGGTTATAGGGAAGTTATCATTGTTTCTGTTTTTATGTATTATAATTATCTTCCGTCCTCATCGATCCACTGCTGGATGAAGGCCTCCCCAATGATCTTCCAGGTACTGCAGTTGCGAGCAGCACTTATCCATGTCGCTCCAACAAATTTTCTGATCTCATCCTCCAATATTACTTTTGGTCATCGTCTAGCTTGGTCTTTTAATTTCCTTTGGAATTCAGTTGAGTACCATCTTTGTCCAACGATGGTAATGTCTTCTTGCATACTGGCTGGCCCACTGCCATTTTAATTTCTTCACCAGTTTTGATGATGTCACAGACATTTTTTGGTTTCAAACCAATTCGTTATTTTTCTTTTCTCTTCGGGTAATACCCAGCATACATCTCTCCATACTTATTTGTGTTGTCTGAAGCTTCTGAATTATCTTTGCCTTTAGGGTACAAATTTCACATCCATACGTGAGCACAGGCAGAATACACTAGTCGAAAACGTTCCTCTTTTTAGCTGCAAGCTTGGAGTGCTACTTGCAAAAGCACTAGTATCATGGAAAACAAATAATAAACGGGACAGTACTGTAAGTGCAACGGGAATGCACGACAAAGACAAGAAGTTACCTGTAGATCTGCAGAACTAGAAGCCAGATGAAGGGGAAACAGGGAAAGACGGAGTGCTAAATAACTAATGAAAACCTGACTGCTGACATGTAAACAGAAAGTTTTACAAGCAAAGAAAGACGGGGTGGGGTTTTATACCCAAACAAAGATGGCAGCTGGCCTCATGGACAGTTCTGGTTCTAAGCAGCCCAGACCTTGAACCTAACTCCTCTGTGCGCCCCTACAGGTCTGCGAGGAATACTTTGGGAGGGAAGCATGACAGTAGCCCCCTGTTAGGGACTACTAAAGGTTAAGGGTCTTAAAGGGTTAACTCTATGTGCTTAGAAAGTGTAACGCCCCTCGCCCATCATATGGTTCAGGGTGACTAGGCAGAAACCTAACCTCACCCACCTTCTAAAAGGTGTCCAGCCTGTCACCTGGTACAGGATGACAAGGTATAATCCAAACCACTCTCCCTGTAGGCATGGGGACCAGTGATGACACTAGTAAGTATATATCGTAGGTGTAGAAAGTTCTGGATCTAGGTCCCAGGTGAAGTTGAAGAAGAGGGATCTCACTGTATATAGTGTGTCATGTTTATGTGCTGAGCTATATATTTAAGAATGTCTGGTCACCTTTATTATTTTATAGTTAGGGAACATGCCCCTACTAGACATAGCCCATATCATTGGTCCGAGGTTGGTTATCTAACCTGAAAGAGGAGGATGCATGTTACGCCGGAGGGAGTCATCTTAAACAAAAGGTTCCTGAGCACTGCAGGGTTGGTCCATACTGACCAGTTCTAAATGCGAGCCGCTTCTGATGCCTTGGGATAAGGAGGATCCTCCTTAGAGTGGCAGAACATGTATCCCTGATGATGGAAGTATCTCCACCACGGGTCTTTGTGAAAAGGAAGCAATTCCAAACTCAGGGACAGCGAATATCATGCAGATCCAGTGCTAAGGGTACCAAGTCCAGAACCTCCCTAGGATGGCGGTGAGAGCCACCAGAGAAGAATACCCAATGCATCTGTATTATTTGCCACTCATTATTGTCTGAAATGAAGATGTCGTCGAATGTGGAGCAAAATCAATGGAGCTCTTGTTTTTACCAATAAAGTTCCTGGCGCCCTTCATTGCCACCTTCTTGCACGCGCCCATTCAGCCTGGATGCCAGCACCCTGAGAAGGTAATTAGAGATGCTGAGCACCACTGTATAGGAGATACCTGGATGGAGCGCTCTGAGCCGGGAAGAGGGGTTACACTTATAATACATTAATGTACGCTTCTTCAAGACTTTGTCTGCTTAATGCATTTCAAACCACTGACTTGTAGACAGAATCAAATGTATTTTTGTAATCTACGAATCCTACAATTTTGATGTATATACAGCTCTACCCCGTTATAACGTGGTGCTCGGGGGCCACTGAATGAGACCGCGTTATAACCGGGATCGCGATTTGAAAAAAAAACCATGGCCGCCGCAATCAGGAGTTCCACGTCCGCCAGAGGGGCAGAGCTGGGATAACCCTATGTACTAACCTGACATTTTTCAATTTGCGCCTTTTTTGGGTTGTACTGGAATGGACTGTGCTCGGCATACAGATGTTAATAATATGTACTAAAAAATGATGTCTGTGTGTCAAAAAAAAGTTTAAAGTCTATTACTAGTTGTAACAGGGGAGTTATCCCTGTTCAGGTAATGTGCCTCTAATCCAGCAGTGTGGTGGTTAACTGCTGGTAGTCAATTAACAAACACCACCTGCCTGATTAGATTGCTTAGAAAAGCCTGTCTTTAGAGACAGGAAGTGAGACTCCTTAGCTCACGTGTGAGCTGAACAAGGAAACAGAGCAGAGGTTCTTGAGTCTCCCAGGAGAGACTGACCAAGAGAACACAGATCTCTGGAGCTGACAAATAAGACTTCTAAACCTGGATGCTGATAATCTGGAGAAAAGGCAGCAACCCTGGAAACAGATAAGACTTTAATTTCCATTGACTGTTGTCTATATATATATATCTATATGACTTGGGCTGATGAATAGCCTGGGTAGCCACCCAGTTAAAAGGGGCTGAAATAGAAGGATACATATATGCCAAAGTGGAGCAAGTTTTATTGGGCTCACTATTTCTCTGATGTTGATTTTTGCTGTGTTTAAATCGACAGGCACAATAAAGCCTTGTTTTAATTTCACCTTAAACAGTCTCCATTATGTACCTCTGCACATGTCCTCCTACACTAGTGTTGCAGCAGAATGAAGTTGTTATGTATCAACAGCACAGATGTTTCATTATATAGATTAACAAAATGTATTATTTTCACACTACGGCTACTATAAATAATGTTACACTAAATGTATATTTTCTAATACTCGTTATACAAGGCATTGCGTCAAACTTCATTTCAAACAATATCATACATATGATACACATTTTAATGAAGGTTTTTACTACCACAAATAAATATGATCTTAGTACATAGAACATGTAAAGGGCTTTAGGTACTGTATCTAAGCAGAAGTGGTGCAATTTGGGGGCCAAAATTACAATTGCACTATGTATAATAGAAATACATACAATTCAAATTAAAAGGGGTTTTGTATGAAGGTTTATCTTTATTTATATAGCGCCCACAGCTGTACTCAGAGCTTTACAAAAGACACAACACAGTACAGGGAACTATAATACAATAATTGCAACAATCAGACAATAGGAAAGGAAATCCCTGCCCGAAGAGCTTACAATCTAAGTGGTATGTTGGGAGATTTACAGAGACAGCAGGCGAGGGAATAAGTGCTGTTGATGGCAGTGATTGGACACAATGGTTGGTAGGAGTGACTGTGGGTGTGGAACTGTAGCCATGGGTCCAGGCTATCTGTAGCAAAGTTTTTGCACCAGAATTGAAACTTGATACACCCCACATTCCGCATTTTAGCATAGTATCAAAAAACAATATATGAGATGTCAAAAAAGAATATATTGGTACAGTTCAATTAATACACATTTTTAATCCACTTGTTGCTAGCTTATTCAGCATTGCATTGCTTTGTTATCCTCTCTGCTGGACAAGGAGTTAATATAAGTAATAAGGTCTTCAGGAATAAACTAGACAAATAATAATTTTGTTTATACTGGTTATGTGTGTGTCCAAAATACACAATGTTCCACTTACAGTGTTGCAATAAGTCAGTTATATTATTACAGTACGCATGAATTTAATAGCTGGTCACATTATGAGCTGTTATTGTGCAATCAGTGGAAACAAGGTTGCGAATGGTTTTTGACCCCTTGTCTGTTTTCACAAGGCACAGGAGATATGTAAAGGAAAAGCCTTTTGTTATTGATGGTTTTCAGCGTCCCACTAAAGTCATGAATATTGTTCTCATGTTTAAAGCAAATCTTTGTTTTGATTTTTCATTTTTTTTATGTTTCAGTATTGGAATCGAGGGTTTATCCCAGGCTGACCCTGGTTATTTTTTAGCTCCAGACAACCCGATGGTTCCCTAGATACTCACCTGTCTAGTTACCAGCGTCTCTGCTCCCTTTGGGTACCAAATCACGTGGGTTCCGCTGGCCAATAAGAAGCCCCAGCATCATTGCAAGTGGCTTCCTATTGGATAGCCATTTAAATGTCCGGAGGAAGCACTAGTACAATAACCACATGAGTAAATATCTCAGGAACCAGGAACTGACAACGCAATACCCCTCCGGAGGACCGCCTGGTTCAAATCCTGTAAAAATCCTGTGTTTTTGAGGGGATTGCCGCTTTAAATCCTCCAGTGCCTGGAAGTCCTGCTACCTCTGTGTTCATAGACTGTCTTGCACTTCCTGATCATGAAATAGTTCCTGAGCGATCACATGATCTCAACATCATTTCGATTACGTTGACCAATGGGAAGAATCCTCCTTTACCGTGCAGATCCAACAGAGCGCTGATCGCGATCTTCCCCTAGACAATTAGCATAGTCCCAGGAAGTACAGGCTGCATCATAAGGGCCAGTGGAGTACTGGCCCTTTTGACTTCCACTATATGTACATAGGGCACCAAGGGTGCACAGTTTCACTAGTGTTTTGGTTTAAAAGAAGAATGGTGTTTTGGATGTTTCCAAAATTATGCGGGGGGGATGGGGGGAAATCGGAAAAAAAATTGTTCACTATTTTACTTTGAATTTTGGACGAAAATGTGAAGGTATTTTGGAACATTTAATCCTTTCAAATCGGATACCAATAAGCAACAAAAACGAAACGGTGAGCTTTATTGTGTGTTTTTATTTGAATTCTGCTACTGCTCGGCCTGGAAATGAAAATCCAATCCGCAGACTTTGCATTCTGAACCTGCGGACGTGCCCCTCCATTCACGTTCAATTGGAACTGCAATACAGCTCTGTGCATTGGTCCAGCGCATGCTCCTGTTATCTAGTTAATAACTACAGTATCTGATTCCCCATCACAAGACTAAAAGCATTGTGCTATTTATAGTACAAACCTATTTTTAAGTGCTAGAAGTATTTCACATGCCTGACCTAGTTTGTTTGTTGGGGGGAGGGGCTTGCACAATTTGGAGAGAATTGTACATTTCAGCATTTGGAATTTCTGCAGAATTAATTAAAATAAGGTTAATAGTATTCTCAGAACTTTTAACACAGCAGTCGATGCTGCCAGTCTCCCCCCCCCCCTAAATATGTGCATCAATACAATTCACACAATGATAAGCAATTAGCTAAGTTACCAATCCTGTGATCGATCAAGGTTCGGACTTGGGGTTCACTAAATGGCTGTCAGTATTACCTCATATTGATTCTTCTTTTATTCATTCTACAAATAGGTGTGATGCTCTCTCGACACAGACATACACCTCTCACCGCTCCAAGCTGTTTCCTCCTCTCCGTGGTCCCACCCCCAAGCTTTTGACACCTCCTCCTGATTGGCTGCTGATCGGTAATGCAGCCAATCAGGATGGAGGAAGCTGCCCAACCCCCAAGCAACAGCCTTGCTCTCTCTCTCTCTGCTCTGGGAAATCCCACGGCCCCCCAAGCAGGTCAGGTCACTACGTCCAGAGAGGTAATACCTGTATACACATACATGTCCAGCATTACCTCTCATTTTTTTACTGGACAGTATCCAAATACAGGACAGTCTGGGTCAATACTGGACACCTGGCAACCCTAAAACAAGTAGGAATGTTTAAGACAGTTTTGGAAATGTTAACCCTCTGCCAATTTTGAAGGGTATCAGTGAGTTTTTGGAATTCTGGACCAAACAAATGGAAACTTTTATGGAATGTACTAATTTATTTTATTACTGGGACTCCCTTTCACTCTACAACACTGTTGATATGGGTGAGAGATGACGTGTCTGAATTAACTTTGTGTCACTTATGTACTGTAGTGCACCACCGTGGCCAACTTCTTTATTGACTTAGGCAAAACCAAACGTGAGCAGCAAAACTAGGGCAACTGTTTCAAAAACAAGAAGAAATTGCAGTTTTCTGTCAGGGGGGTCCTTTCTGATAACTCCCTCTATTAATCCTCATACTTACACTATTTTAAGTGATGCTGTTAGCGGTAGCACCCAACGGCACCTCTAATAATATTTGACTACTCGCCCTTGCGTGTCATTAAGTAAGACAGGAAAGGGAACTGAGCAAACACATTTATCTGGATGATTCACTCAAGGTTTTCCCATATCTAAATCAAACATGACTTGCATCCATGCTAAGTCAGCATTGTGCTCAGCTAGCGGAAAAGCAGCCGTCCTGCTCATTCGGGTTACAGCACACGATGGTGTGTGGTAGACTTGATTAAAACCTTTTAGGGGCCAATTGTAATAAAAAAAAAAAATTAAAAAAAAAACTTGGCTGAATATAGATCAAGACCCTAAGGCACGTTCTATAGTGCCAGGCGCGTGCTACGCCGTGCGCGCGCGCGGAATTTTAGTTAGCTGACGTTAGTCAGCCTTTCTATACAAGGGCCGCGTGTGCGCGCACGGCAGGGAGAGGGGAGCCGACAGACAGCGGCGAAGATGAGAATTTTTTTTCTCTTTTTGCGCCACTACCGGCTCTAAATGTGTGTGTGTGTGTGTGTGTGTGTGTGTGTGTGTGTGTGTGTCTACACAAATGTAATAAATATATTATTTCTACCAATGTTTTTTTATTTTTTTAATAAATAATAAATTACACATGCATACACATACACACACACACACACACACACACACACACACACACACACACACACACACAGTATACATACAAAAAGCATGCAGCACGTGCATGCGCTTTCGCATAGGCACGCACGGCCGCATGCTGTATAGAACAGCCCTTAGTGTAGAGCAGGGGTGCTGAACTTCAGTCCTCAAGCCCCCTCCTCCCCCCTCCCCCCCCCCCCCTCCAACAGGTCAGGTTTTAAGGATAGCCCAGCTTCAGCACAGGCGGCTCAATCAGAGGCTCAGTCAAAGCCACCAATGCTGAAGCTGGGACTGATTGATCCATCTGTGCTGAAGCTGGGACTGATAAAAAAAAATCTACGTCGCATATTTTTTGGCACCCGTATTGGTTTTATTCTTTCATGATGAACAATGGAAATGTATGCTCAAATAATTAAATCTGTGCACTTTACTGAGATCAAGTATTATTCATTCATATTGCAATGTTTCTTTAGAGGAGGGGCGGCCCAACTTCAGTTCTCAAGAGCCACCAACAGGTCAGGTTTTCAGGATATCCCTGTTTCAGCAGGGGTGGCTCAATTATGGTGATAGAGCCACCTGTGCTGAAGCAAGGATATCCTGAAAATCTGACCTGTTGCTAGCTCTTGAGGACTGGAGTTGGCCAACCCTGCTTTCGGGGCTTGCAATAAATAATAGAGAGATCAGCAAAGCATTGCTCTATCTCTAAGGCATGTATTTAATATTACGTAAAGGCTGCTTCCCAGTGCCAGAGAGGAGTTCTGACCTGCTCAAATAAATGGAACTAACACCTTCCCCCAGCCTTTTAAATACATGCCTTACAGATGGAGATGGAACTCATTGCAAGTCTCCTGTCCATAGCGCATATTCAAACCTAATGCTACTGAAACTTATGTTAATATAGCTACAAATACTAAATGATCTTCATACGGTATTTTATTTTTTAACATCCAGACTATTGGCTGTGGCTGTGTCGCCCAAACTGTTCTGAGCAGAGGGACCGAAGGTGGATTTCTAACCATTAACCTTGGCTTTGCCATGGCAGTGACAATGGCAATCTATGTTTCTGGAGGCGTCTCTGGTGAGTGACTCATCGTTCCGGGTTTTTACCATAAAATGCAGTCAGATTTTAGACTCTTATTTATCATGCAGTCGGGTTTGGTTGAAAGACCCAACATGAGTCAGTGGTCATACTCCAAACCATTCCACTGATCTATACGTTGATGTCCTGTCCATGCTATATTACCAAAGCACATACTGTATCACAAAATGTCATCTTATTGTAACCCATGACTCTAAGGTTCCTTTCTATTTTACATATAGCCGTCCGGTATCATCCTGTGATGGAAAGCCAAAATAAATTAGGAACTTAATTGCCTAAGTCCATTTGTCGGTACTTGAGAGCAATCTGCTTTGGAATCTTAAGTGATTTATAAGTCAATGTCATTTCAGTGAGCACTGCCATGAAAGAAGAAACTTCTGCATTAACCACAATGCAATCACTGTGAGCGACCTACAGTATATTTAGCGTATCTACACTCACTAACCTGAAAAAAAATGGAAGTAGGTTTTAGGAAGGGAGGTGAAGGAAAATTATTTGCATAAGAGCATCATCCACCATACACATATTTGCTATCACCTGGAAGGAAATTAGACTTGTTTTCAAGCAGTGTTGAGTATCGTTTAATTAATAAGCCCCATAAAGCATCATTTTTATTTAGTGCCGTTTAGGGGGTTATTCATGAAAGTGCGATAGTGCTAATAAGGGTACTATATAACCGAATGTCCCATTAAGGTTAATAATGAATAACCCCTTTTCAATGTCCATTTTTGCCCGACTTGTGTCATCTTCCAATTGGTGTAGTGTAAAAATGAAGAGATAGAGCTGTTAACTGACACAGATTAGAAGATTTATCCAGTTGTACGTCTCTGTGCATCACTTTTCTCCCTAAAATCTGTGCCAAAACAATCTAGCAATGTATGGTGGCCAAACATTCTGTCTTTTAACCCACACACTTTCCTCTGTGTTGATACATACACCCCAACAAATGTTGGTTTAGATCAGAATTGATTACGTTTTGGATAGCCACAGAGAGATATGCGAGTCTGTTAAATACGTACCCTTTTTTTTAGTCGATAGCCTCTGACTCTGCTGTCATTGCTGGAAACCTGCACTAGATTTGCTTAATTAATCTAAACTTCAGCTCCAGGTGATTTTAAAAGCACAATGCCTTGATCGTTTGGTGGCATTATGTGCCCTGACGTGTTGAGTTGAACTAGCATGGCCATCTCTATGCCTCCATCTTTAAATGACATCACAGGCTTTAAAGGGCACTGGATGAAATAAAGGTTAAATAAAACAATTGTATGTTGTCATTCACAACTCTTTATAGCTAACCACATACAAACAAATGTAAAAAGTCATTAATAATGTGCCACATTTACTGAGCTATAAATCAACAATAATTTATATAATGTGGGGGTTGAAACCTACCTCAACTTCACATTGCAAAGCCAGTATAACCAGCCTCAGACTGATGAGACCCAAAATTTCTAAACAAATATGGTTACCATAGCGAACACTGGTTATAAATACAAAAATACACATAATTCTGGTGTTGTTTAAATTGTATGAATCAGGTTTTCATCAAGATGAAATGCATCAAAATTAGTTTCAAACAAACAAACAACTAATTCTGAAGCTGAAGCTGAAAATGTCTCTTCATGGGAATGGGGGGGGGGGGGGTCCCACTCTTAAGACCAGACTTCCTGCAGGCGGACGTGGCTTTTACTGTCCCTGGAGCCGCGCCGTTTTGCTTTTCATCATACAGAGAAATGTAGTTTTGCACAAATAAATCGAGGTGTATTGGTTAGTGCTACTTCAAGTATTAGCTCCTCTATAATGTCATCAATGAATCAGAAATATGCCTAAGGAGTTAGCGTTGTTTGGTGGGATAAGATATAAACAAATTACATCGGACTGGTTTTCTCAATCAACCACAATCGTTTTATGGTCTAGTTGAAATCATAATTTAGTGGCCTCTCCGAGAGAAACCAAACAGCTTGTGATTGGTATTGTAGCGTGGCTTTTCAGATAACAGAGAATATGAGTTTATGGATCGTGTCAAGCGTACAACAGCCTCAGCAGATGGCCTTCAATAGCAAAGACAATCAATAACGGTCAAAAATCTAATTGCGTTAATGAATAGAACAGGTCATGTTTTAAAGCCCCAGTATAAAGCATAGGTATGAGACACACTGGGGGTTATTCATTAAACACAAATGTGCTGATTGGGGCACAATCACACGGAAGATCCCTCCGATTTCAATAGGCGTTTCTGTGCCACATTCCCTCGAGCGGCACTATTGTAGTTTAATGAATTAGTCATTCACACAGTAGTTTAAGATACATTTATGAAGCGTAGTCACAAAAGCACAACAACAAGGGATAAAGGTAAGTGATGGTTCACACCCAAATGAGGAAGGAAGGCAGCACAGACTCCAACGTTGCAGGGATTTGGATGAGTAAGAATCCTTTCTTCCCAAACAATTCAAAATAGGTGTAAAGAATAAATAAAATACATACATGATTACTATATACAAATATATTCGGGGACACTACAAGGAGCTTTCAAAATAATTATTCATCCCACGGGCAGTACAAAGGACACAGGGTCACCCCTTAAGTTTGGAGGAAAGGAGATTTCACAGCAACAAAGGAAATGGTTCTTTACAGTAAGGGCAGTTAAAATATGGAATGTATTACACATGGAGACTGTGATGGCAGATACAATAGATTTGTTAAAAAAAAAAGGTTGGCTATCTTTTTAGAAAGGTATACAGGGATATACCACCAAATATTACGAAATTAGCCAAATTTTGGCGTTTGCAAATGAGAAAGCCTACAGTTTTTTAAAACATTTTTGAAGGTCAATAAAATGTTCATGTTTATAGTGCGTGTTCCCCCCCATAATTATAACAAAATCCAAAAGCAAAATATTTCAGAACAGAATCACCAACGAAAGTGCCTAGCCTTAGTGTAAACGTTATTTTCAATATTCTATCCCTAAAGAAAACCCATATGGTCCTTGATAATTTGGGAGATATCTGGCTTGAGCACAGGTGGTTCAGTCACAACGATTGGGCCACCTGTGCTAATGAGAGGATTGCCTTAAAACCTGCACTGTTAGTGGCCAGTTGAGGACTGGAATTGGAGCCGCCGTTTTCTTAGTGAAAATAAAAAGATGGACGTTACGTGCCGCACAACACCTCCAAACCCGTTTTTACACATTGGCGCAGCAAGACGCCTGAATTTATTACTCTTCTGCCCATCAATTTTACAACACAATGGCTTTTAGTGAAGCTTAATAAATAGGCCTCACTGGAGTTTAAGGATGAATGTAGTGAAAGAGCATGCCTTGTAATATAGGGATGGAGGCATCCATTGGTTAGATGTAGGTAAGTCTAAGTGGTGGTTTACTTTCATGGGACCCACTGCTTAGTTATAGCGGTAGGCTCAGCAAAGGTGTCTACATCTAGGCAGCATTTACATACGAGTCAGTACCCCCCACCTAGAGTTCACAGTCAAGCCCATTCTCACCATGGCCACCAGGAAGCTGGATTCTGGTGACTGTGATAACAATTCCCGAGGCCAATAAAGGAAACGAAGAGTAAAACGAAAGGATAAGCGTATTATCCCAAGGTGTTCTTTCTAATCTTTTTTTGTTTTTTCGCAAAACATGATAACCCTAAGTAAATACTAAAGAGAAGGGAGCGGAGTAGATCAGAGACTACACAAGGTTAAAAGAAGCTCGCAGTTTTAGAAGTCTTCATGACAAAATGACCAAGCAACAGGACTATGGGGGTCATTCTATATAGTCTTTAGTGGATACTATGGCAGTTTTCGGCTGAAGTTGACTTTAGTGGGGATTTTTGGCCGAAAACAGCCTGAATGACTGCTTCTGACTATTTAGTATAAAGCCCTAAAGAGTATATTCACTAAATCACTCTAAACAATATTTATCATTGGGTGAATGTACATACAATCCATTAACAATTGCTCACAGCTTTCACACTTTAGTCAGTAAAACCTCTAAGCATTTGGAGCCCAGTCTACTTTCTAAGAACAAAGATAGAATGACACTGGCATTATAAATGTACAGTACTTCAATAACAATTATAACTGAGTGGAGTGAAGTTCAGAGTCTCCACGGAAGTGTTATAGACTTATATTTACTACAGTAAGTAGACACCCTGCGGTGGCCATTGCTTTGAATGGGCTTGAATGTGTCTTTCAGCGCTGGAAGGCGTGTTATAACAGAACACTGCTTAGCAAGTCTGGCCTTTTTCTTTACTATGTGGGAATGATCTACCTACCTAATATACCAGTGGGAGCAGGACTAAAAAGAATAAAATAGATCAATTGATATTGCAAAATAAAAATTCATTGCCGGTACATTATATCGTGTTTAATCATTTAATATAAAATGAACCGTAATTCAAAATAAAACAATTCATTACATTTTTACGCAGATCTAACATATGCCTAAGTAAAAAAAATCTTGGAGTCTATTTATGAAAGACTCTTGGCAGCCAAACTGGGGAAACCAAAATGTGCCATATTTATACAAATGGAAAGCTCCATTGCTTTCAATGTCTTTGATAAATCTGGTGCCGTTTTCTTATCAGTTTTGCAGTCGTTACTTTACTCCAGACTCTTATTAAGCAAGGCATGACTCCATGTATGTATATCTTTATTTATTCAGCGCCCACAGCTGTACTTGGCGCTTTCAAGAGAGACAATACAGAACAGGGAATTATAGTACAATAAGTGCAATAAATAAGATCAGACAATAAGAAAAGAAATCCCTGCCCCGGGGAGCTTACAATCTAGGTTGTATGATTGGTCACATGAGGGACTGACAATGTGTTACTATACAATACACAGCAAACAGTTAATATGTATTATTAGGATAAACAAATAGGGCACTAGAAATTAATACATAGAGAAGTCCAAAGGTCTTAGGAGGTTTTACATGTTACATAAGGGCCAAGTGAGAGTATTTTTTGGGGTGACCATGGGGGGGGGGTGTAACCTATCCTCCTACTGACAAGTAGTCACCCCCTTGCTGTCTCCATTGTGCTCATTAGAATATCATTATTATGCTATCATTAACCACAC
The DNA here is from genome assembly GCF_040206685.1 of Ascaphus truei. Classification (NCBI taxonomy): domain Eukaryota; kingdom Metazoa; phylum Chordata; class Amphibia; order Anura; family Ascaphidae; genus Ascaphus; species Ascaphus truei. Next base: position 19,612,060 of record NC_134500.1, read on the forward strand.
AGGCAAGGATATAAAGCATTGGTTCTCAAAGTGATTAATTACAGCACTGACTCAATAGTCCATGCAGCAGTCTTCGTGTCAGGGAAGATTTTAGCTCTATTCAAATACAAGGGGCTAAGATCTTTCCTGGAAAGGAGAAGATGGCTGTGACAAGCATATCTCCATTAGGGGCCATTGTGTGACATAATAACAGAAATGACCTAGTCCCAGAAATGTTTCTTCACAGCTTCTCTTTCTCTGTAATTGTTTGACATAAGCCATCATATGCACCCTTCTGCAGTGCAACAAAATCAGCTTGCTTTTTCATTAGTGCTATTCAGAAAAAATAAGGCCTCCTGCATCACCAGGCATGTTATCTGTGTTTGCCCGGGCACTGCTATAGTGACCTTAGGATCAAGCAAACAGCAGCACAGTTCACAAGGTCACTTTCAGCTCTCCAACCCAAAGGTTACTTTATTTCAATAGTGTCAAAACAGAAACTGGGAAAAGGTTTTAATTTTAACATTTATTTCTTTTTTAATATCAAAAGAGATTAATAGAAGTCTGTATCTGCATACAGTGTTTTTTTTAGGGTGTTTCCACAGTTTGCAGCACAGTTTCGCTGTAGCATGCTCACGTCATTAGCAGCCCAGATCCGACGAGGTCCGATATATCAGTGCTAACACCGGGCCGTTATAAAAATCGGTAACGGACCTTATTTTCCCTGAGATGAACGCATATCCACAAAGCTAATTATATGCACGAACCACGGCCGCTGTATATCTCATTAGCGTAGGCTTAACGGCATTAACTTCAAATAACATGGCGGCCTGACTTAGGGAGAGGGAGCAGGGTGGCCACCTTCAACTGCTGGCCAACCCGGAGGGGAAAAAAATAAATAAAAAACTCCCTTACTTGGCAGCGTGCTGCGGCGGCGTCTCCCGACATCCTGCTGCAACTCATCCTCTAACTGCGATGTCGCGTTGCCATGGCAACGGAACGCTACACGGTGCCGCGTTACCACGGCAACGTGATGCCGCTTCTCATGTGCAGCCTCAGAGGTCCAGAGCTCAGGTGTATACCGACTTTGCCACTGTTTCCCGCTCTCTGTGAGACTTATTTCTTCCTTCTGACTTTCCTGTCTAAAAAAACTATGGTATATAATTTTAATTTGTTTAACTGTAAAGTCTTTTGGTGCCCCCTTTAGAGGTGGTATGTTTTTACTCAAAAAATAAATGATGATGATTATGATCCTCTTACTCTGACTTAAAGTCTCCTATTTGTTGAAAGTTAAAGCAGCAATGCTTTCTCCCCCCCCCCTTATTTTTACATATAAAGCATGTGACAATGTATACTTTTACATCCTTACCTAAGCTAGCAATCGTTTGGTGCTCCTGTTATAAATCTGTCAAAATCCTGATTGTGTGCCTAACAAAATGGCCGCCTTCTAACATTGTGCTGCAGTCTGTGAAATGCTGCAGCGGATATTATATTAGTAAGGTTACATAGTTACAAATATACATTATTATACAAATATTCACTGCCAAGACAGCATGGGCCGACATTTCATGGTGGCTTTTTTAAAAGTCCTAATAACATTTTATTTAGAAATACATTTTTAATACTGTCATATTTTTGCTTTTGTGTACTGTACTCGATGTTTCTGAACATTTTTACTTACTTTCTTTTTTTTTAGTTTACTTTTATTAGCCTTGCTAACATTGTTGTAAAATTGTTTGGGAATGAAGTTGTCCTTGGGTATATTTTGTCTGTGCATATTGTATATGACTCATAAATTAAAAGGTCAAATATTTCTGCCTGTATGAAAGTACCAGTGTTCCAATAGAAACCAACGTTCAAACAGAAATGACTTAATATCAAAAGCTTTCATGCTAAATATGTTCTTTAGAACAGGGGTGCTCCATTCCAGTCTTCAAGCCTCCCACCCCCCCCAAACAGGTCAGGGTTTCAGGATATCCCAGCTCTAGCACAGGTGGCTCAGACAGTCCCTGCATCAGCGCAGGTGGCTCAATCAGAGCCACCTGTGCTGAAGCAGGGATATCTTGAAAACATGACCTGTTTTGGGGGGGGGGGAAGGCTTGAGGACTGGAGTTGCGCACGCCTGTTTAAGATGATATTCGGCTGGTGTAAATCTATTCAGAATATTGATGTTGTTATTAACATACAGCTGCAGCGGTCATTATTCAAACAAATCACACGTTGTGTACATCGGAATACCGATGTCATGACGCGGGATGTCTTCCAACCTCACCGCCTTAAGACGCGAGTGCAGAAAATGGAATTTTAGTGTTCTGGTGTTTAAACACCTGAAATTGACACAGTAGCACAGTACTGTACACATTGCAATTCCTTAATTTCATTGCACCCAAAGAAACAGAATCCATGAAATTCAAACACAGCAATCGCAATAAGCGCGGGTGCCTGGGGCGTTGGGCTACGTTCATGCTGCGTGGAGTACAGCAGCGCATACGAAAACGGCGCCGTGATATGTTTGAATAACGGCCGCTGCAGCTGTAGAAAAGGCAAGTGAAGCACAGCAACAAAAAAAAGGGGGAAGTTAGCAAAATCAAACGAAAGTCATTTTAATAACTCAAACAAGTCATAGTAACATCCAACATTCCGGTGCATGCAAGCACCCTCGCCCTGATGCACGCAAGCACCCTCGCCCTGATGCACGCACCAAAATGTTGAATGCTGCTATGACTTCTCTAATTGACTAGAGTAAGTACCCTTGAGACTTTAGACCCTTTGTTTGAGCATCCGAAGTTGCCGGCTTCTGAGTTCATTTTTAACATAGAGCCGCATTTTAAGGAGCTCCATAAATGCCGTCCGCGCATAACATTAACGCGGAATAACGCCGGAAATAACGCAGGAAATATGGAATGCGTTAACGGGATGACTCATTGTTTTCAGCGGCGCTCACAGTAAAAAGCCAGGTAATCACGCAGCAGCTGCGTTAACAAGGGCATTAATTTCGGCTACATTTGTAGGCAAAGGGTACTTTGAGACTACATTCTTTACATGTTCTTGTCTTTCAGGTGGCCATATAAATCCTGCTGTTTCATTCGCCATGTGTTTAACTGGAAGATTAAAGTGGGCTAAATTTCCTTTCTACGTCAGCGCACAGTTTTTGGGGGCAATCACTGGATCAGCTTTGGTTTTTGGAAATTATCACGGTAAGCAAGCCTTCAACATAATGTCTAACAAGGAGTTCGATAAGACTGTTACTGCAGAGGGGGGAGCCTGGTTCCAATAACCTTGTCAGCTGCTGGTGACCTTGAACAAGTCACTTGGGCCTCACTTACTAAGCAGTACTATAATGGGTCATAAGATGCCTTATGACTAAGCATCACTTAGAAAAATATAGCCCTTTATCTCACTGAGCCTCAGGCACAATAACTAAATTGTTATGTTCTTTTGCTCAAAGACTTATTGTGGCTAAACAAAATTCTATGGACACATTGTGTTGGAGTATAAGAAAAAAGAATAAATGTAGATAAGAGCATTGTGGCTCATATCTACAGTACTTAAGAGTGCTATTGCATAAAATACATTCCAATGCCGGGATGGACTTTATGACCCATTCCGGTGAATGGGCCATGGGGTGGCTTCCGGCGCTGGACAGTATCTTATGGAATAACACTTAGTAAACGTAGCCCTTTATATCTGTGTAACATTGCTTCCCCCGCCCTCTAGGAGATCTACCTATTACAGAGTGTGTACTGCTGGGTACCTGTTGGTTCACAGGATGCTGAGCTTTCTGCCGGTGGTATGGGGAAGACAGGACAGGCTTTTGGGGTGATGTTTAGTTCTTCTCTCGGTGGTTCAACGTCTCCATCGCTTGTAGGCTCCAGGAGTGCCGGAGACAATCCCTGCAGGAGAACCCTCTGATACTCCCCCTGATAGATTCTAGTCACAGGCTGGGGTATATTTTATAACAGGAGAACAGCTTTATTCTGCAACTCACAGGATACAGCAACAGAATCCAGTCTTTAACTGATTCACTTGTCTTCCAAGCCTAAGGAATGGTGCCTTCACTCAACCCCCAGGCATGGGCCCCAAAGATCTGTCCCAACTCTTCCCCTACTCCCTGGTGGAGTAGGAGGTATAGTCCTCACTCCCACTCCCCTAAGGGAGGGGATGGAAAGTGGCCAGAGCCCGCGTGCACACTTCCATGGGACAGACTCTCTCAGGGGAGAGAACACTGACTACATTTACATGTGCAGCCCTGGGGGAGGGTCCAAGTTTTGAGTCCAGGACTGGGCAGAACACAGGCCTTGTTCCGCCCCCGTCACTCAAGGGAGCTGCTCACTGCAGCTGAAATCCCCGGATTGGGCATAGCACTGCCTGCACTGATACCAGGATTTACATACTAGGCAGGGCAGTTTAGTAGCCAAAATCAGACATGGCTACATCTGGAACACATAGGACTGCAGAAGGTGTGGCTTCATTTTCAATATTTTCCATGTATAGTAGATATGTTTGACATAGTTTACAAATTGGTGGACCCAGTGCAGAGGGGTGAGCTGCTTCTGCCTCTTGTAGCAGCAAAGGGGTTTAAATAACCTTGTCACGTAACCTTCATTTAGGCAGGTGATAATGACTAATGAAAGAAAAACAATGCAGACTCACTGCAAGTGTGTTGGTTATCTATTAGCTAAATAATACCGCCCAGATGTCTATATGTGTTTAACTCGTATAATGATAGTATCTCGGCCCCCTGAGTATGTCTTTGCTCCTTTTTTTTTTTAAATCTTTATTTTCTTAAAGGGACAATCCCGCCTAGGAAATGTGAACTAATTCCAGTGGCATGTTTATACGGTGTCATCTGATTGATACCTTTTTTTAACTAAATCAAACACGTCTACAGTAGGTATTTTTTTAAAATTAGACTTGGGATGGGGTTGATTTCTTCAGGCTGCTCCTTTTTGTGTGATGTCACTGTGTGATGTCACTGTGTGTTCAGCAAGTGCTTGTACAGCCAGAGTTCCCCCCTCCTCACAATTGGTTCTTTAGCAATGGCAGGGTGGTATAAAGATAGAGAAAACACTTGATTGACCAACATGTCACCATTCAAAGTCCCCCAAGATATGAAACTGGCCAACGATGTGGGTTTGCCGGTTCTGAGGTTATCATAGTTGCAAAACCTTTTAATGCATCACAAAAAGAGTTCTCTGCATATGTAAGAGTGAATATAAAGCTCGTGAACAAACCTCATAGGTCTATCGTTCATGTGTGTACATGTGAGTTTTAGAAGGCTCTCTCCACATTGTAATGTCCATGGAGATATCTGCACTTGGTCCATTAAAGTTCTCACAATCTGTGACAAATGTTTAAAAAAAAAATATATATAATAATGATTGGACTCACTGTTAATTAGTAGTCTCATTACTGTCTTTTGCAGATGCACTTAAAGCGTACACAGGTGGTATACTCACTGTTGAAGGCCCAAATGCAACAGCACACATTTTTGCCACCTACCCATCGCCATTTCTGTCTATTACGAATGGATTTGCAGATCAAGTAAGTGCACAACGAACAGCATAACAATGTTACAAGGGCTTAAATGATGCTTAGTGACTGGTGTTCTTCATAAACAAATAGTAACTCAACACTGTTGACCTGAGATACTTGGGAGATATGCTAATAGAATATGCAAAGCATATTCTAATAACTCCTATTAGCATTAATCCCAGGGATCTCTGGTGTGCTACTTTGTGTGCACTGGTGTCTCACCACATGTTGATTGAGGGTGTCATATATATGTTATATTATATATATATATATATATATATATATATATATATATATATAAATATATATATATATCACTTGGGACTCTAGTAAAATGGATCTAGTGTAGAGTAAAGAAGATCGACAATCGCATCATAAGCCCCAATATAACTGATAACATTTTCAGACTTAAAAAAAAAACATTTAGATATGTTTTTGAAAGTTATCAAATATAGATTATGATCTATTACATTTGTCACTGCAATTAGATCACTGATTCAATTTCACTTTTAGAGGTGCAATCCCTCATAGGACCAAAGTGAGCTAATTTCAGTGACATGTTTTAGGGGTAATTAATACCTTTTTGTACCCAAAGCGGACACCTATAAGTATCAAGTATTTTTAATGTATTTTGTAATGTCTGAATTCCTCATCCTGCTACTTTTTTCCCCTTTTTGTGTGATGTCACCGTGTGATCAGCAAGTTCTTGTACAGCCAGAGCCCCCCATCCTCACCTCCCCTCATCCTTCTTGGTTGTCTGATACGGACAAGGTGGGATAAGGGGAAAGAAAACACGTGATTGACAAACACGTCCCGATTCAGAGGCCCCCCAATAAATTCAACTGTCTGACTGTGTGGGATTGCATCCTTAAGCTATTGAAATATCACTGTCCCTACTTGAACTTGGTCTTTTCTGGGTGGTATGATTCCTGAGACACTGAAAAAAAGCTCAGCATTACACCAGTATGCACCGTGTGTCATTACATTTCTATTGTGCCCACCATACTCTTGCTGCATCAACAAGTAGAAGACAAATTTTTCAAAATATCGGTTATTTTGCAGGAGAGGAATATTAGAATAATAAGAATGATCCAGTAATATATACATCTTGCTTGCCATTGAAATGCCTGGTCATCACAGTAAAAGACAGTGCAAGACAGCCACTGAATGCCAACGGTTTCAATACAAATAAATCCAATTTGCAGGTGGAAGTATATGTGGGGACATTATCAGCACACAGAGGTTATTCATTAATCAGCCCTAAAAAACACGTTGGCAAAAAACATGCACAAAAGACAGCATTTTTTTACGGTTATTAATGTTAAAGATGGTTATAATACATGTTATTGCTTATTCTCCAGAAATATCACCACATGCACATAGCAATTAACGTTGATACTCCAATTGCTTAAAAGTAGCCTGAGGCTAAATGTTTATTCTCTCGCTTTTCGTAGGTGATGTCAACTGCTCTCATGCTCATCTTGGTGTTTGCGATATTTGACAGCAAAAATCTAGGAGCTCCAAAGGGATTAGAACCTATCGCCATTGGCCTCCTCATTTTGGTTTTAGGATTGTCAATGGGGTTCAACAGTGGATGTGCCATGAACCCAGCTAGAGATTTGGGGCCAAGGATCTTCACATCACTGGCTGGATGGGGCACGGAAGTATTCACGTACGTTTTATAATCACCCCTTGTTATACAACGGCTTGTAGCACAGGAAAACATACGGGAAAATGTTGAACCTCGGGAAGGAATAGCTGTTATGTGCTAGTGCGTATAGCTGACTAGGAGTGTGGTTTTGGACCGGTGCAGTCACTGTTACTCAAGGTCAAAAAAAACTTATAAAACAAACAAAAAAAATCCTTTTCTACGTGATTTATCTATACAATAAATAGTGTGTGTGTGTGTGTGTGTGTGTGTGTGTGTGTGTGTGTGTGTGTGTGTGTGTGTGTGTGTGTGTGTGTGTGTGTGTGTGTGTGTGTGTGTGTGTGTGTGTGTGTGTGTGTGTAAAAACACCAAATAACTGGCGCCTAGATTTACCATACAACACCTAAAGTGGTCACAGATCAATGGTCAGACCAGTCCTTAGTGTCCAATCAAAATCAGATGATTCTTGATAGATGTCATGAATCGCTCCCTAGGGTCGTCTCAATCAACGTTGCTCCCTTCCTCCGTTAACACACGAGAACACTTCTATGCTCCCGGGATCACAAGCCGAGGTTTGGATCCTGCATGGAGCTACCAATGCAACCAATTGCCAATTGCATTGGTAGCTCCATGCAGGATCCAAACCTCGGCTTGTGATCCCGGGAGCATAGAAGTGTTCTCGTGTGTTAACGGAGGAAGGGAGCAACGTTGATTGAGACGACCCTAGGGAGCGATTCATGACATCAAGAATCATCTGATTTTGATTGGACACTAAGGACTGGTCTGACCATTGATCTGTGACCACTTTAGATGTTGTATGGTAAATCTAGGCGCCAGTTATTTCGTGTTTTTATGTTTCATGTTGACCTGTATCGGTCATAATTTCTAGGCAGCCTAGACCTTTTAAATGTAGAGGTTTATTTTTGTAATCACTTTAGTATTAGTAATACTATAATATTCCAAGCATTAGCGCTGTAAACACTTTTTTCTTTAGTTTGCGCACTGTGTGTGTGTGTGTATTGAATGACTAAACATGACAAATCTAATAAACATATTTTACAAATGGCCTCCAAGTCTGTTCCAGTCTTGTAAATAGTAGCAATGTTTATCATGTAGCGTTTACGTTTCTTTCACTGATCTGATGTTCTCAAAACTAGGACAGTCATGGCAAACTTGGAGTCTTGCGTGTTTTGTTGTCTTTACTGTAAATTGGATTTGTGTCATTTTTCTACCCAATATAGCTTACATGTGGCTTAATCACTACAAACCAGACATTGACATCAATGGGCCGTAAGGGGTCTTCTGGTACTGAAAGGTATCTTATGGAGTAGCACCGCTTAGTAAATATAGTCTGAAATGCCAGCTTGACCATGTTCTCCAACCTCAATCTTAATAGTCTTCGGTTCTAGTCCTAGTCCCAGCCTTGAATGAATAATGTTGGGCTAATCATCAACATTACCACAAAGAATCATAATGAAGTTGGGGAGCCAAAATAACAGTAATGTCTAATACATTTGTTGCCGGTTTGCTGTGTCCCCCCCTCCCCCCCCCCCCCAAATCTATTCAGTAACACAGTGAAGGGTTTTAAATGACGGAGATGACATTAACAATGTCCTATTTGTATTCCTTGCAGAGCTGGAAATAACTGGTGGTGGGTTCCAGTAGTTGGGCCCATGCTTGGAGCGGCCATTGGTGCCTGCTTATATATCATCTGCATTGAAGCCCATCATGATGAAGACCCAGTCGACAAGCATAATAACCTGGAACCTGAACCCTATGAGAAACATGAGCTTACCAAGAAACTATAACTCTTTCTGTGACTGTCTGACAGCAAACGAGTAACATTTGTACAACCATTACGTGCCATGCTTGGCCAACCGATTGTTCCTCACATTTAAACATGTGCCCTTTCTAATTGTTTTAAGGTGCTGTCGCTGGGGGAAATGGTGCAGCTAATTTTCTGCAATATTATCATTTAGATATGAAATGGAAGATGAGTCTTTTTTTTTCTTTTTTTTTTTTTAAAGAAATGGCTCGTTTTAATCCTGAAACATCACTCTCCCAGATGAAACTACCAGGGGATATGGTTATGGCTCCTTAATTGCTGAGACATAAATCAGCTCTCTTAATGAAGCACTAATGGACCATATACTGGGTCACAAAGGTGTATGCAGGTAATTGGTCTTGTCAGGCATTAATGTGTAATAAATGTCATCAATCATCAATACCATTAAAATATGCTATGTGTTAAAATGATTTTACTGTCCGGGGCCAGCAACTTTGCTTCAATAGGAAGCTGTTCCCCATCTAAAAGGAAATGTATTATACATTGCCATCAATTATGCTGCTATCGGGGTCAATTTGGGAAGCTATAAACATGCTATGCTCAGGGTTATTCAAAGCTACAAGGTTGGGAAATGACTACTTACGTTTTTTATTTATCCTGATAATCTATAATTATGCAAGCATCCTTATGCCAGTTTGCACTGATCTTTTTCATCCACCTTTCCGTTTTGTACTCCCCTCCTTTCTCTGTTATCAAAGCACCATGCTACTTATCCAGTACAGGCATAACCTGGTTTAAGGACACTCACTTTAAGTACACTCGCGAGTAAGGACATATCGCCCAATAGGCAAATGGCAGCTCACGCATGCGCCAGTCAGCACGTCCTGAACAGCAATACCGGCTCCCTACCTGTACCGAAGCTGTGCGCAAGTGGGGAGACTATAGAGCCTGTTACAAATGTGTTATTTACATCAGTTATGCACGTATATGACGATTGCTGTACAGTACATGCATCAATAAGTGGGGAAAAGGCAGTGCTTCACTTTAAGTACATTTTCACTTTACATACATGCTCCGGTCACATTGCGTATGTTAATGCGGGGTATGTCTGTATTTATTGAGAGATGGACATATGGCCACTTAACCACGGTCCTTCAATCTTTAGATGCCCGAACTACACTCAGACCAAGTGGTGGCCGCTTGAGTGCTTCTTATTGGTGGTTGGTTGCGGAGGAAATGGGTCATTGGTCTATTGATCCCAGGCCCCTGAGATGTTCTAGGAGGCCCTGGCAGATCAAAGGGCTGAATACTAAAGTGTCTAATTGATTACATATATAATATCAAGAAGGCTGAATAAATGGCACTGTTGCTTTAGATCAGGGATAGCCATCTCCAGTCCTCAGGTCAGGTATTCACGATATTCCTGCTTCAGCACAGGTGGCTCAATCAGTCCCTGCTTCAGCACAGGTGGCTCAATCAGTCCCTGCTTCAGCACAGGTGACTCAATCAGTGGCTCAGTCTTTGACTGAGCCACTTGTGCTGAAGCAGAGATATCCTGAAAACCTGACCTGTTGTTAGCCCTTGAGGACTGGAGGTGGCTACCCCTGCATTAAATATTCAGGTCACTTAGTTAGGTGTTGACGTCTGTTACACTCTCAGTGTTATAAAAATCACTGTATTTTCTATGCTCTCTATCGTTGATACTAAATAAACCAATGTCTGTTGTTTACCCGGTTGTTAATGGGTTATAAATAAAACAAAAAATGAAATGCTATATTCTTATGTTTTTTCGTTAATTTAAGAATTCTAGAACAAGCCAAAAAAAAAAAAAAACTGCTCACACATTCAGATTCTATATTTTAACTAATCGTGGCACTCGATGAAAATATTTTTCATGCTTTTTTTTAATTGTGAATTTAGAATATATTTTTGTCAAAAACATGCCAGTGTTGCTATTTCTACTTCCTGGATAAGGTCAAGCTCCTGAAACGGGTGTGTCGTTTTCCAGTATTTTTTATTATTTCTTTTGCATCTGTTTGCTCGAAATGTAAATCAAGTGCGTTACATTTGAAGGGAACCATTAGTCAGAGCAAGTTACCCAAAGTGAGGCCTGGTAGAGTTTGGTAATGCGAAAGAACGGAACAAAATTCAAACCTTATTATATGTATATCAGTTAACGTTACATAGTTACATAGTTACATCGTTGCTGAGGTTGAAAAAAGTTCAACCTATGTTAAATTTAGACGACAGATACTTAGCCTATATTTTTATCTACAGTATATTATAATGCAGATATATTATAATGCAGATCCTTTAGTAAATAATGGCTATTAAATAAACAATGAAAGTCTTTTATGTCCTTAGTACACATTATAAGATTTCTGCATTTTGAGCTGGTATTTTGCCATTATAAAATCAATCACACTAGTATACAGGTGACACACCTATTATTTAAACCTGGCATCTGTTGCCAAATGTTGCTGTCTCTGCTGGAGATGGAGAACTATATAAACATGGCATACTTGTCTCCCTAAAATGTAATACCGTACAAGATATAAAATACAATGAATACCTCTATTGCTAGAGGCTTGTTACACATTTAAATATAAAATACAATGACAGCTCTTACTGCCAGAGGTACCAGCATCCTGCAGGCCGGCCTTACCTTTCGCAGGGCCCAAGGCGGCATGCTGACAGCAGGGCCCCTCCTCCTGCAGCGTCATGACATCACAGCGGATGCTGCAGACGTCATGACAACGAGACGCTGCAGAGGGAAGGAAGCACGCACACCCTTACCTACCTTGGGGTGAGCAGCAGTGCGGTCCTGCGCAGTTCGGGGACTCCCCAGCTCTCCTCTCTCCTGTCGGGCGGAATCTGGACACTGGCACCGAAAGGAAGAGGGAGCACAGGACCCCCCCCTACCACCCCCACGCCCCCACCCTGAAGGCACAGAAGCCAAGTCAACTGCCTTGCTTGCCTTGCCCTAAGGCCGTCCCTGTTACTGCAAGTGAGGGGTTAAACAAAGGATACAAGCACAGTATTAGTAAGACCATGGAGTATGCCCTTCATCAGCAACCTCTGCCAAAGGGCGAAGGACTCCCGGGCATTCAGCTCTGGTTAGCTTCCCATGACTCTGGTAAGGCCCAGATTCACTAAATGGTGCTAAACGTTAGCATGTCGTACATTGTATTGTATGTCTTTATTTATATAGCGCCAAAAGTGTACTCAGCGCTTCACAAAGAATACAGTACAGGGAATTATAATAATACAATAAGTGCAGCAAAATCAGATAATAGGAAAAGAAAATCTCTGCCCCAAAGAGCTTACAATCTAAGGTTTGAGGGGAACTTACAGAGACAACAGGTGAGGGAATAAGTGCTGTAGATGTCTGTGCTTGGCCACAATGGGTGGTAGGAGTGACTGGGTGTGGGACAATAGCCATGGGTGCAGGCTGTTGGGATGCTTGGTTTGTGGGGCGAGTTTTAAGGTTAGTCAGTATTAAATGAAAAAGTCGACACCATTTACATGGGAGGAGATGGCAGTGGGGCATGAATGAGAGCAAGTGTGTATGTCTGGCTTCAGGGAGATCCCCAGCAGCAGGAAGGAGTAGATAAAGGGTGTGAATAGAGGATTTGTGTGGGTGGTTTTTTTTATTGAGGGGTAAAGAAGTTGTTGGGAGAGAGGTGTATAAATAATGGTGCTGTGGGGAGTGGGAATGTTGGAGAGAACAGAGACATTCACAAAGGAGTGAGGAAACAGTAAACAGAAAAAGCAATAGGGAGGGCATAGTGAGATTCAGGAGGAGAGACTTCCCAGGTACTGGAGGATAGGAAGAGTACAAATAATCACAGCTTTTGGAAAGTTAATTTCTCAAAGTTGCAAAGTTGTTGTGTGGAGTCCAGATCTTCCTCAATCTTCACCTCCAATGTTAACTCTACCCAACACTTAAATATGACACTTTAAGATGGGACACACAGCCATCTAATTAATTAGGACTTAGTGTGCTCAAGCTTAGCACCCTTTAGTGAATCCAGGGCTATATATCTCGATGGTACGGTTGAAATTCCCCATAAACTTCACTGGGGATTTTTGTGTCGAAAATGGACTGTCACTTCGGGAGAAATAGAATTACCTTGTAAGAGTCAAAACGAATAAGCAGTTAATCACAAAGTAAATCCTACTACAACAGCACCACCCAGTGGTACAAACAGTTATAAACTAGTGAAACAAATAGCAACCCCGCACTCAAAAATACTTACGTCAGAAATACTTCAAAATACTATATTTTACTCATAAATATGAGAATAAAAGTGAAATAATGTCAAATGTAAGCATACAGATAACAGAGCAATCAAACATAGTGTGAACATGAAGGACAAACGAATAAGGAAAAATAAGGGGGGGGGAGGACAAATAAGAAAAATAACACAATAATATTCACATAAGTGTCATGGGGGGGCAATGTTAACGTTTCAGGGTAATAAACACTTTCTTCTGGGCCATTCCTACATGCATAACATGTAGCGCTTCCCTCAATCAGATCAAAAAATTATCTAGCAAAAATGATCCAACAAAGTCCAATCCGGAGTTTCAAAAGAGAAAGTACTGATACTAAGGCTGCGTCCATAGAGACTGCAGCCATGCGGAGGTGCGTGGAGGCTGAGGGAAAGCGGGTGCTTTCCCTGGCCTTAGTACGCGCGCCATCCGGAGGCGTGTCTATGGGCAGGCCAGTGACGTCACGGAGCTGGTTCGCCCTCATTGGGTGAACCGCTCACGTGACCGCCCTATCGCGCGAGAAATCAGTTTTTACTGATTTCACGTGCATTGCGCGCTTCCGTGAGCACACTGTATAGACGCGATCACTGCCTTTAGGCAGTCTGATCGCTCAGCGTGCAGACGCGTCCGTGCGGTCTGCCCCTGTATGGATGCAGCCTTAGGCTTATTTCTAGTGCTTCAAGCAGAAGGTATCACAACTGATGGGGCTCCGGTGTTCCCCACACATCTGGCTTGTATGCTGCAACCCCAAAGCAGGCCTGACTCCTAATTAAATATTTATTTTACCTTGTCCTCTGAGCTGATTTCTTCCTGCGTTTCGCCTAACTTTTCTTGGAGGAAGACTCTCCGACTTCAAAACTGAAAGATCTTTTATACCTGGCCATTAGCAGATCACCTGGGAGCAGGTGAGTGGGGAACATGATCCATTAGAAAGTGATCACCACGCTTCCATAAATAGAAATCTAGAACTACAGTATGTGATTGTAAGATCACCCAGCACATATAATACCTGCAATGTTGTATACATTTTGCTACAGTGCTGTTGAAGTGATCAAAAAAGCTAACACAACCCAACATTCCACTGCCTCTTAGTACTTAATACTCTATAATGCTGCATAAAAGTGTGTACATCTTTAACTCTCTGATATTTCATTTACAGTGAGGTTTTAGTTACATAATTAGTTACATAATGTCCATGACATTCAAATGCGTTTTTTATGTTAATCCAGATTAAATGGCTACAATTTCTTTTGTAAGGGATATAATTTTATCTATTTATAAAAATATTTTACCAGGAAGTAATGCATTGAGAGTTACCTCTCGTTGTCAAGTATGTCCTTGGCACAGAGTTATGATGACAATACATGGTTACATTAAGTGAACAGAGGTTATACATTATATTTAAAGACATTTCATGAACAGTTATACATAGGGTATGGGCGTACTGTATGTAACGGTTACAGACCAGATTAAAATGCGACACAGCTAAAGTCTTGAAATTACTTAAACTGGAGGCAGCTTTGAGAGTCTCCGGTAGATTGTTCCAGTTGTGAGGTGTACAGCAACAAATGGAGGAGCGGCCGGATTCCTTGCTGAACCGTGGGACTGTGAACAGTCTTTTGGAGTCAGATCTCAGGTGATAAGAGCTGCGTGTGGCAGGGGGGAGCTTGTTTAAATAGGTGGGTAGCTTGCCCAGAAAGTATTTGAATTCAAGACAGTAGCTATTAACTTTGCGCCTAGTCTCAAGTGATGGCCAATCTAGATCTTGGAGCATTTTGCAGTGATGTGTGTTGTAATTACATTGTAGGACAAAGCGGCATATTGAGTTGTAGAGGGTGTTTACTTTGCTAAGGTGAGCATGGGGTGCTGTTCCATATACTAGTCAGAACCCTCGTACAGGGACTGCTTCGTTCTTAGCAGCTCTTTAGCACTCAACTGTGCTGACTACAACACAAGACCTTCATGGCCTATGAGAAGACACCTTTCCCAAGATTCCTTGCTTCACAACAGCTTTGCTACTGGAGTGAGGTTGTGTTGCTCTCTTGAGGCATTACCTGCTATTTCCTATCCTTGGACTTTCTGGTTCCTGATCCCGGCTTACCTCTGACTTCCCACTGCCTGCTGTTGCCCTGACCCAGGTCTGTCTGACGATTCTCCTGTTTGGTGCCTGCCTTGACCCCGGTTCGTCCAATGTTTCTCCTGCTTGCTGCTGCCTCGACCCTGGCTTGCCTGACTACCTCTTTTGCTTTCTCCTCCCGGAAACTCTATGCTTCCCGTTGCACCTCCTGACTCCAGCTTTTTGGGATTACCAGGTGATTCTATACTATTGGCTCTCCCCATGGATATCCCCACTATAAACCTCATAATACTATGTCCCCATAGTCTATAATTGGCATTAGTAGCCGTTGTTTGTCCATTAATTGGTCAAATGTGAAATATATTTCTAAGGAATTTTTTTGTAACAATGATAGAGCGTTCAATGTTTTTATTTTTGATTTGCTATTGCTTTGTTTAAAATGTGTTGAGGAATGATATCACCAATTTTCCCAATCGTGCACTATCTCAGGCAAAATGACATTAAGCTCTTTCACAATGTAACTTGCTTTATTAAATCAGTAACGAATACAATTTACAAATGTTCCATATTAATGTTTCATGACATTTTGAAAGCATATTGTTCATTTTTCAATCATGACCTGATAGCTTTCTCTAACAAGTCTGAACTTCTTTGAATTTGACATGTTTAGGACCCTACAGTATATAGAGTTTTACCAAGTTAGTTAGTAAAAGGACATGTACAACTTTGACAGGGCACTAAACAACTGTATGACATTTCCCACCCTGCGTCACATGCTAATGAGGATCTTTTCTGAGTAGCAAATGTAAGATGCTTGTGACTTGGCATATTAATTGCTATCAGCACAAGGAGATAGACTTTGGAGAGTGGTGACACCCCAATGGCACAAGCTGTACTTACTGCTGCTCAGCCAAGAAATCACATGGCTAACAATTTGCACAGAAGGGTAACATAGCGGTCACTTAGATCATGTCCCCGGCAGGCCAATTATTTAGGAGAACTGCATGCAGAAACCCACGTAACACAGATAGCTGCTATAGGGGAAGTTATGGCTTGCATTACACGGATTGAAGGGTAGGCTCTTTCACTCGTGTTTTGGTTACTACAAAATAATTGGTGTTCTGGTTTTGCCAAAACGCAATTTGTTTGGTTTGGGATTTTTACCAAGTTATGGAGTAAAAAAACAAAACTCCCCTGTGACTCACTGAAGCTGCAGGAGGTGGGAAAAACAAATGATTACTCCTGGCAGGCCTGCTCTACTAGGGCTTACCGCCAGGAGGAGGGCAGACTGGTAGCCAGTAAAACCAGGCCTGGCTACATACTGTATATATACTCCTAAATATCAATAAAATAACCAAGATAAATGTTCCCAAGTTATGGTTCGCCTCTGTTGCTATATTTTAAAGGGGCACTAACATGTATCCAGGTTGTCAGCTGCCACGGGTGCTCAGACTGCCGCAGCAAGCAGCATACAATCAGAAAAAATATTAATAGCCGGCACTCCAGAGGACTCGGTGAAAAATGGCAGCCTTTATTAAGTAATTAGATCAACGTTTCGGTCCCTACTAGGATCTTTGTCTTGACAAAGGAACCAAAGCGTTGATCTGATTAGTTAATAAATTGTTCAATAAATTCTTCAATCTGTCACCAAGTGCCGGCTATTAATTTGCATAACTAAACGAACTATCCAAATAATTAATTTAAACGGAAGAAATTAGCTTGAATTTATTTTAAAAATGGACCTTCAGCACAATGTTTCTATGCTTTATGTTTGATGTTTGGGTTTCTCTATTAACATTTCAATGCTTAGCATTTGTAAGGCTGAGTCCATAGGGACTTCAGCCATGCGGAGGCGCGTGGAGGCTGAGGGAAAGCGGGTGCTTTCCCTGGCCTTAGTCCGCGTGCCGTCCGGGGGCGTGTCTGGGGGCGGGCCAGTGACATCACGGAGCTGGTTCGCCCTCATTGGGCGAACCGCTCACGTGACCGGCCCTCCACTCCCGTCAGCGCACAAATTTAAATCTGACCGTCTCCTCTACCTGCGGAAGCGTGCGCGAGCCCCTGCTAAAGCCGCTCTCATTGCGGCTGCAGGGGCTCACTGGTAAGCGTGAGCGCGGGTCAGCAGGTAAGCGCTGACCATGCCCTCGGCCTAAAGCTTCTATTTTTTGACATCACCATAAAAATAACACCTTTATTTCTGAAATCTCAAGTAGCCTAATCAGTATTTCATGGAAAAAAAGGAGTTATTATGGACAGCAACCTAAATATAATCATTTGAAGACAGCCTCTGCTTTACACTACAAAAAGAATCATCAGGAAAAGGAACAAGCTTTGCAATTTATTATCATCTTGCACAGAACTTGGCCTATAGTTTCATGCCTAATTCTCCATGGTGTACATAATTACACAACAAAGAACATGCTATCACATCATATCACTCAATTAAATGTGCTCTCTATCTGTTCCCACTTTTGAAAGTGCTCGTGGCAGATTCATTTAGGAAGAATAAAAAAAATTTCTTTCAGCAGAGTACTATTATTTTATATCCTGCAATAAACTGTTTGCTGTAATACATCCCCCAATGGTTCATTTTTAACAGATGCCTGGCTCTTTATATCATAACTCACACATGGACACAATGTAAGAATAATCGTTCAAGGCAGGATGCAGGGATTGTACTATGCATTAATGCAGGGGAATGCAAACTTTTGGAGCTGCGCCCGCCCCTGCCGGTTCCTCTCTGTGCTCACGCCCCCCTTACTTTCTTTGCCGGAGTCAAATGAAACCGCGGGGTCATGTGATGTCACGTGACCCCGTAATTTGACACCGTGTTGACATGGCGAAGCGTCACACCAACTCTTCTGAATCCCAGTAAGTGAGTTACAAAGGCCTTGCGCGGTCCCCCGGCATTTAATTTAAATGCCTCGGGGAAGAGTGCGGGGTATCTACAGCCTCAGCCCACCCACCAAAAAAAACCACGCACCCCTGCATTAATGTATCAGGGTATTTTGCTTCAATGGATGTTGATTCCTTTATTTGTACCAGCAGCACAATGGTTGTTTAAAACACAAGAAGCTACAGCAGTTAGGAAAAAGTCTTTAATGAGGAATGTAGGTAGGGACAGAGCCGACGAGAAGGGGGCGGGGGGAAGCCTGTACAAATGACTGCACTGGCTCCATGAATTACTCCCCCCCCCCCTTTGAAATTTGCTGTCTGGGTCCAGCTGTTGCTCGCTATGTGTAAGCTATGTGTAAGCTATGTGTAAGCAGTTGATTGGAGATTTATTTTGGTACCAGGTGGCTCTTGGCGAGGAGCTATTTAAAGAGAGAGAGGCAGAGCGAGGGTCAGGCAGCTGCTGTAAATCGGCAGCCTGTCCCCTCCCCCAACCCTCACTAAATAAACACACACACACACATACATATATATACACATGTATATATATATATATATATATATATATATATATATATATATATAGTTTCCTTTTCTTTAAAAAAAACAAAAAGAGAGAGATGTCACGGACGGCACACCTGTGAGCACGTGACTTGTATATGTGACAAGGTTTAATACACACTGCTATCTACCTGCCTCACTTTCGGTCCCTTAAATGAGTAATATCTCCCCGCGAACCGTCATAAATATACCTTAAAACGCAGCCACCACCAAGGATACAGAAAAATATTGTAGCTATTGGGGTCCTTGGTCCCATTCACTAAAAAAATATGTAATTAGCACACAAAAATATATTGTAGAAAAATGTGTCCGGAAATATAATCACTCTTTAAAACGTGCAAAGTTCTATTAGGGCCCAAAAGACAATACTTATTACATTTTAAAATTAACATACAAAAGTAATACAGTGCTTAGGTTACAAAAAAAGATTATTACAACAACATACAGTACAATATATGCAGACCATTTCATCAAAATAATAGGATAAACAAAAAAAATCTAATATACACATAACAATATCAAATAGGCTCAAAGTTGGAAATAGGGAAATTCCTATGTGAAATTGGCATAAGACACCCTCTATGTCGAATTCCAAATTCATATCCCCAGTGCATGGTTTTTATCCTAAAATTCCTGCATTGAAAATTGGATAAGCCTACCTTCTGGGCATGTCCTTAATCCTCATCAATCTGCCTGTATGGCTTGAGGGGAAAAATTACTTTCCTTTTTAATCAAAAGGTGCTTGAATATACAAAATGTCCCTTATCTTTTTTTTCTATAATACTTAGAAGAATGCCATCTTCACTGTTGCGGTTGTATAATTAAAATACATGTGTTGATATCAAGCTTGATGTGATTAATGGTACTTGTGGGAGACAAACGAATATCTGACCTTTGCACCCTCACAATCATGGATTGCTTAGCATCATTTAATTCATCAGATTGCAAATGTTTCAAAGATATATTTGTTATTCTTGCAAATCGTTGTCAGAACTATGACATTTTGTATTCAGTAAATGTACACAATCCTATTGAATATCTTCCAAGCCACGCCCTCTGGCGTTGTCCAGAACACTCAACGAATTCCTTTTAAGTTATATTTAACCTTTTTCTGCTTATTTTTACCGTCAGTAGGAGTTGTGATTTTAGGGTTCAATCACCCCATTTTCCAAAACCAGGATTTGGCTCCAGATAACCTCACTCCTAGACAAACACAGAAAACAAGGCCAGGTCTCGACCTCAATATAAACAAAACATGTATTTTTAAGGTGTACTTGTAACAAGTTAACTGTGTGTGTGCCAGATTATTCAATCCGGAATATTTTCTGGCCTTATCATGGCAAAAGGTCTAAAAATAATAATACAGGCAATTGTATATACTATTTTGGTAGTTACCATATTTGTCACAGCAGGAGAGGACTTTGCCTGGTTTAAGTGAAAAGGGAATTGTTATGCATGAGTTGAAGTAATTGAATAGTTTGGGATTTGTGGTTGAGGGGGAGGTATGTTTATGTTATGGATTTTTGGCCACTTGACTAGGGGACACATTTTAAAAGTTATAGATGTGAACTCATGTTTGAACATGTTTATTGGCAAAGTCATTGGTTGTTATGCTTAAAATTAGTGATGTGGCCTTATCACCATCTACATATCTGCGTGTTGTGTCTTTATTTTGGGGGAAGGCTGCATTTTTTGGCAGTCGTGGTTTGTAGCACATAATGTGCTATGTTCCAGTTTGTAACTTTAGTTCATTTTCTATGTTTGTTTAATTTATATTCTTTTTATTCAGGCAGGTGCAGACAAGTCCAAGTTGATCACAGTGCATGCATTTGTAATACATTTTCAGCATAATTATAATGAGCTGGTCAAAAAATTGCACATAATAGTAAAAATAATTGAGTAAAACAAGGAGGAACAGAAATAAACAATATCCACAGTAAAACAGGATTTGTAATAGGTAATAATTTAACGTCTTCTCTTATTTGTAACTTTTTCTTGCTGTCACAATTCAATATAACGCTTTCTCCTCTTTGTTAATGACTTTTAATCTGCCAGAAATTAAATTACGTAAATATTATTTTTATGAAATCTATGACAAATTGTCTTTATTAAATCTGTTAAAAAAAAAACAGTTCATGGTTTTTACACAAATGCTAAAAAAAATTAAAAAAAATTAAAGTTGCAGACCAGGCAATATCCTGAATGTGTTTTTTTTTATTTAAATAAATCAATTCTGTACTATAAAAAAATGCTACAAATATTTTCTCAAACAACTCTGAATTACATTTTTAATGTATTATAATGTAACAAGCATTTTTTGTTTTTATAGCAACTATTTACAAAGTCACATCCCCTTCCTCTTCTGAAACAGGTTCTGGCACACCCCTTTTTATGCCCGGTCCTCTCTCTAGCAGTGCACCAATTGTATTTAGTGCCTGCCTGATCACATGATCTTCCCCACAGAACTTTGTATCTTTGGTCCTCTTCTGCTGCACCGACGGCCATTTAATGAATCCCCAAGCCGAATCTTTGCTGATCAATCTATATAGATATCTTTATAGATATCTATATTGCTATCTATATCGCTATCTCTATCTCTCTATCTCTCTATACTGTATATCACAAAGAAGAATAGACGTGCCTGCTCCATAGCACAATACTGTATACAAAATGTATTTAGAAAAGAGAGTAGTAACCAGGACAAGCACTCACATACAAGTGGGTTTAAAAAACTTTAAATTGAGACATGCTGTAAGCTGACGTCATCTACTGGAGGGTGGATCTGGTAGTAGTCCACAAACAGTGAATGCTAGTTGTGCTCGGGCTTCAGCAAATACTCATCTGGGGCAATAAAAGTCCTCAGCAAGACTCCTGATTCTCCCCGGTACAAACGATATTAATCTTGCCTGACCGGCATCTCAGATGTACCGTGGTTGGTATACAAGCAAAGCAAACTCTCGGTACTTGGTCCGCACCTCAGCTCTGTGGTGCCGATGCGTTTCGTCACGTGAGTGACTTCCTCAGGGGATGATTGGCTCACAGCATAGATGGATTTAAATAGTCAGCACAATATTGCTGTGAGTAGCTGAATGTGTGATAATCAGCTGTTGCCAATACGTTGTGAGTGAGCTTGAGAGTCCATAAATAGAGAGTTAAACATTGAAGAGATTATGAACAATAACGCAGACTTTTCAAACTCAATGTTATTAAGCTGTCTTCTGTGTGACAGCTTGAGATAAAAGAATATATACAATTTATGTCTGATCAATAATAAAATGCATAAAATATAATGAATAATAATAAAATAACATAACAATCACACTTAAATCTCCCAAGGTAAACAACATAATGTGCATCATGATGAATTCATAAATGTGTTCCAAGGGAAAAGTATATTAAGTGTCAATGATTTAAAAATCTAAAATAGCATGAAACTATAAACTGATGCAATATAATATGACAGGTAGGTGTTAAATATAACATATATTTCAAATATACATAACATTGAGAATGTGAGTATTTGCCCTAGAGCTTGACCACTCACCAATATTATAGTTAATGTTAATGTACTATATTGATGAGTGTTTTAGGAGGCTACAAGTAGCGGCAATTGGAGACTAAACTGAAGCGGCAAGAACCCAGAGTATATTGATGAACGACTCTACACTAAGATGCTGGTATCAATGCATTCATTGAGTCCCAGTGGCGCCAAAGTACCTAAACGATAAATCCAATAGGATTCACGAATACATAATGGCTTGAACCTGTTCCCCCCAAGTTTGGAATTGGAGACAGATTCAATGCCAATAATTCTAAGGCTGGTAGGATCTCTGGAGTGTACAGTCGAAAAGTGTCGTGGAACACTATGTGTAAGGACACCTCTTAGTTTGGCCCGGCGATGCTCAAGGAACCCAATACATAAAGAGCGTTTTGTGCGTCCAATATACTGAATATTGCAGGCACAAGACAAAGCATACACAACATGTATTGTGAGACAATTTATAGAGCTTTTAATGGGATGCACTGATCCATTGGAGGAGGACAAAAAGGAATTATTGATGGTAATGTGTTTACACATGAGACATCTTGACCTGCCACATCTATTATTAGCACAGGTGACAGAGCAAGATCTCACAATAGCACTCTCCAAGTGGGGAGAATCAGGAGCCTTGCTGAGGACTTCTATTGCCCCAGATGAGTATTTTCCTGAAGCCCGAGCAAAACTGGCATTCACTGTTTGTGGATTTCTACCAGATCCGCCCTCCAGCTGGTGACATCAGCTTACAGCTTGTCTCAATTGAAAGTTTTTTTAAACCCACTATGTGAGTGCAAGTCCTGGTGACTACTCTCTGTTCTAAAAAAAAATTGTATACAGTATTGTGCTATGGAGCTGGTGCATCTTCTCTTCTTTGTTTTGTAGGTATCCATGTGATCAGGCTAGATCACTTAAGAATCTACAGCCTACTCCATAGCGGACTGCATTCTGGATCTGGACATTTCATCACGCATTTTCTATTGGGACTGGTTTGATTCATTTGTATTCACTTTCTACACTTCATATTATTCTTAACAATTATTAACATTTATATACACTTCACATTGTACTAACACTTAAATTATAAATTATCAGCATGTTATCCCTATTCACACTGTTAACACATTAGATTAGCACTACTTTTTTTGTGTTCATGTTTGATATATATTTATATATATATACTTACTGGCTAAAATATTAAGAAACTTTGTGAACGAACGTATCACACTTGACAAACAGACATTTTTCAAATAGGAAATATTTGCGTACTTTCTGATTCCCAAAGTTATTTTTCCTTCACTAACTTGGATACACTTCTGCAGATACTGTATTTCTTTCCACAGCGCCAGCAAAAAAAATTATTTGACATTTAATTCTGAGGTTATGGCTTCCGCAGCTCACGGAAACTCCATCAGCGTATACTTGTGTATGGGTCATGTGGCCATTTTTATCTCCTGGAATGCCAGAAAAGCATTCAATAAAAATTAAAAATGTAACAAAATACTATGAATAAACTTCCAGCATTCCATGAGAGCAACAATCTGTATTTGGATGAATTTCGCCAATTGAAGATTTTAACTACACAACTTAAGTACAGTCGATACAGGATGCACAGCTGCCGTGGTCCATGTATGGGAGGTTGAATGTCCATGTCTCCCATTCCCATGTGCTATAATGCTGCACTATGCTCCTCATCATGGTTCCGTGGAACCCTTGGAGTTGCTAGGGCAACCCAACACCATTTGCAGCATTGTTGGACCACCATGTTGTAACGTTGCTAGTAACTGAAGATGTGCGGAGAAGCAAATCCAGCATCGGGTTTCAATGACAGCCCAAGGCCTATATGGAGAAACTATGGGGTGAGCATGCAAAGAGAGCAGGTTCAGGGGAGGAGATTGACATAGATATAAATGACAACCATTGGGGAACAGTGAGAAGAGAAGCCGAGTGTCCAAAGAGAGAGGACACAGGAGAGAAACAGAATAGTGGATTTAAGTAAAAGAAAAGGAACATTCTATTGAATACAGCAAAAGATGAGATAGGAAAGGAAAGAAAAAGGGAAGTAACGTTTACAAGAATAAAGACAAAGAGGGAGAGAAGATAGGGGGGGGGCTGCTCTTGAGACATATTCTAGTGCTGGAAACCACTCTAGAGCCCATTAAATTCAATGTGCAGCAAGGGGTCTCCCAGCACTGGAAGAGGTCTTATAATAGAAGACTGCTTAGTAAATATGGAACTAAATGTGACAAACTCCAGAGAAAGAGACTCTACCCCACCCTCTTAAATAAGTGTCTACCTTATTGTAACCATTGATTAAAAAAATGTAAATACATTTATTTAGTAGATTTTAAGCTTTGTTTTATTATTAATTAAATCCAATTTATTTGAGAATAGAGCTACAGTACATATATATTTGAATGCCATATTTAACTATTTGTTGTATTACATAATACTGTATATATGTACTCTTAACACATCTGTTTTTAATTATATATGTATCGAATTCTACTGACGAAACCAATTACGGAAATAATTTCCGGTTCTACTGATTTGGGGAAACAGTCCTTTTCCAAACTATTTTTTTCCCCTTACATATACCGCTAAACAAAGTATGTCTATCTTTATTTATATAGCGCCCTCCATGTACACAGCGCTCGTACAGCAGTAATACACGTGACATAATAGGAATAAGTACTTCAACATAAACGTAGACATTAGAAAAAGGAGTCCTTGCCCCAAAGAGCTTACAATCTAAGTGACATTTAGGGCTATATTACTAAGCAGTGCTACTCTATAAAACACACTTCAGTGTGGCTTAGTAACAGAGCCCTTCACTTGAATGGGGATGTAGTGAGTTTTTTTGGAGCAACAGTTCTTACCAAATATGTTCCTTAACGGCCTCTAGTGCCCATCAAGACATGATAATGATATGCTCACATTAATCAGTGATATTCAGTGTTAATTAGTGAGGCAGGAGGTGAGAATTCCATTGAGCGAGTGGCATTGTAAAGATATGAGGTTCTGTAGCACTGATCTGTATTACAATGTTGTTGGTTTTTCTATTATAAGAGCAGATTGGAAAATAATATGTAAAAAGGTGTACATTAGAGGGACAGAATCACTATGTATGCATTGTAGCACCTATGTATACAAGTAGTTTTAACCCTAACCAGTTTCACTCGTGACTGATCCCAAACTGTCAACATCACAGTAACCAATGGCAACGGCATGTACCACAACAGAGGGACGGGGGTAGGTTGGAGGAAAATGTTTCTTCTCATAAAGCTCTAAGTATTTATATTAACGTGTTTCTTTAATATCTTAAGAAATAGTGATCATTGGGTGATTGGGTGAGCTAATCATTTTTGGCAATATATAGATACACTCCTAGAGGAATATTTCAAGGAGTCGCAGCCCCCACTTATAAATGCACCTGTGTCTCTATGATGTCCTTAAGTATTCAATATAGCTGGCAGGTTGAGCCTGGGCAATACCTGATCGTCTCACCAAGACACTGCACGTGTCACCTTAGCTACCCCCTCCACCAGCCTGGAAAGACAGACAAAAGGTGGGTATAAGCCTTCTACATTTTTTCGGTCCACTGCCACATGTAGAGGACCGGTAGTTATACTGTCGATGTACTCACATACAATGAACAAGGTGAAAATTGAGGACGACAAAGATAAGGTTTGGTTTGGGCCCAAATAAGACCTCTTGTGGGGGCAATATGATTGGTACTAATGTTGAAACGTATCTCTAAGTGCATTGATTAATGGCTAAAAACCATTGGTTCTGCATTCCCAGATTTTTTTTCTTTATTTTGGGCCGATAAAGCGGGGCGCTAATTGGTCGGAGGAGGCCTCCCTGTGTCCCTACAAAAGTCAAGCCAGGGCTGCAAATCAAAGAGTATTTGCGGTAGTTATTTACCACGCTTGCATACCATATTTTATTCCTGACCTGGGACATGGATGGTACCGATAGCTTCGACCAGAGAGCCGCAATTACACAACTAGTGGCTGTGGCAATCTGCACGGTTAGTTTATTTTCGTCTCTGCGGAATTGTTCCGATGGTCTACAAAGCAGGAGCATCCATGGGTCCAGATCACATGGTTGAGAGGTCATTCTCTGGATCCTCGTCACACCGTACCAAATCTTTTGGATTTTGGGACAGTCCCACCACATATGGATATAGGTTCCTGGGTGAATCCTTGATAATCTAGCGGGGATATAATACCACCGGTACAAGGCTTGGCAGGAATTTTCCTTCAAGTTGGTGCAAATCAAGCTCTTTGCCACCACTTCAAAATTTCCTCCCATTCCTCGCCCCGCAGAACCTCCCCAAGATCTTGTTCCCGCTCTGTTATAAACTTGGCATTTCTATTCAGGAAGGGGCTACCAATGTATCATAAAGGGATGAGATCAAGCCCATTGTGCTCGCTGCCTCTAGGCATCATTTCTTAAATGGTGTGAGTGAGTTCCTGGGATTCTTTTTCCTTTAGAACCCTCTAAGCTATAAGAAACAAAATTACTCCCGTCTTTAGCTTGTTATGTCCGGGAATAACAACACTTTTAATGGTACAAAACATATAAAATATATGGGGTAAAAATAGATAGTCCTTAAAAGCGACGACAGAACTGGTGACCAGTAAATATAAATAAGACCAACATTAGGTATAAGGTTAGTTGCTGTTGCGGTCTAGGCGCCGCCTATGAGGAAAGCCTCATTGGGGATGCTATGTTATTATATGTAAGTTCTACAGCAGGCGTAGCCAACTCCAGTCATCAACGGCCACCAACAGGTCTTCAGGATATCCCTGCTTCACCACAGGTGGCTCCATCAGTGGCTCAGTCGTAGTGCTGAAGCAGTGATATCCTAAAGACCTGGCCTGTTGGTGGTCCTTGAGGACAGAAGTTGGCCATCCCTCTATGGCAGCAGTGCGGTAACTGGGGGCGCGGATTTTTTGGGGGGGGCGTGAACGGTTGCAGAGGTCTCATGCTCTTCCCAAGGCATTTAAATTATATGCCGGGGGACCCCGCAAAGCCTCTGCAACCACTACTTACCAAGATTCAGTCGGCTTCAGGACGCATGACCATAGCAACACAGCGTCAAATGGCGCTACGGGGTCGTGTGACATCACGGTTGACATGGTAAAGTGCCGTCAAAGGACGCCGCGGGTCACGTGAGGTAAGGGGGGCGCAACAACGGAGGAGAGCAGGCAGGGGGGGGCACAGCAAAAAAAGTTTGCGCACCCCTGCTCTATAGTATAAGATTACATTATGGGGATGGAGACAGTGACAAGAAACCACCTTGTTGTTTTGAACACAGAGGAACAGTCACCTGGGGCTTGAATAGAAAGAGGTCCAAAGAACTGAGAGACGTGCGTTTTATTTTTGTTGTTCCTCAGCAGAATGTCCAAGAAACCGTGGGGCACCATCTCTCCTGCTCCTTTCCCATTGGGCCATCAAATGCTAAGTGGCAGCGAGATACAGCAAGTTGTAAAAAGGCTGCATTCAAGTCCACGGTGTACGCGCTGCGGCAATGCAACCCTGCTCCGCCGATCAAGAAGCAGCAAGTCGGTGAGCCCGGAGAGAATAATCTATCTTCTGGAACGGCTCACCCTACAGGCTGAGGAGAATGCATCAGATAGTATCAGGACGGCACAAGGAAAAGTGCAAGAGATGGGGGTGAGGAACTTCTTTGCGTGGAAAGGGTGGGACTAGCAACATTTTATTTCACTCATTTTCCAAAGAGGAGCATTAAACTTCCGAACCGTAGGGCTTGTTAATTGCTTATTTATTTATTTATTTTAATTTAGAAATGTGTAAAACCTCGAAAATCCTCATAATGTTCTGTTTCCCCTTATTTAAGGGGACAGACATCAAGCCAATTTATTTCCTTGGATTACTAGTGGTGACTGAAACACTCTGTCAACCATACGCATCTATTTGGATCCAGAGTCCTATCACAGCATTCGTACTCGGATCACAGCTGCGTCCTTGTTGCTTTTTTTTTATAAAACCCTATATTTTAACATTCCTTGTTGACATTAAAATATTTTAAGCCGTACACTAATCATCCAGAAAGTTGGAAGAGTGCTCAAACTGGGTTTCTTTTCTTGATCTAGTGCTATTGCCTACCTACCTAGGGAGCACCACCGACTGTAGCTACCTCGTCTAGCGGGGTATTCGTTTAGTCTGTAAACCTCAAAATACCAAATGTTACTCTGCAGACCGTTTTCCATTATCACTAGCAGAAAATGCTCACAATGTACCTATGATAGTGAATTTAAGTCTGACCGTAACAAGAAAGCTATAGTGAATTGAAAGGATATCCGCTGTCCCAACCTCTGTTTTACAAGCAGATAAAGTAAGTTACTGTTCTCTTTATTGGCCATAGATTAATGCTTCTTTGAAAGGAGCAATCCCAGATGGCTATTTTTTTCTTTTTTTTAAAAACAGATTTGAACCAGGGGGTCTAGGATCTGAAGCTTGTTCATTTCAGCTCCGGGGCCCCCCTACTTCCGGAGATACTTACCTCTGAAGTACAGTAGGTGCCTGTATCTCAGCAAGCAAGGCTTTCAGGTTTGAAGCTCCCACATCACATGGGCCAATAGGAAGCCGCACCGATGATGTCACGGCTTCCTATTGGTCCGCAGGACCTGAGAGCTCTGAACAGCGGACATATTGTGAACCCGGCTTGCTGAGCCAGAGCAGCCACCGACACCTAATTCGCAGGTAAATATCTCTGGAAGCAGGGTTCCCTAGATCTGAAATAAACAGGGTTCAGCTCCGGAGACCCTTGCTTCAATGCTATATACAAATAAATTTAGCCCAAAAATCCACCCCCTTTTATTGCCTCTTTAATTTAGATTCTAGAAGAGAAAAATTATTTATGAGGCAATTGCTCCTTTCCCCAATCGCCTGGTTTCTAGAGAATGTGGACATGCGGTTCGTTGGGCTAGGTCTCAATCCAACCGATCAATAATCAATATTCACTCAACTTTAGCTCCCTCCTCTTTGATGAGTATTGGACTCCATGACAAAACCAGCAACGGACATTTATTTTCCAAGGTTAATGCATATCCACAAAGCTAATTATATGCTAAAGCAACAGCTGTTCGATATATCATTAGCATAGGCTTAACATCATGTTATTGTATGAATTGATACTGCAATGTCATCTTCCAATAACGTGATGTCACAGGGTCAATGTGTCTTGGGGTTAATCCGATCCAATCCTCGACATAGGTGTTTAACTCCCGTTGAAAAAGAGAGAGGCGAGGGCATAGAAATAACACTGGAAATATTGCCATGTTCAAGTGCAAATGCCACTTCTGAAATAGTTAATAATGTGTGTGAAAATAAATATACTTATTCAGTGCAAAAGTGCTCGGAAAAGGAATAGCAAAAATGACAATCCTTGAGAGTAGTGCAGCTCTGTAGAAACAAGACTACCGTATTTCCTCGATTGTAAGACGCACCATCGATTTGGCCCTTACAATCCAGGAAAATAACTTTTTCACTTACCATGTTTCAGGAGAGGTCCCATGTCAGCGGAGGATAAAGCGGGCGGCGCGGCAGGAGAGGTCCCACGTCTGCAGATGGTTGAAGATGGACAGCGGGTGGGTGTGCGGCAGCAGGACAGGTCCAAAGTCTGCAGGTGAATGAAGATAAGAAGACAGAGGGCGTGCGGTGGGGTGCAGTGGCAGGAGATCATAATAGCAGGAGAGCTGAGAAGGAGCAGAGCAGCATAGGGGGAACGGCTTGGGAGGTGCACACTGTAACCGGAAGTCAGACACCGGTCAACTTTCTGTGTTACAGTGTGCACCTTCCAAGCTGTTCCCCTATGCCGCTCTGCTCCTGCTATTATGATCTATTAGCCGCCTCTGCCACCGCACACCTGCTGTCTTCTTATCTTCATTCACCTGCAGACTTATGACCTGTCCTGCCGCCGCCAACCTGTCCTTCAACCATCTGCAATACATCGATTCTAAGACGCACCCCGATTTCAGACATGTGAAAATCGAAAAAAAGGTGCGTCTTAGAATTGAGGAAATAGGGTATTTTCCAATCGTCTTGGCAAGTGCAGAGAAAACAGGAGCCCGAGCGCAAAGTGCCACAGAGAATCTGCGGAATACAAAGCGCAAAATATAAGTGCACTATTTCAATAAGGGGTTCAGATAATGTAAGAGTGGGTGGGCATTATCTCACTCACGTGTCGAGGGAGATACTGTAGTCAAGTATTTGTTTGTACTGCATTAACAACTTCCTTAGGCAGACTGCGGATCTTCAATAAATTGCTGAAAGTATAGGAAGTGGCTCCCAAATACCTAAAAAATGGAGAAAGAACAGAATAGTGCACTATTGCTTTATATTAAAAAAAAAAATCAGCTTAAAAAAGTATTCAAGTCGCACATGGAGGTAGCAAATAAGCATGTAGCCCACCCAGGGACAGAAGCGAAGTGCTAGACATGTCCAAAGAAGTTAATGCTTGAATATCTCTCACTCTCTCATGAGTGAGATAATCCACAATCACTCCTAATTAGCAAAACCTTATTTAAACAGTGTTGCACTATATTTTGCTGTTTTTATTCCACATATTCTCTGCACTCCAGATCCTGTGTTACCTGTTGTTTAACTCAGGGGTGCTTCAACTCCAGTCCTCAAGCCCCCTCAACAGGTCAGGTTTTCAGGATACCCCAGATTTGGCACAGGTGGCTCATTCCCTGCTTCAGTCTTTGACTGAGCCACTGATTGAACCACCTGAGCTGAAGCTGGGATATCCTGAAAACCTGACCCGTTGGGGGCGAGGGGGCTGGCTGCATAACTGTGTAGTTACACCCACGCAGAACCTGGCAAAGCATTGTTTCAGGGACGTGAGTAACGCCAAGTTTAGGTATCACCTAACTAACGGAACGTTAAATCTCCATCTTAACCTAAACGGCCATTATATGCTCTTTAAGGGAGAAAACAATTTAACGTTATGGTCCATTGAAGATACACGGTTAGGCTTAACGTGAAGTT
The DNA here is from genome assembly GCF_040206685.1 of Ascaphus truei. Lineage (NCBI taxonomy): Eukaryota > Metazoa > Chordata > Amphibia > Anura > Ascaphidae > Ascaphus > Ascaphus truei. Next base: position 19,643,369 of record NC_134500.1, read on the forward strand.
AGGTTAACGTCACAATCAGTCACGTAACGAAGGTTGGATTTTAGCCTCGACACGCATGTCATTTCAATGGGCCGGTTTGTGCTCGGAGCAGGCCTTGATTTCCTTTTGTTGTTTGTTTCTTTAAAGCTTACTAGAAATTTCAAATAATAAAAAAAAACAAGTATATTCTATATATTTTCCCTGGAACAACTCCGCCATTATGTGGACTTTCAGATTATACTCTGGCCCATGTTTACTAAGCGGTGCTATCCTAATTAAGATACCTTCCAGCCAATTCATGTGAATGGAATATAAGATGTTCCCCAGCAGCAGAAGGTGTGTTATGACACTGCTCAGTAAATATGGGCCTCTGTTTATATTGTCAACTTCTGATGACCGCTCATGTTATTATCTTATCCCATGTCCAGGTGGGTATTCTTATATCTGTATTTCACATGGTGGTGTGCTGTCTACATAATAAACCATCAATAAATGGAAATCATTTGTTTTCACCTAATCTGCTTTTGAAAGGGATTAATTAAGAAATTATACTATATTTTGTAATGCTGCAATTATTCCAAAACGTCTGTCGGAGGAGTTATTAACGTTTTTTGACAATGGCAGCCATATGGACAATACCTTCAAATAGTAGTTTTACATCAACTTTTAGAAGGATTTAAAATCGAAGTATGTGATGGAGATTAAAAGGGAAATAATCATTTTCTAACAAAAAATAAATAAGATTGAACCATCGAAGTAGGACTTGATTGGAGTGTGGGCTGCTTCACCCCCAGAAAGGAGAGAACGTCTCATACAGACAACTATTTTTGGTAAGTTAATGGTCCAGCACTGATATTTCACTTGTTTGGGCTTCAATCAGCTCCGTACCCTCCCCAGTCATTATCTCACTGGCTTTCTGTGCTGGGTTTTTATTGCCAGCAACGGTCTTCAGGGAGATATGGATGCAGTAATAGGGCAAATGAACTGCAGAGCTGTAAACAAAAAAACATGGTTACAAAATTAAATGCAAGATGATGGGATGGTTTATTTGGGAGGTGCAATCATAGAATAGTTGATCTACTGCAGAGCAAACAAACTGAAATATTCTTGAGTGTATAATGTCATCTTGATGATTTCTGCTACGTATGGCTCAGAGATGCACTCACAATATTTAACGTGACATTAATCTAACTTTGAACATCATGGAGTCCCAGACAGACCATAATGAAATCTTCACGCTTTAATTGCAAAACATCTGATAAAAACGGTATACATGGATCCAACAAAAGAAAAAAAAATAGCCTGACGCGTTTCACGCTGTACACAGCGCCTCATCAGAGGTCCCATACAGGTGGAGAGAAAACCGGAAGTTTAAATACCCTCCATCTTAAAGTGACAGTCTCACAAAAACATATCTTGAAAGTTGACATGGAATGAGAAAAAGTCACACTTGATAAGTTTAGCATTAAGCTCTATACAATCCACTAATGTGAAACTTTGAAACTACATATCCAACATTATAAATCAATGAAGGAACCTGCATATTTATGCAGATCAAAATTGTTGTGTAGCAATTTCATGAGCAAAAAAAAATTAGAAAACAATCTAAGTTAACACCGTTAATCAGAACGCGGTATTCACTGAAGCAAATATCTTGACGTCATTTTTAATGGCCATTATTGTTAATGACATGCAAATGGGCTCACTATAGCCTAAATCAGGGGTGCGCAAACTAGGAAGTGCGCCCCCCAGGGGGTGCGACGGTTGCAGAGGCCCCATCCTCTTCCCCAACGCATTTACATTAAATGCCGGGGGATCGTGTGAGGCCTCTGAAACTTCCCTTACCTTGTCTTCGGCGACGTGTTGCCATGGCAAATAGCAACGCAACATCACTGTCACGTGACTCCACTGCGTCATTTGACTACAGAGACACGGTAAGGAGGGGGCGCGAGCAGGGGGGGGGAAAGAGCAGGCAGGCGGGAGACGACTGAAAAGTTTGCGCACCCCTGGCCTAAATGATTCACGAAGCTCCGCTAAGGTTAACGCCAGGAAATACCGCTACTTTATTTAAGTCCTAACTAACTCCGACGTTCCTCCCAGATCCTGAAATAGGGCTTTTGTTGGACAAGAGAGGGAGCGAGGGAATGGAGGCGAGAGATTTCCGGTTGCAATACAGTGCTTTAACAGTGTTCTCCAAAACGTATAGCCCCGCAGTGCTAAACTGCGATTTTATCATCCAATTCAATAAGAATGATATATGCATTTGCGAAGTGCGATAAACGTCTCATTCGCCGCTGCCGGACAGTGATAAATATCTCCAAATTCAGGACGTCTCAAAAAAAAATGATTGACAAATATCACAGGGCTTTTCATTGCGCCTCTCAAAAAGCCCTATTTTAGGGTCAGAATGGAAGTAAGGCAAAGGCATAAATAATAGCAACTTATTTAACGATAACAACACGCTATTTCAGGATACTGCAATGTTAACACTATGCTAATGAGCTCAATAACGTCTTTATTTTTGCATATAAATAGCTTAGTGAATAAGGTTTTAACGGAAAGCACCTGCCGTCCCTGTTTTACGTGCCATCATGTTGTTTGCCCTGAGAGTCACATTTTGCAGCGGAAGGCTGCCTAGCATTTGGCAGACCCTCGGGTGAGGCAAAAATATAGCCTGGAGCTCCCGTGGCTCCTGGAGACCCCCCTTCCCTGGCGCAGCTCGATCGCGGGTATTGAAAAACCCGACGGCTGCTTCCAAGGGTGGGGGCTGGAGCAGGGAGCAGCGCGGCTTCTCCTGTCTGCGGCCGGTTGCCGGGGACGCGATCGGGCCGTTGCTAAGGCCGCGATCGCATCTCTAAGGTCCCGGCGGCCGCAGAGCAGGGCGCCGCCATTGAGGACTGTCTCACGCATGCGCAGTGATCGCGCGAGGCCAGGAAGAGCCCCAGAGACAGGGCTGAGTCGCGCATGCGCAGGGCTAGCCGGGAAGGCGCAGGAGAGGTTGAGGCGGCCATTAGTAGTTCGCGCATGCGCAGGAGAAGCGCGCACGCGGCCCCAACGCTATAGCAGCCTCCTGGGAACTACAACTCCCAGGAGGCATAGGGAGACAGGCACCAGGTGCCTCATAGCGGCCAATAGGGCTGGAGGATTCTCAGCCCGGGAGAATAGATACATTTCCCGGGCTTTGGTCAAGTCAGTTGGAGCAGCGGAGCTGAAGGGGAAGGAAGGATGCAGGGAGTGAGTGCAGCTCCTGCATCCAGATAGGTACCCTCACCCTCCAGGTAGGCCCCAACTCCCCACCAGGTTAGTGGGTAACTGGAAAGGGACGGCCCTAGATAGGGAGGTCACCCTTAGTGTGTGTGAGGTGCAGGTTTGGCAGTGCCACAGCGGGTAGTGCTGTGCGCACTGGCAAATAGGCACAGCGTGCGAGCAGTGGATTAATTGCTGCGGGTTCCAGGTTGCTGTGATGAGTGTTGCATGTGACGCTGCATGTAATGAGTGCAGTGTGTGTGCAGCGTGTGTTACTGTCTGCAGGCTGATTGTGAGAGCTGTGTGTCGGCTGCAGGCGTGTTAGTGTTAGGAGTAGTTAGGGAGTTACAGATAGGACTTGGGTAGTTAGGGGAGTGGGGCAGGTTATTACTCCGCAGGCCCTAGGAGATTTCCCCAAGCCACCCCAGGTTGCGGTTCATCAGGGACAGGCCCTAGGTTAGGGTTCCTGTCACTTTAGGGTTAGTTAGGGATAGATAGGGATAGCGGCGGTTGCTGTTCCCGTGATGCGGTTGGTGTTGCCGTAATTCGGTTGTGTTCCCGTGAAGCGGTGGGACCCTCGTTGGGGTCCCCGGCGGAAGTACCTGAATAAGGATCAGACGGACGTCTGACCCTTTGAGAAGTGTGTTGCGGGCCCGAGCATCGGAGTGCTCGGAAGGTATTTCTACACATGTGCACCAACAGGCCTAATAGATAACTTAGTGACTGCGCAGTCACCCACGACCTCCGTAGGAGTACGGGACATGTGGGTGGGGGATTACAGGACACTGGGTGGGAACGTCAGACATTGGGCCTGAGATGCATAAGGTTATGTAATGTGTTATATGTTCATAGTAAAGCCCTTAGTATATATATAATCACTGTGTGTGTATTTTCTTATTGGGTTCCTATGTAGGGTCATTCTACATTTCCATAGAATCCTACATAGGTGGAGGCGCTGAACCAAGAAGATCCGTTCCAGAGGATTCACCCCAGGCTCTCATTAGCGGAGGCTCAGACCTCCTGTGAGCCTGCAGGTATATGCACCACACTGGTAACACTACATGTTCTACTCACCCACACTATATATGAGATTGGGTGGGGTGGAATACCCGTTACACGTGCCATCATGTTGTTTGCCCTGAGAGTCACATTTTGCAGCGGAAGGCTGCCTAGCATTTGGCAGACCCTCGGGTGAGGCAAAAAGTCAACAGAACATAGTCACATAGTTACATAGTTACATAGTTACATAGTAGGTGAGGTTGAAAAAAAGACTTCCGTCCATCAAGTTCAACCTATGCTAAATTTAGACAACAGATATTTTATCATATATCTATACTTATTGATCCAGAGGAAGGCAAACAAAAAACCCCAGAGACATATCGTTCAATGATATCTCATAAGGGGAAAAATAAATTCCTTCCTGACTCCAAGAATTGGCAATCAGATTACTCCCTGGATCAACAGCCTTCCCATGTATACTTATTTGGTATACCCCTGTATACCTTTCACATCTAAAAAGACGTCATACCTTTTTTTGAACAAATCTATTGTATCTTCCAACACAGTCTCCATGGGTAATGAATTCAAATTACGATCAAAGAACGATTGACTTGGGGCATTTTTTGCCATGAACAATCCTATTTAGAAACCCATGTGATGCATATTCGCAGACTTTTGAAGTCTCGTTTAGTTAGTGTATCTCTCAGCCAAGGAAGCTAGTCTCTTAGGCTGAGGCCCCAGTACCTCAGCTGCACGCGCGCCCGCGAGACTGGCGGCGCGTGCAGCCGATTCCCCGGTCTACAGTGAGCTGCAGGAAGAGAGACCGGAGGGGGGGGCGTGGCGGGGGAGTGACGGGGCGCGGCCATGACGTCACCCGGCAGGTCCGCCCTTATTGGCTGAACCGCCGGGGGGCGTGGCTTAGCGCTCCGTCGCGAGTCCTGCTCTAACTTCTATTGAGAGCAGGAGCAACTCTCACCACAGCACTGCGGCCCCCCCTCGCAGCGGGCCCGGCGCCATTGAGGGGAGGGCTCTCGTCCCTGCAGCAACCGCAACAGCGGGCGCTGCAGTAGCCAGCGGGCACCAGGCCTTATTCCTTGAAATCAAGCTGCATGTATAAATCAGTCGCACTCATTGAGAGCAATCCTTTCAATGTTATTTTGTGATCCAACCTATGCATCATTTAGCACCCTAACGAGGTCGTATTTGCAACTATTCTACCTTAAATCCGGACGTTGCCGTCAGTTGTTTTAAATACGATTAATCACGCTAATTACATACTATCAGTGTAGCGAAGAGTATCTCTTTCCACCTACAGTGCTTACAAATTCCTGCACCCAGTACCACTTCAGTTTAGTTGAAGCAAAAAAAAAAAGGGAGCAAAGGAGCACTGCAAAAATAGAGAACTGGAGGCTGGATCATATAAAAATAAAAAACAAATTTATTATGGCATGGTGCCGAAGGAAGAGAAATGCAGGAGCACCTCTGACGCGTTTCCCGCCGTCACTGACGCTTTAAAACATATATTTTGGTAGCACCACTCAGGAGATTCAGTTCTCTATACTATACCACTTCCGTTTAGTGTCTCTCTCTCTCTCTCGTCTCTCTCCTCTCTCCTCTCATTTTCTAAACCCCACTACACTTGCAGCTGGTTTTTCCCTTGCCATAGCACAGTCTCAACCCAGCCAGACTATTGTCTCCAGACAACTACCGGTTTGATTCCTGGCAAAGCCCACATGTCTTCTTCACCTATCAGTTTGTCAGCAGAATCCTTCCTCTGGGATGTGTTCATCACCAAACTTGAGAACTGTACACTTCGTGTAACTTACAACACTACACACACTGTACATGTAAATTACCTTTGAAAGGGAAGTCTATATTAGACTGCTGAGTAAGTAAATCTTAGCTCTGCAAGTCAGGACTCCAGACTCCGTGGAAGACGAGAGTGATTAAAACAAAGCAATATACATGTATGGACCTTCTAAGGCACCATCATCAAATGTGTTGTACATTCTTAGTCATGATGATGATGATTGTCCTGTAAAAAAACTGGGTTAATGTCACAATGTACAGTGATGCATTTCATTGGACAGCAGTAAAGTCATTCAGGAATATTGGTGTACATGACTGTGTGACCTCATAAGGTCTTTCACTTCCATCCATAATAAAGACATTTCCTGTATGACAGTAGTTTTCAACCATATCCTTGGATAACACCAGCTAGACCAGTGTTTGGATGTAGCCAACCAATGTAAGTGTCAAGGTGCGGCTCTGCTGCAGGAGTGGACCCCAGTGGCTGCAACAGTGAGGCAAGAAGCGATGGCGTAAACAGGATCACAAGCACAGGTCGCAGGCAGCAAAGTGGTGACGTCGGGGTCACAAGCAGAGGTCCAAGGCAGGCCGCAAAGTGGAGTAATCGGGGGTCACAAGCCGCGGTCTGGAAACTCACCAGGAACAGGGCAAAAAGGGGCAAGGCAGATTACGGGCAAGGACCTAGATTATTATTTAACCGTCAAACAAGCAAAAACACACTTAAGGAACAGGTACGGGTCAATATACAAAGGCAAATAGGAAAAGAAGGCTTAAATAGGATAGAGTGGAGGCAGAGGAAAAGGTGCAGGGTAGGTTAAAGAGTCTAGAAGGTTCTCTGGCAGCACTTAGCAGGAGGAGCAGCAGTCTCGGTGGATGAGCAGGGGAACTGCAGGCTGGGAGCAAGGGCTACTGGGATATTTCTGAGATGAACATTCTGCCACGAGACAATAATTCTGTGTGAAATACAGCTCAACTCCGTTATATCGTGATCCGCTATAACGCGGATCAGCTTATAACGCGGTTTGAGCGTGGACCCCGAATTTAAAAAAAAATTAAGTTTTTTTTTTGCACACACACTGCACACACTCACTGCACACACTCACTGCACACACTGCAAACACTCACAGCACACTGCATACATTCACAGCACACTGCACACACTCACAGCACACTGCACACCCTCACAGCACACCCTCACAGCACACTGCACACACAAACACACTCACAGCACACTGCACACACACACACTGACACACACAAAGCACACTGCATACACTCATAGCACACACTCACAGCACACTGCATACACTCACAGCACACTGCACACATCAGCACACTGCACACACTCAGCATACACTCACAGCACACTGCACACACTCACAGCACACTGCACACACACACACAAATACACACACACAGACACACTGTCTCTTTAAGGGAGCTTGCTCTCGCAAGACGGAAGCAGAAGCAGGAAGCAGAGACAGGGAGAAGAGCTGCCATATGCCGGGTAAGTGCTGTGTGCTGTTGCCCCACCGGGTCTGGGAATGCTGGGAGAGTTCTCAGCTTTTCCCCTCCGGCGGACACGGTACCACCAAAAAAATAAAAATTTTAAAAAAAAATTAAAAAAATTAAAACGCGGTTTGAGTGTGGACCCCAAATTAAAAAAAAAAATTAAGTTTTTTTTTTTGCACACACACTGCACACACACGCATACATTCACAGCACACTGTGAATTTTTCGGCGGCCATTTTTTTTCCGCGACCCCGTTTATAACGCGGTGGTCGCGGGTGTAATAATAATGAATTCCCTTGAATGGACTGCAAGATGCCTTACAGCTTCATACCACTTAGTACATATGTCTGTAACTATAGTATTCACTTTTTTAATATATTCAGCAATGGGAATAATTAAACATTTGAATGGGAAATTGTTATAAGAAGCTGAAGGATTTATGTCGATAGGCAGAATAAAAAAAATAGCTCTTGATTTGGTGATTATATTATTGGTTAGTGTCAGCGGGTCTTGATTTGTAATACTTTGTTCAGAGCTCAAAGCATAAGATAACATCTGGTTAGTCCGTTTGGTTACTGCTGAAATCAGAAGAGCCTACGGTGCAAATTAATTGCTAGTTTGCTGCTTGGATTTGTTATCTCATTAAGGTAAGCGTCTATAAATATATATATACTTAGAATGAAATGTAAAAGTATGCAGAGATAAATGTCAAGCCAATATCCTTAGAAACTACTTATGTGATTACATTTTACTTTCAAATGTTTTACCAGCACAGTTTTTATTTTATTTAGCTTTCACACGCAGTAATTGCAACATCTGATTCAATCAAATAAAATAAATAAAATCCATGGTTCCTGCCCGTAGTGGCACCACAGAGCCTTTTGCTCAACTGCTAAGTTGGTCACAGTCTGTTCAGGTCAAAAGCCCAAGAAAATATCTCCAAACGGTTGGACATTCTGTGCTGCAATTTATATTAACTATGTATATGACCTTCCTCACAAACACAATAACTAAATAAACTCCCTACAAGCGCTAACCTAAACTAGAATAGGAGAACAAAGTTCAGCAATAGTGCTCAAATGACTATAGACAAACAATCCAAATGACATATATAAAGGGTTTCTTGATTGAAGAAGGAAATCAGACAGGCAAGTCACAATTAGGTGAGTGTAGGGTATATAGGTGAGCGTAATGTATTGGACATATCACATAAGGTCCTGGGGGTGCTGTGAATGGAGAATAATTGGCTTCACCACACCACACCCAATGGGACAATGTTACACACGCTTACAATCACCTTGTTGATACCTCCCAATAATAAATGGTAAAACTCACATGAGAAACAGCCTGTGTTCTTCTTGTCTTAGGGCGTGCATCTGTGATGACAGTAGATCAGTGGAGATTCTGCACGAAGCAGTGTAGCAGAGCACAGCCCAGTAATGATCAGGATCACAGCAGTGGAGTAAAAAAAAAACTTCTTTATTTGGACACCATGGTGCAGACAGGAATGGAGGGTAACTCTTACGCGTTTCACGCCTGTGCGGCGCTTCGTCAGAGAGTAAAAAGGATATGCTGGGTCCCCCTTGATATAGCCCATTTGATTGCGTTTGAAATTGCCAGCAGCCGCGGCTCTCATAACCGGAAGTGACAAAACCGGATATGTGAAAGCCGGAAGTGACATAACGGGCTCCATGCAGTGTGCAATTGTTTACAAACACAACAAGTTGTCATGGATACGGCTGCGTCATGACTCTAGGCTTCTAGGGAAAGTTTAAATCGCAAGGAGGACCCAGCATGGCAACCCCGCAATACAGTAATATATAAAAACGGTGGTAAATAAAAACAACATTTGATATGTATAGAACAAGACAAAGAACAAATAATCTGAGGAACTCTGTAAACGGAAATCAATGTGGCCCGTTATGTATACTATACTGTCAATTTATACAGATATTTAATACCAGTAATCAGCAGCTAATGCAAGTATGCAAAGAAGTGATCCTGATCATTACTGGGCTGTGCTCTGCTACACTGCTTCGTGCAGAATCTCCACTAACCTAAACTAGACAATGTGAGGTGCAAATTATATCCCCTGAGGAAGTGACGTACGGTCACGAAACGCGTAGGGAGGAGGAGCTTAGTGTTGTGTATGCCAGTCTCGACGCCGTAACCGCCCGACACCAGAAGAGACACACCGGAAAGTGACATCATCACCAGCGAGCCGTGAGAGATCCCGTGCACGCTGGTCAGTTGATTCCCGGGTACTTCGGGTGGGATACAGGCTGTGTACGGCATTCGTGAGTCGATTGTTTACCACTGACACATTGTAAGTGTGGTTGGTTGGTTTTTATTTTATTAAAAGTGTAGCTACGCATTGCACTAGTGCTATGTCTTTTTCCCTTCCCAATCGGGCGCTACCGGTATTGGTCCGTTGTGCGAGCCCGACCAACATCTGAGGGAATTTCATCCGGTCACACCACGTGAGTTCCGTGGATGATCGAGGTGAAGACGTGGCACAAGCACAGCTTCTATCCCATGCCTGAGCAAGATTAATTCCTGTAAGTAGGGTTCTTTAAGTTTTAGATAAGTGTTCCTGTTCCAATATACTGCGCAATGGTGTGCTCTTTGTTTATTTCTTAGGAGACACCTACAAGGACACTCCCATTTGTCTGTGTTTTTTCTGGGACAATCTAACATCTTAATCTGGAGTTCATTACTTATCTCTGGACTGTTATTTGGACTACGGTAATTAGATTATTTACCAATTTTTTTAAGCGCCGGGGAACGGATATTTTGTGTTTGTCTCATGTATATGACCTTGTTAGACATTCAAATCTAGGCTATATTTAACCCACTTTGCTGCCAGATGGGACAGCAACCCCAAGGGGTTTAGGATGTAGTCACAATTAAGACAAAAGTGAACAACTTTAAACATTTTATGTAATCTTAGTAAATTATATTTTGTTTTAAAGAAAATCAGGTGTTTCGAAAATTTTAAACACGTAGAAATGCTACTTTATTTTCATATACAACTGGAAGGAGAGTGTCATGCTTGTGCTCTCCTCACAAGCGCAGGGAAAGGGAAGGACCCGTTAGTGAGGTGGGGAGGCCGCAGGGGATACGAAGGGAGTGAATTGCCGTGCAGCTGGGGATCGGCACACGTAGTCACGTGACCGCGCCGCGTGCATCAGAATGCGCGACGCGTACGGAGGTGCAGTGCCTACTCAGAGACACGAGTGATCTAGCTGCATGTGCGCGCATGCTCTGACAGCAGAGCGGGAGTGCGCGCGTTCTCAGGCACCAACGCGGGGGTGTGGGAAGCCAAGGCTTCAGCACGGGAGTCTGGAAACGGAAAACAGGAACATGGAACATGGGCATGGAGTCCAGAGCACAAGGTAACATCCAGAGAAGGATTGCTTCTTGGAGAACGTCCAGACTTCTTAAAGGCATAGTGACAGAAACCGCAAGGTGTAGCGAAACTAAACATAACATAAGGGTTCTTAGTCTAATCCAATGGCTAAGGAATTATAAGCCTGCTACCACGTCAAGGTGAACCCTACTAAGCAGGTACCTACACTACCCGACGGTAAACTAACCTCAGTAGTATGAGTGACTGTCCCAGTCTTTCGGAATCCACAGGAGATAAGCAAAGGTCCAGGCAGGAACAGTATGCGATGAATACTAGCAGGCACCAGTGCAGGCTGCAAAAGACTAAATGCAAAGAGAAAGTCAAAGAGAGGCTTACTTCCTGTCAGGAGGAAAAGGGCAGGATTTGCCAGGAAGCAAGATGGTGTTGCTTGCTTCAGAATCCTTAAAGACACAGGATCTTGACTCGCAGCTAGAGGGCGGCGATCAGAAGTAAACAGGTACGGAAGGAACACGCCGCAGGGGGCATGTTCCGTGCATCGTTACCGTTACAGAGAGGTGCGTAATTACAATTACGAACGCTCTTCTGTAAAAGGACCTATAGAAAGATAGGCTAAGGGGTGACAAAGGGAAGGGATAAGGGTAGTAAAACACCCTAAACTCCAAATGTCAATACTAAAAAAAAGACTTCCAAGTAAAACATTTTTTTTTAAATATTTACATAAGTTAAAAAAAAGAAAAAAAAAAAAAAAAGGAATAATATAGGGCAACTCCATAATAAAAAATTAAGGGTATTTATTGTGTAAGCTTACAGGAGGATGAAGAGCACAAATGCACCAACGCGTCCCGTGGGACTTTCTCAGCTCTGTGATGTCACATGCCTGCTTGTGAGCAGTTGGATCACCTAACAGGATGAGGGCCTTGCTACAGCAAGATCTGCCCAGATACTGGGGCAGACTCATGGCCGCTCCTCCTGTATAAAAATAGGGATCCCTCTAAATTAGATTGAGTTCCTAATCCGACCCCAAGGGGGTGAGTCCTTAGTTCTACCCAGAGGGGCCGGACCCCTGGGGATGAGTGGTTCCAGTTTGACTATCCAAGGGGAGAGGGACCCCATAGGAGTTCCCTGCATAGGGGATCCCTTTTATCATAAAGTGACCCCAGGGAATGCACCCACGGCAGCTTCAATGACTTCAGGCAGGAAGAAAGGAGAAAGCTCCTTTCTTGTAATAACAGACAGGGATGAGATTCCTGAAATGTAGGGTACTTGAATTGAGGACCAAGAGAGGCTACTCTTGTGAGGGGGGTGGTGAATCCAGACCCCACATTCAATGGAAGGCGTGAGGTTCCAATTCTACATTGACTACATGGAACTCCTGTCTGGAGGGGGAATAGCTACTGTTCTAGGCGGATGCCATCATCATTGAAAACCTGTCCTGATAACTGCTGACATCTGTTCTATGGCGGAATGCCCTGTATGCTGAACCAATAATAAAGATCACCACTATTTTAAAAGTTCCTGGCCCCTTTCCTATTTTTCCTGCACTTATCCACTCTACTACAGGCCAGGCCTGGACCCACGGAGAGACCCTGAGATAAAAGGTAAAACCACTGAGCTAAACTCTAGTAAAGCAGGTGTAACGGGGTACCCCCTGGTTACTAAATCTACCCTATGGGCTGGCAGTAAACCCAGGTATTCACAGGTCTGCCAGTAGTTATTATGGGTTTTCCCCCTTCATCCTTTGGTACTGCACTTGAGTGACGGCAGGGGATGGCATATCCTGTTGTGGCTGGGCCAACGGGATGCCCGCCCCCTTGCTGTACTTAAGGGCAAGACCGCCCTAAAGTTGGGTTGTTGTTGTTTCTTCCCCATGAGGAAGGCAGGTCACGACTGGGAGCCTGAGATTGGGGCCTAACCATGTGCTCTTCCCTCTGGGGAGGAGTAGTGTGACTATACCTCTGCCTCCGCTAGGGAGGTGGGGAAGAGCTAGGACGGCTGCGGTGCCCTAGGCCCGTAGTGACGGTCCAGGGACTATCTCCGGTGATACCTGAGAGCTGATATACGAGACTGAGATCCGGCAGGTGACTGCTGAGTACCTGTACCTTACTGCATTAAAAGTAGTAATAAACCCGTTCCTGTTTTGCAATATACCTCCTGTCTAGTGTGTGATCTAACTGGGGGGTAGAGATACGATTCTACAGCGGACATCGCCTCCATATCCCTGGATCCTACAGCAGATGGAGGCGCTGTACTGCTAAGTATATCGTGGGGTATGGACCCCAGAAGCCTGAAGTCCCAAAGTTACCGCAGACGACTCGGCCCTCCTGTTACCAGCAGGTATGTACCACAAACACCCAGTAATGGCCCCGATCTGCGATTGGGGGTGGAAACACCGATACACGGGTCTAAACCCGGTTACGGAAACATCAGAGACAATGTTATGTTATGTACACCCTATCTGTGTAGCCGGGTAGATAGGTGTGTTACACAAGTATGTTTTGTGTTTGTGTTGGCTTAGAACCAGTAAGAGTTGACTAGTTGCTAAGGGCGCTGTCATAAACATTTCATTGAAGAATCTAGGGGAAGGCTGGGACACATAGACGATAGAGTCTCTCTAAAGGATAACACACATATTAGGATCACTGCAATGTGTAATGTGTGTTCAACCTAAGGAAACTTCCATGGTGAGTTAATCATGACCTTTTCTAATATGTACAGCCCTGTAACATGCTTGTGTCTCTCGTTCTCTAATGAGCTGCGACAAGTTTCTTAAAATCAATGTTATGCTTTTTTTTTTTAAACATAATTATCTTGTATATGATTTTAAGGTTGTTTTCAAAGATCTGTTCTATATTATACCTAGTATAGTATTTCTTCAAATACAGAGTTAATTACACTTAGATTGTAAGCTCTTCGGGGCAGGATCTCTTCCTAATGACTACCGTTATGCATGAAATGCCTGTTCCTATTGTGTCACTGCTGTACAGTGCTCTATATATGTGTGGCACTATATAAAAGGTATACATACTGTACATACTCTAGTCGTCTACAAAAAAAACCATGCTGGTCCCTTAAAAAGTATCACAACCTACACACATGCCTACATTTCTACGGTACCAATACGCCTAACTTGAAACTGATATTATTATTTAAAAAATGTAAAGCCCTTTTGAAATAACCTTAGATTATTGTACAATAAAGGACCAGTTCAAGCAGCCATCTAAAAAAAAATTCCATTCAATATGTGCATCAATACAACCCACACAATGATAAGTAATTAGCTAAGTTGCTGATCGATCTGTTCTCCTGTGATTGATCGGCGAAGATTCGGCTCCGGGGGGTTGACTAAATCAAGAGCGCGCAAACTTTTTTTGCTGCACCCCCCCCCTTGCCTGCTCTCCTCCGTTGTGCGCCGCCCCCCCCCCCCCTCCTCCTCCTCCTCCTTACCTCGCGCAGCATCAAATGACATCGCAGAGTCGTGTGACGTCACATCACGTGACCCGCATGTTACCAAGGCGACCGTGACGTCGCATGACCCCGCAGCGTCATTTGACGCCGGGTTGCCATGGTCACGCGTCCTAAAGCCGTCTGAATCCCGGTAAGTAGAGGCTGCAGAGGCCTCGCGCGGTCCCCCGGCATTTAATTTAAATGCCTTGGAGAAGAGCGTTGGACCTCTGCAACCGCCTGCGCCCCTTCAAAAAAAATCTTGCGCCCCCTAGTTTGGGCACCGCTGCACTAAATGGCCGTCAGTGCAGCAGAAGAGGACCAAAGATGCAACGTTATGTGGGGAAGATCATGTGACCAGGCAGTCGCTAGATACAATTGATGCACTGCTAGAGAGAGGGCAGGGCTCAAAAAGGGGTGTGCCAGAGTGTTTCAGAAGAGGATGTGACTTAAACGGTTGATATAGAAACAAAAAATGCTTGTTACATTATAATATGAAACAAATGTAATTCAGAGTTGTTTTAAAATAAATAGTACATAACGGATTTATAAAATAAAAACACACACATGTAGGATATTGCTTGTCTACAGGTTTAAAAGGAGCACTCCTGGAGACCCGTTTTTTTTGTTTTTTTCCTTTCCTTAAAACATGTTTTATAGGTTTGAAGCAGGTGGTCTCAGGAGCCGAACCATGTTAATTTCAGCTCCAGGGACCCCCTGCTTCCTGAGATACTTACCTCGGAAGGGGCTGCCGCTATCTCTGCGCAGTTTAAATGTCTCGCGTCACGTGAGCCGATAGGAAGTCGCAAGGGATGACGTCCTATGGGCTCACAGGACGTCGGTCATTTAAAGCCGCCATTTCAATACTGGCAGCCCCTTTCGGTATAAGTATCTCGGGAAGAAGAGGGTCCCCGGATCGGTATATAGCTCAGGAGACCCTCTGCTTCAAACCTATTTTTTAGTTTTACAACAAAAAATAGTGTCGCCGGGGGTGTCTCTGTGATAGGCATTATATGATAAACAGCTAAGTGGCCCCAAGAGGCATTTTTCATAGACCTTCAAGGATGGTTTAGGGTCCATTCACAAGACCCATTAATATATACGAAATAGAAAATAGATATATAGCTCAGTAAAACTTGGGACTACTAGAGAATTACAGTATATGTCACAAAATAAAACTTGGATCAACTTCGTACAAAAATGCCTTTTTGATGACCTAATAACTCTTGAAGAGAATGAGACCAGGAGTATGAGAAGAGATCAACCCCGTTCATTTGTACTGAATTCTTTGGGGTTGCTGTCCTTGCTTCAGTTTGAAGAACAGGGCTTTCATGTGAGAATGAACCTTCTTTGTCCACCACTACTCCACTAACACACAGTAGGTGATCTGCATTGATGCAGAGGTCAACACTTTCTCTAATGGAGTGTCCTTTAACGTGGGGAACAGGTACTGTACATTCAGTAGCAAATTTAATGTCTACTTTTATAAATACCGGTTTTTGACAAGATGATATTATTGTGAGCAGAATGGTCAGAAATCCGGAATCTATACTCTAGAATGCTAGAGTATATAGCATATATAGCAAATAGCTTTGAGACGCACTTACCACAATTCCCTCCTACTGTCTCTATACGTTCCCCTACCTAAAAATTAGATTGTACGCTCCTCGGAGCAGGGACTCCTCTTCCTTAATGTTACTTTTATGTCTGAAGCACTTATTCCCATGACCTGTTATTTATATTATTTGTTATTTATATGATTACCACTTGTATTACTACTGTGAAGCGCTATGTACATTATGGCGCTATATAAATAAAGACATACAATACAATGCAATGGCTCTGAAAATACCAGACCAGTTAGCAGCTTAGAATAAAACATATCACTATCCACAGAGCTATTTTTGGACTCCTCAAAATACTCACATCTCCATACATCTTACACATTGTAGTAGGTTAATCTGAGCCAAACTGAGCTGACAATAAAATGATGCTATTGGGATATACAATAATGCAGGAGGAAGCATTAAAAGGGCAAATTGAGCCACAATAAGCTGCTCTAAATGCATCACAAGTGTTGTAACGCTTTGTTTTATGTTAAGACAAAATTACATGTGGTCACATGGGAACAATGAAATCTGTTGTCGCTTTTATATTTATTTTTCTTATCAATTACAATGTCTTAATTACGCTTCTATTTGCATAGCACAACTCACCACTGTAGAACCTGACTCAGTGGCAAATTGTTATAGGTTCTTTTCAGAGTTAGTGCCATAAAATGTGGTATGTTTATATCAAACATTTAATGAGGAGATAATGAGCTCCCTGGGTAGCAGAAACCAATATCACAACAGAACCCGCAGAATCTGCAGGCAATGTTCTTATTGCAGAACGGTGTTTGCATACTTTTTGCAGTCAAGCAAGTCCTTAAATGTAGGAAGTGTTTTTATGCTTCCGGATGCCGTATACTGGAATACATTAAAGGAATCAGTGATGAGGAGACGTGTTTTATGATCATTTGTGAATGTAAATGTAGTAGTAAGGTAGAATAGTGCAATCACATTAAAGCGGCAAGCCAAGCCATTTTTTTTTTCTCTCCATTTTTTTATACGTTGGATTGAAAAAAGGGAAATTAACGGGGTTCAGCTCCGGGAAGCTCCTGCTTCCAGAGATATTTAACTGTGATGGGGCAGGGATGCCGGTAGCTGCTCCACTCAATTAACAGAGTTCACGCTGAAAGGTCCCGCACCCTGCAAGCCAATAGGAAGCCGTGATGTCATCTGGTTCAGCTTCCTATTGGCTTACCTGATGCGGGAGCTTTAAACCCCAGTTAGCTCAGCCGTAGCAGCTACCGGGGCACCACCTACGGAAGCAAGTATCTCTGGAAGCAGGGTTCAAATCTGTGTTAAAAAAAAAACACATTTAAACGGCATGAATTGCTACTTTAAAAATGGGAAATAGCTCTTTCAAGCTACTTATGAAGGATTTTCCAGTAAGGAATAAAAACCAATAGGGCCTATTTATTAGGCTTTGTTAATCTGTGGCTTGATGTTTGTCAAGGCTCTATATCTATTAGGATTATATGAAATGTAAGGAACGTCTTAAACAAGTTTCCCAAATTTGACAACGTTCAATGAGGCTGATTTTTTACTTATACTGGACACCTAACAAGCTCCTATTGAACCCCCAAAATAACCACAACATATATATGTAACGGGTCTTCCACCCCACCCAATCTCATATGTAGTGTGGGTGAGTAGAACATGTAGTGTTACCGGTGTGGTGCGTATACCTGCAGGCACACAGGAGGTCTGAGCCTCCGCTAATGAGAGCCTGGGGTGAATCCTCTGGAACGAATCTTCTTTTACAGCGCCTCCACCTATGTAGGATTCTATGGACGTGTAGAATGACCCTACATAGGAACCCAATTAGAAACCCCACACACAGTCAGTGATTATATAACTAAGGGCTTTACTATGAACATAGAGAATATCATAATCAGTCACATAACCTCATAACCTGTGTCCCTCTCACGAGGAGACACTACCCGTGACGTCTCGCAGGACGTTTCCCCCACACTAGGTGATCCCACCCAGTGTCCAGTGAAACCCCCACACCCAATGTCCCGTACTCCTACAGAAGGTCGTGGGTGACTGCGCAGTCACTAAATTAAGCTAGGGCCCAGTTGGTGCACTTATATACTTGAGATACCTTCCGAGCACTCCGATGCTCGGGACCGCAACTTTCTTCTAAAAGGGTCAGACGTCCGTCTGATCCTTTCCAGGTACCTCTGCCGGTAGACCCCAACGAGGGTCCCACCGCTCCACGGGAACTACAACCGGATCACGGCAACACCAACCGCATGGGAACAGCAACCGCCGCTATCCCTTCCTATCACTAACTACTCCTAGAGTGACAGCAACCCTAACCTAGGGCCTGTCCCTGATGAACCGCAACCTGGGATGGCTTGGGGAGAACTCCTAGGGCCTGTGGAACCATAACCTGCCCCCCCCTCCCCTAGCTACCCAGTCCTATCTGTATCTGGCTAATCCTAACAGCCTAACTCACCTGCAGCCGACACACAGCTCACACTGTCAGCCTGCAGGGATTCACACACGCTGCACATAACACTGCGCCCAGCACATGCAACGTCAACACACGACACTCATACACAGCAACCTGGAACCCGCAGCAAACACACTGCTCGCACGCTGTGCCTATTTGCCAGTGCGCACAGCACTACCCGCTGTGGCACTGCCAAACCTGCACCTTACACACACTAAGGGTGACCTCCCTATCGAGGGCTGTCCCTTATAAATTACCCACTACCCTGGTGGGGAGTTGGGGCCTACCTGGAGGGTGAGGGTACCTATCAGGATGCAGGAGCTGCACTCACTCCCTGCATCCTTCCTTCCCCTTCAGCTCCGCTGCTCCAACTCTTTATAACCTCCCTATCTCAGCTCCCACTAATGTAAGTGGCAGGGTCCCTAACCTGAGGGCTGCCCCTGGCAACACTCACCTTACTGGGGAGCTGAGCTATCTCTGACCAAGGGGGTGCTGGCCTAATACAGGGGAGTCCCTCTCTCCTGCACCCTACCTCCTTCCCTTGTCTGCCTCCTTGCTCTGCTTCTTCCTGACTGACGTGACTCATGCAAAGCCCGGGAAATGTATCTCTTTTCCTCCAGGGCAGTCCTACATCCCTATTGGCTCCTATCAAGCACCTGGTGCCTGCCTCGCTATGCCTCATGGGAATTGGAGTCCCGAGGCCCCTACAATAACATTGGGACCGCGTGCGTTCCTCCCCTCTGCCTACACTAACTCCTAATGGCCGCCTCAAGCTCTCCCTATGCTTCCCTACCCTCGCGCGACCTCCTAAGAGCTGCCTTAGCTCCCTACCCCTATCTGCGCATGCGCGACCTATCTGGGGCTCTCCTGCCCTCGCGCGATTACTGCGCATGCGCGAGTCTCTCCGCAATGGCGGCGCCCTATCCGCCCGGCTCCGGGAGCGCCGGGAGCCCTGAGATGCGCGTGCGGCCTTGGCAACCGGCCGCACGCGTCCCCGGCAACCCCCGAGCCGGGACCTGACCGCCCTCTCCCCTGCCACTGCCGAACGGAGCCGCCATTGGACGCGGCGGCTCCCGCGATCGGCAGTCAGGTGAGGGGGGTGCGGTAGCGCTGGGGAGACCTGGCTACATATATAAGCATATGAATGTCACAGAGGAGTGCTACTGAGCATGGCAATATATATTTAAAACCAGAGACAGAACATAAAACACAGACAAAGCTCAGTTTTAGCACATCCAGTGAAACTCATACACGGTACAGTGCCTAAATATATATGTATAAATATCTATTAAGTAAAATGGTCTTTTAGTTTGACATTTTTGGCCAAAATTGTTGTAAGCCCCTGAGCCAACTTCACGGCAGACCACAATTCAGGGGTCCCTAACGCTAATATAAATTCCTAGTAACCTGTATAATAACAGGAAGAATGATTTATAGTAAATCTGTCAATATTAGTTGCAAAGTTCTAAGTCTGATTGAAGCCTTTATTAACCTGTACATTTTAAATGATTTTTTACTTAAACAGAGTGGAGAAATGTTATGGAAAACAACACAAGAGACGAATTGTGTTATTTTACCATATGTGTTTCTTCCTCTCATAACATTGCTCGGAAACGTCTGTAATGCATCCACGCAGACAGGCCCAACCCTAGGCATACCTCAGGTAAGGAACCACCTAGGGGAGGCATGCCTCAGGGGGGCGGCCACTCCTGGTGACATTATTTGTTAATGGGTGGGAAACAGGTGGTCTCCGGAGCTGAACCGCGTTGATTTCAGCTCCGGGGAACCCCTGATTCCTAAGATACTGACCTCGGTAGGAGGTGCCAGTATCTCATTCATGTTTAAAGGTCCCGCGTCACTTAGGCCAATAGGAAGCCGAAAGGGATGACGATACCAGCACCCCCACGTAAGTATCTCAGAAGCAGGGGATCCCCGGAGCTGGAATCAATGCGGTTCAACTCCAGAGACCCCCTGCTTCAAACCTAGGGGGAACACAAAAATTGGGGGGGGGGCAGCACTAATAGTGCTTGCCTAAGGGCAAGTTAGTTTACATCTTGTTGTCCAACTATTTGTATTGCAGATCTTGTTAAAATAACAATGACAACCATCGCGGTTTCAAAAGCAGCAGAAGAAGAGAATCCTAACCCTCATCTAGCTGTCCATGCTACAATACACTCATTGTGCAAAGTCGGGATTGAGTCTTTGAATAATGATGACACTGGCACAGCATTGAGCAGCTTCAAAGAAGCATATCTTTTCTCCTGTAAGTGGTCAGACAGAAGAATCCAGAAGTCCTGCTTATTTAATCTTGGTGCAGCTTACATCTCTGTGGGGAAACCAAAGAAAGCACTAAAGTGTCTCATTAAGTCTAGAACCAATCAGTTGGAAGAGAGAGACGGGGATCTGTATTTTAACATAGCAGCTGCTTATGATGAAATGAAAGAGCATAGGAAAGCAGTGAAGTTCTATGAAAAAGCCATCAATGAATATGGATTTGATGAGATGAAGAATATTGCAGATGCCCTGATCAAGCTTGGGTATTGCTTTGTGTCTGTTGGGGACCTTCCTTCTGCTGCACATTCATTTAGACTTGCTGACCACTCGTACCAGAAGATTCATAGAACAGACGATGCAGCAATGGCCATGAGAGAGGCAGCTAATTATATGATCAAAAGCCAAACATTCTCCAAAACTGAAGTGCTCCAGACTTTGAATTCTTGCTTTCAATCATGTAAAGGAGTGACAGAAAAGCAACTGATGGGTAAGTCTCAACACATTGAAAACTTAGGTTAGGATTGGAGGGCGGGAACCATGTGAAGCCATTAAATCAGAGGTTGCCATAACCAGTCCTCCAGGGCCACTAACAGGCTAGGTATTAGGGGTGTCCCTGCTTCAGCACAGGTGGCTCAATCAGCGGCTCGGTCATTCTGACTCAGCCACCTGTGCTGAAGCAGGGATATCCTTAAAGTCTGACCTGTTGGTGACCCTTGTGGACTGGAGTTGGCCACCACTGCATTCAATTATACTTACTTGACCATTTGAAGTTGGTGGTATATGGTTGTGTTTTAGACATAGATTATGAAATGTGGATCCAACCTAACCAAACGGGCATATGGCCTCATACACGGCAGAAGGCTAATCTACAACCTGCAAGGAGTTAAAACTGCCATTGCTCTTTAGTCTGCTATCCAATATTTATGAGCACTTCCTATGTGTACTTAGGCTAAGGGAGCAGAGATTTGTTATTTTTTTTTCAGCCAAGTCTAGATTTCCTTTGCTTCTTCCTTCGATTAGTCTAGTTATATTCATATGTGGGCTCGATGGAAGAAGATTCATTGCTTTGACGGATGACTACTGTAGTTTGATGATCAATTCCAACCATTTGTATATATTTTTAGTAGCCTATTCCCTTTTGCAATCAAACCACAGTTGTTGTTTTTTAGCTGTGTTCATTGGGAATTAAGATAATTTTATGGTGGAATTTACACAGACACATAACTACATACCCTGCATAAAGTATATTTATTATTCATTATTTTCATGTCATGTTATAGGAACACTCTACAATCACCTTGGTCTACATTATGCTGAAATGAAGTGCTTTAGTCAGGCTGGGAAGTGCTTTACAGAAAGTATGAATCTGTGCAGTGGAAAACAATTTTCAATAAGAAAAATGGCTGTGTTACTCCAAAATCTGGGAGCAGTTGACAATGCTCTTTGCCGATATGAAAAATCCCTAAGATGCCACGCTGAAGCAGCAGATATGTACGGTAAGATATTAGAATCATATTCATTATGTGTATTAATCAAAGCAGCCCTCTAGATCAATCAATATTTCCATTTAAAAGCTCATGAGTCATTGGCCAATAAACAAGGTTTTACATCTCATTTTTAAAGTGATTTAATAGCACTAAAGATAAAATGAAGGTACCGAAATAAATAGAGAAGAATGAGGTATTTCCATTAAAAACCCCTAATAGTGCCAGTGAAATTTAACTCCTCTACTTCCAAAGGACCCAGAAATATTCCTGGCATTACAAGGTCTAATCGGGCAATTATTTATAAATGCAATAATCAATGCCACATTATAAAATAGATTACATCATTTTCCTTTCCAGCTAGATATTATTAAAAACAGTGATAGAGTTATAGCGTTAATTTATTTATTTTTTTGGGAACCTATTGGTACTGACGTCCATACTGTAGTCCTATCTCATAGGATGAAATTGGTCTCCATCAATAAATGCAGAAGTTCCCCTATGCGTATATCATAGACAAATAGCCACCGTTGGGCTATACTTTTGCATGAACATTTCTGAAGGTATTCCATGTCTTCCCTACACTAAAAACCAAGAGCTGATGCTTAGTAAGCCTTGTATGGATAACAAGATCAAGGGCTTTCATGTTATACTGTAGATCTTCCTACTGTACAAGGTCCACATAGCGAAGGCCAGACTGTACCATAACACAGTGGAATATTCACATAACCCAGGACATCAAATAAACAGGAATAAGGATGGTGTAAATGAACTCTAACACTACTCTCTTCAAGTGATATGTTCTGCAAGATACAGTAAAAGAAACAAATAGTGTTACCTGGCTTATATAGATTCCTTTTTTTTTTAGGAACCTTGGGAGAAAGAAATGCTCAAGGACAGTGCCTTTGCAATTTGGCATTTGCCTACAGCCAGCTAAGAAACTATGAAATGGCAGAGTTCTACTATCACCAAGCACTGAATGCATTTGTGGATGCAGGTAAACATATACAAGAGATGATGCACACACATACATACACTATGTATACATGAATATATACACACATTTAGATATATATATTTTTTTTTTTAATTTTTGGTAGTATGTATACAAAATACTTAAACACAAGATATTGGGTGTATTTCCAGAAATATCTCAAATTATCAGCTGTACAGTTTAGAAGTGAAATTCAGAAGAATATTGCGTTCAATAGATTGTGTAAGAGTTTTATGTATATACAGTATTAGGAAACTTTCCACTGCATAAGTGAAGGCATCTAGTTGAATGTAGTACCTTACAATGGCCCATTGTGACAGTCCATCATAGATGTTGCACACAAGGTTTTGCGTCTACACAGTACTGTACAGCTGAAAAGTGACTTGAAAGGAACAACTACGTATGAAAATATCATTTTGGACCATTAACAGGTATTAAAATGTCATCCAGCTGATTAAACTTGGGATGTCTGTGTGCAGGTTTCTCCTTGGCTACTGTACAGGCATATCCCGGTTTAAGGACACTCACTTTAAGTACACTCGCGAGTAAGGACATATCACCCAATAGGCAAACGGCAGCTCACGCATGCGCCTGTCAGCACGTCCTGAACAGCAATACCGGCTCCCTACCTGTACCGAAGCTGTGCGCAAGCGGGGAGACTATAGAGCCTGTTACAAATGCGTTATTTACATCAGTTATGCACGTATATGATGATTGCAGCACAGTACATGCATCGATAAGTGGGAAAAAGGGAGTGCTTCACTTTAAGTACATTTTCGCTTTACATAACATGCTCTGGACCTATTGCGTACGTTAATGCGGGGTATGCCTGTAATATGTTTTGATCATTGTATAGGAATTTGGGATTTAAACTAATAATGTAAAATGCAACGTTGGCACTAATGAGTCCAGCATCTCTATAAAAAATCTACTTTGATGTCTGCCAAATAAGAAATACTGTAGGTGACAAAGCCCTTTTGACTGTTGAGCCTACACAACCTCTCTCATACAGTACATGCCTACACACACTCCGAAGGCTACAGGAAAAAAAAAAAAGCAAACACTTTCAAACAAGTATCTGGGTATAATGCTATTTTTATTCAAGAGCAATCACTGAGAAAGCTCAGTAAATCCTCACAAGATACAACTTCATACCGCTTCAGATCAATAGTAGATTATTCTGAATCTCCCCTTGGAACAGCTAGAATAAGTTATCCAGAACACAGACTGCAAAGCAAAACAACATGGGCTATCCGCCTCCCCGCAGAATATATATATTTCTTGCCATATTTAGTGCAGGAATATTTTGGATCGCAGTCATCCTGAGGTCATCCAAATGCCCTTTCTGTTGTCTGTGATGCATCGTGGCATTTGTTGCTGTGTATAAAGTTGAGAACATTTGGGCGAATGCTGACTTTTAAATAATTTTTGGTTTAACGAGACAATTATTTCTGCCAATTTGTAACTAGCACAGCGGGTACAGACACAAGAGCAGATACCCAGTTAGCATCAACATATTCACAGACCGCAAGACGACCACATGGCTGTTTCTGTTTGTGAAAATAACCACGGTCCAAGTGCATTAGGATATTTTATTCTACAACCAATACATATTTTTTTTTATACATGAATAGATCTACTTATACAACCCTTAGTGATTAAACACGTGAATTCACTGGATCTCTGCAGCATGGTGGAAAGTATTTTATGAAGTAAAGACGTATGGCGTAGCTAGGTCTAAGAGACAAGTAATAAGAATTAAAAGCATGTTTGGTATTACTTGACAACTATTGCCAATGCCACGTCAGCCCCAGTAGGGTCGTTGAATCCACTATTTCCTGATTAACTACAGAATGTATTGTACTCTGTAGGCCTGTCACATCGCTGGTATCTTATATGGTTGATCTAGTAATGCAATGTGCATCATATTCCATTGATCCAATAGACCACCCAATATAATGGTGTGTACGAGTTTCCTAGTTAATTTCAGTTAGCCTGAGCATACAGCAGAGCTGCCCAGTGTTCATGGATTCATTGTTCTTGCTGAAGAAGGTAGCCTTTCACAACCACACCAGGTTCTGGAACCGGCGCAAAGCATTCTGCTATTCAGATGCCAATGTGAAAATCTTGTTATGCTAAAGAACAGATTCCTACTTCATTGGGAGGAAGCATTTCTGTTTGGTGGAAAGGCACGTGACTGATCAATAATGGTAGTGCAAATAATTCCTTGGTGGTTAATCTTTGGCCTCTGCAAATGAATCCTCAATAATATAAATTAGCTATCAACACTCACATACTTTGAAAACAATATGGACATAGTTTGATTAAAACGTTTTATTTTTTTTATCACAGTAACATTGCTTTTAAAGAAGTGTTTACACATGTATTAACAGGTGACATGCGCAGACAGTGGCAGGTCAGTGAAGGATTAGGGGCCACCTATTTCTGCCTAGGAAACCAGGATCAGGCCATATTCTACTACAAAAAGGCACTGACTCTGTTTGGAAAGTCAAAGGTACTTTGTGTTTGTACAACTTGTTTGGTTGGAATTGTGCACAGCGTAGAATGTGTGAAACCCTCTCAGCTTCCTAATGAAACATACATAGAAAAGATGTGAAGACACATGTTTGATACCTTCTGGCCTAAATGGGATTTTTCATCATATGCATGACCTCATCTAATTCCAAGAAACAGTAAACAGTAGTGCACAGGGTGACTTTTATAGCGTACTGCACTTATGGTGTTGTCGACCATGTCTTATTGCATGCATAAATCTTTAATAACTGAATTAAAAGATGACATTTAAAACGTCCATACATCTGTTTATCTGCAGATTCCCTGGTGAGACGGGGGGGGGGGCGGCGGAGAGAGGAGAGAGACTCTCTTATATACCACCCGGTGCCCCAAACACAACTATATACACAACACATGGAGACACACAGAAAGGAACACAACTGAGATGTCTGCTAATATGGATATTCAAACTCTCAGATAGGTGTGCTCCTTTTTGTATGCAGTAGTATCGCCACATGTTGTATAAATGTGTGTTTGGGGTGCTATTTAAGCAATTTGGGCTAACAAAGATCTCTCCCTCCCCCTCTCTCAGCACCTAGCAGACCTCTGTGGCTCTAGCCCTTATCGTGCAATGAGACTTGTAGAAGAAAGTGACTTCCGTGTGACTTAGGCCTCGGCCATGGTTTTTGCTGGCGTGCGGAGGCGTGCTGAGGCTGAGGGAAAGCGGGTGCTTTCCCTGGCCTTAGACAGCGCGCCGTCCGGGGGCGTGTCGGCGGGCGGGCCAGTGACGTCACGGAGCTGGTTCACCCTCATTGGGCGAACCGCTCACGTGACCGGCCCTGCGCTCCGGCAAGCGCGATGATTTACAATTTTCCTAAGACCTACACTTCCGCAAGCGCGCGCTTGGCAGAGGGCTGGTCACTTGAGCGCCTACTAAAGCTGCTCTCATTGCGGCTGTAGGGGCTCAGTGCCGAGCGGAAGCGCGCCTCCGCCCGCAAGCACTACCCATGGACGCGGCCTAAGTCTTGTTAACCCGAATGGTCATATACCACAAACAGTTTATTTATCGAAGTGTCACACCCACTAAAATGAAGTCGTTTGTTTCAGCCTTGCCTTGCATATTTGCAGTACGTTAATGTCAATAAGGGACACACACTTTTTTTGTTTTTTTATTGCAATTTCTGCACATAAATAATAAAATTCCCCAATTCTAGTTGGCAATTCTATTCTATTGAATATTGGTCCTGGAGAGGAATGTGAAATAATAACATGATAATTCTTCATAGATTCAATTATATTGGACAGAGATTAAGAAACCAAACAGGTTCCTCATGTAGGTGGACACATGAAGAGGTCTTTGAGCTTTTTAAAGGTCTATACGATACTATTCTATATTGTACCTATTGCACTATATTGTTGTAGGTATCAAAGCCTACAGCAAATCTACAAGTAGTTTGAACAAAAATAAAGTCTCGCTACCTATGCAAATAGCCTTCTACATAGCTCCTAATATTCCTAAATAACATAAATATTAATTCTTCTTTAAATACAATACAGCTAATGTCCTTTAGTGGAATTAAAGTGGCCTTTTTTTCCTTTTTAAATTTTTAACATAGGATTGAAGCAGGGGGTCTCCGGAGCTGAACTCCATTCATTTCAGCTCCAGAGACCCCCTGCTTCTGGAGATACTTACCTCCGTAAGGGGTGCTGGTAGCCACTCTGGCTCACTAGCTGGGGTTCACGTAATGGCCGCTTCTCAAAGCTCCTGCATCCTGTGGGCCAATAGGAAGCCGTGATGTCATCCAGTGCAGCTTCCTATTGGTCCATGTGACGCGGGAGCTTTAAATGTGTAGGAGATACCGACCGGCATCCCCTTCGGAAGTAAGTATCTTTGGGCGCAGGGGAGTTAAAATTAATGGTGTTCAGCCCCGGAGACTCCCTGCTTCAATCCTATGTAAAATAAATACAAAAATTAAAATTAAAAGAAACGTCCTGCTTGGATTGCTCCTTTAAAATAACATTGGGTGAAATATTCTCACCAATTAGAGATAGACAAACCGGTCCAAATCCGTTTCTGGAATTTCCCTGATTTTTTAGACCAAACCCCTCCCGCCCCCACCAAAATCTGTCTGCACACGGATGAATCCGCAGAGAGAGAAATATTTAAGCTTTTTGCGGGGGGCTCAAGTTGGCACGCTGGCAGCAGGGCCCTTCCCGTTGAAGTAGCGGGGGGTTCTTATCTTGGAGAGCAGCCCATCTACTGTTGCGTCGCGGCATCACGTTGTCATGGCACTGCCACGCTGCGGGAGGAGGTCCGCTCCGAAGAAGGCAAGATCCCCTCTCACACCACACACACAAACACACACCTGGTGGAGGGAGTGCCGGGGGCCCCAAAGGCGCAAGGCCCAAGGCAACCACGTTGCTCGCCGTGCCATAAGGCCGAACATGTATAGAGGTGTATTACTCTTAGCAAAATTGCTAAAAGATGGAATTGCTTTATTCCTAGAAATATGGAACATCTACATATAAGAGTAGAGCATGAACAGGTCACTAAAATAGACCCCTAAAACAATAAAATGCTCGCAAATACTATAATTTCATATAGAAATTTGTACTGCATCATGGTAATCTGAGATGGACTGGTAGTTTATTTTATTTCCATACTAATAGGATTTTAAAAAAAACACAATAAAACGGATATAATATTCAGTATCCCTCCATAACCAGACATGGTTTACAATAGATTTGTATATTTGAGCTTCTTATCTGGATGACAACAGACCTGCTGTGATGGGAATGGGAATTATTTTTACATAGCAAACAATCCTCGTTGTTATTTCAGATAAACCATGCTTAATAGGATTGTTGCGAGTTTAATGCATCAGCATGCTTCCAGTGTCGGGTACCCAATCAGAAGATATGCCTAATGAAGCAGTTATGTGAAATGAAAAGGAAACAGCAGCAGTTCCACTTAGTGGGCCACTTGGAGATGAGTGACTAAGCCAGTAGCAGTAGATAGCAGGGCTTTAGCCATCATAAACCTGGGATTCCTTAGCAAATAGTGGGTTTAAGAACTGTAGCAGCCCACTCAGGCAAACTCTTAAAAGGATAAAGATTTGGATTGTGTGGGCCTGACTATGAATACTTTCCCTTTCTTAAGCACTCCATTGAGTCCGGCTTCTCTTGTCTAATATGACAGCACAGTTGTAACTAGCTCCCTTCACTATTCCCTCCTCAGTCCCTGTCCCAAGCACGAGATTTAAGCCTGACTTGTACCGGAGCCTCATAAATCAAAAAACCTCTCATTCAATAAATACTTCAAGTTCTAACTCTGTGTTCTTTTAACACTACGGTGGCATCTGTTGTCTGACTGCATGATGTTTGGTGTGCTTTCGGTCTTACTGTAGATATGCAGTTTTTAGATTCTTTACCCAACTCTAGTAAGCTCATGGTCCAAACTGCAGTTCTTCTGAGATCCAAAAGCAAATATTGTTTTACTGTACTTATGTCAAGATGAAAAACTGGACCCCAGTACTGACCTAGAACCACGTTGACAAATCAATGACATTCCGTAGGACATCTCAATGCGCCAGAAGAGACATTACAGCCCAGTTATGTGAATGGGCTGGAAGGTGTCATATGGAATAACACAACTTTGAAAGTATGGCACCAAACATCTCTGGAGTAGGAGACCACCTGATATGCAATGCTAGCTTCATGGGACCTTATGCAGGTCACATGCAGGTCTTTCTGTGCATCAGGTACAAAACTTGAATTGTGAGTTCTTTGGTTCACTCATTAAAGGCATCTTTGCTATTGGTCTATCCAAAGTGCACTGTCAGTGATATATAAAATATTTGTTTATCATTATTACAAAGGTGTAGATTAATTGCAGGTTGGGATACATTTTCGGGTTCAATATAAGAGGTTTTTCATAGACGGAATTATAATAGGGACCATACCTGGAGAGACCAGTGAGAAATATCTATGCACTATACATTTTATCTAAACTCCGTTAAAAGGAATTACATCCTACAATTAACCCATACTTCCCCAGGACCAATGCAGTTAGTATAACTTTGCAATATTACAATGGCACAATTAATATTTTATGTTCTTAATTTGTATCATGTATCTTAGCCTTTTTAATGTTGGTGAATCAGGATCCCGCCTACCTGTATAAGACGCATGCAACATATCTACCAACCAATGCATTATTGTACCTGCATAGAAGTGAAACCGAAGTGAAGCCTTTTTAGTTATATACAGAGTTTCACTTCTACATACTTCAATTAAGAATTTTTTTTCCCAGAGTGTTGCTGGCTGTAATGACACAATTTATCTTCATATTTGTTATAGGATCTGAGTTAATAAAGCATCATTATTGTGGAAAAGATGCTTCAAACAGATTTATGTAGCTCAAAATGAATTTCATAGTAACTGG
The DNA here is from genome assembly GCF_040206685.1 of Ascaphus truei. NCBI lineage: Eukaryota > Metazoa > Chordata > Amphibia > Anura > Ascaphidae > Ascaphus > Ascaphus truei. The sequence continues at coordinate 19,673,500 of NC_134500.1, forward strand.
TCTACTTATTGCGAAAAACAACCCTTATCATCAACACGTATAATTTTATTTATATAGCCCAACAGTTTAGGGCTGTTATATACTGTGTGGGGCCGTGCGCACGTGCGTGCCTGTGCGACGGTGTGTGCACGTGCCGCACACGCTTTGTGTGTATACTGTGCGCGAGTGTATGACTGTGTGTGTGTGTGTGTGTGTGTGTGTGTGTGTGTGTGTGTGTGTGTGTGTGTGTGTGTGTGTGTGTGTGTGTGTGTGTGTGTGTGTGTGTGTGTGTGTGTGTGTGTGTGTGTGTGTGTGTGTGTGTGTGTGTGTGTGTGTGTGTGTGTTTTCAAATAAATCCTTTAATAATTTTTTTAATATCATTGTACATACACACACACACACACACACACACACACACACACACACACACACATACAAAAACACACATACACACATATACTTACATTTTCAGCGGCGGTAGCGGCGTGAATTCTTTCTTTTTTCCATCTCCCCCCCGTGCGCGCGGCGCCATTATAGAAAGGCTAACTAACGTCAGCCAACTATAAATGTCGCGCACGCGCACGGCGCAGCAAGCGCAGGCGCTATAGAACGGGCCTTATGCAGCACTTTCCAAAATGACAATACAGGGCAAGGAAAAACAATGTGGATAAGTGCGGGGGTTAATTACAACACGGGAAGACGCTGCCCCTGACCATACAAGGGAAAAACAGGAACCTTCATTCCGTGCAGGTTTGATTTTGACAGATTTTGGGTATCCAACAGAAATGGTATTTTTTATGCTTTTCACTTAAAGTGTACATTATGTCAATGTATAAATGTCATGGCTTATATGCACAGTTCCGCCCACAACAGTTCAGCACATGTATAGGCATACTCCGAGAATTGTATACTAAATCAATGCTGCTGTAGATACACCCAAAGAATGACGTCAAGGGATGTATTTTAATATTTTAACGCTGTTGTTTTTACAGGAAACATCTGACATCCCCAGAGAGAGGATTTTAGGAAAACTTACAGATGCCATAGACTATAAAGCAACTCAGCAACATGCTGTGTCACAGGGGGAAAGCATTACTAGGACAAGACCAGATGTGAGTTTAAAAATAAAAATCCAACGAGAAACCCAAATTTGACAACAACTGAACCCTTCTAGTCATCTTGTTTTGTACTGTATCTCCCTTATGTTGCCATCACCCATACAGTATAATACAGTTACAATGCAATCCTTCCACTAATGTGCCAGAATGTACTGTTACCATTTTGAGAAGCAAGTTCAATGTGATGTGATGATCAACTGTTATTTGGACGAGAACTGTTTGCCACCTGTAGTGCCAAAGAAATGCTTTCCCATCAGCAACGAAGTGTGAAAATGTCTTATTTGAGAATCTTCTTCTTGGTTCCAGACCCTTTATAATTGGCAGGGCTTTTATTAAGCCATAAAGCCTGCACATGGATTGGAACTGCTTTGCCAAGTCATTGTAACATGTTCTACGTACGTCTTGCTTTGGATGGTCCGGCCCATGTTGCCTTAATGCAGCAATCCTGGGTGTGTTTTTTTTTTGTTAACACTTTTTTTGTTGTTGACAGGATGGGAACCAGCGGGGTGCCACGGATACTTACCGGTAAAGGTGCCAGTATTTCAGTCCCTTCCAGGGAAAACAAAATGGCAGGTCAAATCTCCAAGTCCAGGGCAGCTTCCCATTAGCTTGTGTGATGCTGGAGATTTAATGGGCGAGTAAGTAACGCCAGTACCTTTACCAGTATGTATCCTGGGAACCAAGGGATTCCCGGGTTTGAAAATAACTCTCCAGGCACCTAATGGCTCCCATCCTACAGGAAAAAAAGGGGGATTAGGTAGGGGCATTTCTGCTTTAATCAAGATTAGATGAGACGTAACGTAGCACAGCTCACATTGACCCCTTCTATACACATATACCCAGTAGCGTCTTCATCTAGACCAGGGGTGAGCAACGCCAATCATGAAAGGCTATCAACAGGTCAGGTTTTAAGGATCTCTGCTTCAGCATAGGTGGCTCAATACGTGGCTCAGTCAAAGACTGAGCCACTTGTGCTGAAGCAGGGATATCCTGAAAACCTGACCTGGTGGTGGCCCTTGAGGACTGAAGTTACCCACCCCCTGATCTAGACCATCAACAAAAGGATGTGATGTTAACCTCTTGGGTGCTGGAGGTTTCTTCACAGCATTCCAACACACAATATATTGCTAAGAAAGAGTTAACACCCTGCAATGAATAAAAAACAACTTTCAAGTGCCACAGGGAGAAGTAATGGCCTTAATACCAATGAACGGGATTTTGTTATCGTTCTCATAGCGTTCTTTGCTCTGCATACAGACACAGTTACAGGAGCGACGGACAGCAGACCATTTAATTTGTAGTGTGAGGCCGCGGTAGAAAAGTGACTGGCCAAACAGGTTTCCTGACCAAGGACAGTACATTCATCTCCACGAGCCTCTTACTCTGTTGTAGTTAAGTTATGGGTCTTTGGAATAGGAGACTGCCTGATAAGCAATGCCAGCTTCATCAGGCCTCATACAGGTCGCATTATCTTCCTGTGTATCATGTACAAAAATTGAATTGTGATTCATGTCTTTGCTGTTGGTCTATTCAAAGTATAGTTTTATATATATATACACTATTTTTACAAAGTTGTAAATTAATTGCATTTTGGGATACCTTTTCGGGTTCAACATGAGTTTTTCATAGATGGAATTATAATAATAGAGACTATACATGAACAGACTGAGAATTCGCTATGCACTGTACATTTTATCCATGAAGAACTCTACATTTTTGTCCCTTAAAGGAGCAATGCATGTTTGTTTATTTTTTTAACATAGGTTTGAAGCAGGGAGTCTCTGGGGCTGAATCCCGTTCATTTCAGCACCGGGAACCCCCTGTTTCCTGAGATACAGACCTCCAAAGCAGGCGTATCCCTCTACAGTTTAAAGCTCCCGCGTCACGTCGGCCAATAGGAAGCCGAACTGGATGACATCACAGCTTCCTATTGGGCCCCAGCGTGTGTGAGCTTTGAAACCGAGCGGCTACAGGCACCTCCTATGGAGATATCCCCGGAAGCAGGGGGTCTCCGGAGCTGAAATTAATGAGGTTCTGCTCCGGAGACCCCCTGCTTCAATCCTATGGGTTTTTTTTTTTTAATTCGCTAAAACAAATCGCTAGCATGGATTGCCTCTTTAAAGGGTATTACCACCTACAATTAACCCAGACTTCCCCAGGACCAATGCAGTTAGTAGAACTTTGGAATATTCCAATGGTAAATCGAATATTTTATATTCTTAATTTTTAAATGACAAGAAACCAACATATAAAACAATATGACTACAGAACTCTAATTGCATTTAATGCTGCCTGCCAAATGATAAAGCTTGAACCTTGCTTTTCCACAGCAATCTCCTAGCAACGGTGTTAATGATGCCTACAAATCAGTCACCTCTCAATATCATGAATTCTGGTGAGTTACAGAAGTGCAGCTATTAAGCAATAAATTCTTAGAACCGGGTGGCTTGGAAATAACCTTGAGATTTAGAGTCTCTGAGCTCCAGGTCACAAACTCCCAAGCCAGCTTAGATCAACTGTGATTTAAAGTCTTACAGCTGTCTGGAGATCTTAAATATACCAGTGGTCTCAGTCCAGTTTCTATAGTGTAGCTGGAATCCAGAGCAGATTAAAGGATACAAGATATAATCAGTATTGCACAGCTGTAGAATTGTAGAATGAAGTTTATGGATACTATGCAACTCTTTCTTGTAACCACTAGGTGTCCCCTTATAAAAGCCTTTTTGGGAAAAAAAAAAAAACCATTGTGGTTCCAGAGACATTTGAAGCAGAAGTTAAAGCTGCAGTTCAGGCAATATCCTGCATATGTGTTTTTTTTTAATAAATCAATTCTGTAGTAAGAAAAAATAGTTTTAGCATTTTCTGTTTTAAAAAACAACAACTTTGAAAGACCAATTTTCTTGTATTCTATTTTAACAAGCATGCTTGTTCCTATAGCAACGATTTACATTCCCCATATTTAAAGATGTCGCCGATCAATAGACGGAGAACGAATTGACCGGCAGCTATGCAGTTCTTTAGGTAATTAGAGACTGCCCACATGAAACTATTAAAGTAAAAAAAAAAATAAAAAAAAATAAAAAAGACTGAACTGCAGCTTTAAGTTGTAAACGCTATCACACAGATGCAGATTCTCTGCTGGTCATTTCTCCATTAGCACAACACCGAAATATAATTCCATATTTTAAGTCGGGTGCTCAACTACCGTCCTGAAGCTCCCCCAACAGGTCAGGTTTTCAGGATATGCAATAAGGGAAGGAAATGCAAGCACTCGGTTGAGAAGAACAAAATACTTTGCAGCCAGTGCTCCGAAGCCAGAAGTCCCAGTAACAGCATTGGAGGTGAGGAGGAGTGATACAGGCACACAGACTTGGGTAATGCTACATTTTATTGTGCCAAATGGTCCAACGTTTTGGCTGTAAGATACAGCCTTTGTCAAGGTGAGAGACAGGTTTTAAGGATACACCAGCTACAGCACACGAGACTCAATCAGCCTTTCACAGAGCCTCTGTGAGTCACCTGTGCTGAAGCTGGGATATCCTGAAAACCTGACTTGGGGGGGGGGGAGGTCTTGATGACTGGAGTTGAGCACCCCCGTTTTAAGTGACTATCATCTGCTTGGATCATTGGTTGATGACAATCTCCAAAGTATAATTCAAGTGAAGCAGAATATTCAGAACATTGTGTCATTGTTTGCCTAAAGTGACAAGTACGGAGAATAAAATATGGGGCAATTAATGTAGTATATGTATTCGTTCTATCAAACGGTTATTTGTGATAATCTTTTAATAGACTAAACAAATTGCATATTGATAAAACATTTCCCGGATTTCTGGCCTGATGAATGGAGAAGATTAGAACTTCAATAGAAATTTAGTTTTTCCATTTACCCATTGACTGCCAGATGACCGCTGCCAGAGGGGACCGCTCTGCAATGTGGTCATCCCATCTGACAGCCAAGAGATTAAAAGGAACCAGAAACAGCAGATGGGTTAATACATTTTCTTCTCTACATGAATATAGATGGCTGGTGCTTCAGAAACCAAGAAGACCCTCCGTAGAGAACTTAGTAACCGCCTGGACCTTGGCACTGTGTATACTCAATAAAGCAGCATCCCTTGCAGGGAACAGAGATAGTGCCTAGTGCTCACAGGCACACATATACAGCACAACGATATCTCAAACGCTGGCTTTATAAACAATAAGTCCACAATGTAACTCACAGTTAGTAGTAGTATCTTCTTATCAGTGTGGCCCTCTTTTTGCGGTGTATCCTTATAGAACAGCGTGAGATCCACCAATGAAGTTGGCTATAGAAGAAAGATGGAAAATAGGCAGCGCACTGCCAACAAAGCAGGAGGAGGCTGAAGGGTTAAAAATAAAAAATCCTTTTAAATGATTTTTTATTTTTAACCCTTGAGCCTCCTCCTGCTTTGTTGGCAGTGCTCTGCCTATTTTTCATCTTTCTTCTCTACATAAGAATAAAACAAAGAATGATACTTTAAACATTTTATCCTGTGCTGGAAATGTATTTTTAAAGTCTGGTACTGTATCATAGGGTTGCCAGGTGTCCAGTATTGAACCGGATTGTCCTGTGTTTGGACACGGACCAGTAAAAATGAGAGGTAATACTGGACATGTATGTGTCCGGTATTACCTCTCCAGACAGTGTGACCTGACCGGCTTGGGGTGCCGTGGGATTTCCCCGAGCGGGACTGTTGCAAAGGGGCTGGGCAGCTTCGTCTATCCCGATTGGCTGCATTACCCAGCAGCAACCAATCAGGAGGTGGTGTCAGGAGCCTGGAGGTGGAGCCAAAGAGAGGAGGAAACAGCATGGAGCGGAGAGGCGCAAATACATCACAAAAATGGTTAGAGTATTCTGTAACATTCGGCAAACGTTGCCAATATTCGCATAAGAGAAGTACCCGTTTTTAAATCCACTAATTAATAAATAGCTTTCACTCCAACATTTTGTGAAGACACATTTCATAGATGTGGTCAGCACATCGCTATCGTGTCAGTGACAGAAGATCTTGCAGTTAGCTCTTTATTGGTACGACTTAATGCAAAAGTGTCCGTCGTCGTCCCCTCCGCTATTTTGCATATTGCTGTGCCACTAGTTATGTCTTTGTCCATTTTATTGTAAATACTGCAAACTGTAGTTTGGTGATAAGTGGGCCACAAAAAGCATCTTGCAGGGCACAGATGGCAGGCGGCTATCACTCCTCAGCTCTGCTGCCAAATGAACACACTCGGTTTTGTCTATTTTAACCCTGTCTCTACCATGAGGAATATATTACTGTATTTACACCTACCGTCCCATCACCCACTTAGATTGCCTCTTTAAATCCATGTGAGACCTCCTAGCAATGCTGACCCAGTCCATATGTACATACATGTAGCAATACCATTTCAGCACTTACATACTGTATGACAATAAGGAGCATGGGTTGCTTTGCTGCTGTGTTGTAATGTATGTTTGTAGCATGGATGGTGCAACACAGCCATGAGATCCAGATGAAAAGAGTGATTTAGTGAATGTGATTGACACTATGTTGCCTTCAAAAATGCCAATTCTTTCACTTCTAGATCAATCATAAAAATATACTGAAGATTCTGCAAAGCTAGTTAGAGTTAAATAGAGAAACCATTAGGAATCTAGTCAGAGGCTTCTTCCGGCTCATCCTATTACATTTAATCTGCCTTTACCTTTCGAGGAATAAAAATTACAAGTGACTAATACTTTTGACTGCCAGGTGTCCAGTATTGAACTGGATTTAGTAAAAAATTAGAGATAATACTGGACATGTATGTGGAGGAGGAATTGTCAGGAACCTGGGGATGGCCAAGGAGAGGAGGAAACAGCAGGGACGGGAAAGGGGGGAAGGTGTGTGTGTGTGTGTGTGTGTGTGTGTGTGTGTGTGTGTGTGTGTGTGTGTGTGTGTGTGTGTGTGTGTGTGTGTGTGTGTGTGTGTGTGTGTGTGTGTGTGTGTGTGTGTGTGTGTGTGTGTGTGTGTGTGTCGCATCGCATCTTTCATCGTGTCCAGTATTTTTGGAGAAGCCAGCTGGCCACCTTACACATTGCACATATTCATTTGTCTGCATTTTAATTAGCTGGGCAGAGAAATGTTTACATAATTGACGAGTGACATAAGAAGTGGCTTTTTGGGCAGCATGTCTCCTTGATCAACGTAATAATGCTGTGAAATTGAGCAACACAGCTGCTATAGGCACTCCTACAATCTGGCACTGGAATAAGACCAAGAGGAACCCTGGCACCAATCTAATGTAACTCATGTTCATTTACTCATATATTATTGCTAGATTCTTGAAGGGAGATATGACATAGTACAGTATGAAGTTCTACCATGGATCTGTGATTAGACTCTACCCCAACAGCAGATGAAAGAGACAACATCCTGTACACCCAACCTTAAAACTGAAACCTATTGTTCTGTTCTGTTCAGTTTGAAAGATGACCCCACTGCTTCTGGCACTTCCGATGACCAGAAAGAATACGGAGATCAGTACAGAGGGCAGTCACAGATATCACCGCCTAGACGTGTTGGCGCCAATCAACAATTTAACAGAAGGTACAGTATGTAAAACATTGTCGGGTGGAATCCATTATAATATATCCTTTATGGATCTGTCTCTGACAGTAAATTCGGAGTGGAAATCAAGATGCATGTACTACTGTTCAGGCCTTTTCCCCCCAAGCATGGTTACTATGGCTGATTTACTTGTATTGTGTCCAAAACATTTCATGAATTAGGTTTATCCCCAATAGCGTCAGAGGGGTTTAAAAAAAAAAAAAAAAAAGATAAATACATTTAATATCTTTGTATGTAATGTGAATGACCGATGTCCAATTTTTCAGCCATATTACTTTGTCCTGGAACTAGATTCCATATTCCTCTGTCTTTCCTTTAGTTTGTGGGATCCATTTCTCCCTTGTTTAATTGCCTGTCAGTTTCCCCTGTCCCAGCAGCCACGCTGCATGTAGAATGCAACATTATTGCTACATGTTGTAGTTCCCTCAGACATTTCTGTGAGTTGCCATAGCAGCCACAGCCTTTCTCCCCAGTATGGGCTAGTATGCCCCCCCTCCTGTTTGTTCTAAGATAGTCTGTCCCAAGGCTATTCCCTTTACCCACACTGCTCCTCACTTCCTTTCACCCTGGACTCTGAGTGAGTAACTGCCTGCTATATACCCCAGCAAGGCCTTTTTGTTTTACACTGTCTCACCATTGATACACTGCACATCAGACAGAGAAGCCTTCTCTATCTACATTACATCACCAAGCACCTATCTCCCTGTGATTTCCCTCAATAAAATCAAGAAAGAGAAAAGGACTTGTTTGTGCTTTGGAAGAGGTGAGACATGAGTTAAGCTACCTGGAGTCATTCATACACCATTCGTGACCCTGGCTTCAGGATATACTTGGTTTCTAGACATTATGCAAGAGCATGGCAGTGCACGTGATAAACTGGAGTGTAGATAAAGTGGACTATAAGATGCTTATCATTATAAAGCTAAAGTGCAAAACAAAACCAATCTCATACAATTTGATGGGTTAGAGAATGTTCCAAAAACCATTGTGTAGCCTGCCCAACGAAAACGTTGGCGGTTCGTTTACTTAGTAGAATTGACTATCTTAGACATTCTACAACTACTGTACAACTGCTGACACCCAATTCCCTTTAACATTCTCCGAAAACCAATTGTAGGAAATGATTTCTTTGTTAGTTATTATTAAGTGTTATAGGTGAACAGAGTCAGGCCGTTCTCTAGAGGGAGGTTTGTGGGCTGGAATTTCATAGAGAAGGTACAGTAGGATCATTAAGTAGTGCAACATGTTCTATTTCAGAGGTTAGAGGGGGGGGGGGGATCTTTCCTCCCTGAATATGAAGCTGATATATATATATATAAATATATATATATATATATATATATATATATATATATATATATATATATATATATATATACATACATACATACACACACACACACACACCACAGTGTACTTTCTAATAAGCACTTGTCAAGTGGGTCAGAATCTTTCATGGTGGCATTCAGCGTGCAGGTGAATCACAGCTACAGTAGCAGGCACCAGTTCAACAAAATTGCTGCAGCTGACATGATTCGTAATTAGCTGCTTGCTGCGACTCCAGGGCATGAAATAAATAGTGTGAGCTAAGCTTTTCCCAACTTAATATCATGGGGGGGGGGGGGGGGTGGAAAAGAAAACTGTTCTGCTTGTATCGAAACCTTCTGTAGCCAGCTTAGTGTGGGGATGAAGGAGGATTCGTCATTCATCATACACACGGCAAAGAAACGAATAGCCCAGACAAATAATGGATGTGACATTTGTGCTGCTATAGTTAGTGATTTGGGGGGTACTTGGCAGCCGGTCTGGCAGGACAATTTCAAATGACTAAACACGGAGACATTCACAATGTAATAACAGACTGGAAATTGGAATGCTTTCTAAAAATAGGCTGGTATAAAACACGTTTTGGCCTTTCTTTAGGGAAAATGCCCTTTGGCGGCACTTTCTCTAGGGTAGGGGTGCTTAACTCCAGTCCTCAAGCCCCCACATTACAGGTTTTCAGTATATCCCAGCTTCAGCACAGATGGTTCAATCAGGCTGAGCCTCTGAGTGAGCCACCTGTGCAGAAACAGGGATATTCTAAAAACCTGACCTGTTGGGGGGGTGGGGGGGGTTGGGAACTGGAGTTGAGCACTGCTGCTATAGGATAGTGAGGGAATGTGCTCCCTATAATTATGGAGAGGTTAAAAACCGCTGAGCAATCACAGTGCTATACATCTCTGGGCTGTAATTTTGGGCTGAAATGCATAGCTAAGCAAGTGCAATCAATGGAGGAAAGAGGTAGACCTGTTTTGGGTGGTATCATGTATGCCACACCTGTGAGCACGGGATGTGTGTTTGTGAAAAGGGTTAATACATCCAGCTATCGTGCCGGCTCATTTACCTTCCCACAGGGCCCTCTCCCCAAAACCATCACACTGCACCTCAATACGCCGCCACCAAGAATAATTGAAGGTCTTACCTTGGGAGTTCAGAGTGTCTTCTACTACTAGATATAGGTCAAAGCTGAAGAGGGACGTTGGCACGATCACACAATAGAATGAAGGCCAATCCAGTGATAGCGCATGGAAAGCACCATGAAGGTCAATGGTACGTTCCATTAAATAGCATCGGATCCGCGATTTCGCACTTCGAACAAGCGCCTCTGAGTTATAGCTAGTCTCTCGCTGCTGTCAAAAAGGCTTTTTCTTTGGAAACATGTTGAGTTGTCGATGTACGTTGGTATGGGCACACTGACTTAAAATTTACTTAAAGGAATATTTGGTCATATTCTTCACTGAAAATATGTTAAAAGTGTCATTTAGAATAGGTTTGCCCTGAAGGGGATACATTAAGGAAATGTGCTAAATGGATTTTAGTGCTACTCACTCAAATTACATCGCTGTCCTGAATTTAACAGTGACCCAAATTCGGTGAGTGTTCTTCATGACAAGAACATATCCAAGAAATGAGCATCACATTGGAAGTAGCGATTTGCAGCCCTGCAGATCATATACAGGAAATGAACCCTATAATGATGGGAATAAATAAAATATATCAGAAAATAAAAGCGTATGAATAATAAAATAGCCAAGAAGCTGCAAGATCAACAGCAGTAATCCATAAATATTTGCAGATTCTAATGCCAATGCCACCCACAGTCCCTGCAACCATTTTTTTTGTTTAACCCGTTTGTCTCTGCAACAGTCTAATTACACACTACATCTAGGAAGTTAGTTTGTTCCAGCGCTTTATTCTCCCAGCAGGGCTTGGATCCCACCCTAACCTTATCCGGTGGCTCGAGGTGCATAGTGTCACTTTTCACACTCTAGCTTACTTTTGAGCCATTAATTAAATGAAAATATAAGCTTGCGTGGCAATTCTTTTAAGACGTCTAATAAACATAGTAACATTTATGTCTCATTAAATTTAATATAAATTACATGAAAATGCTATTCTGACCCCTTTGCTCATCATTTTTTTTTAATGCATTGACATACAGATGTAGCAAGACTTACTGTCCTCAGTGCCGCTGCTACGCAAGGTCGCGGCACAGAAGCATTAATGCTGCGGAAGGTCCCATGCATAGACCCTCACAGCTCCATCGTGGCAGATACTGTCCCCGGTCCCAGAGTTTGTCCGCATCGCCGAGTACAGCAAGTCTTGCTGCATCTGTATATTTGTCCCTTTGACCTTCACAGTGCTAACGACGTCATACCAGGTACTCATTTTTCAGGGGCTGCTCTGGCTGACTGCTCTGCTAGATCGAAATGGACACTTCCATTTCTGGCATCCTTGGAAAGGGGGGCATTATCAAGCCTTGTGTTCGCTCCTAACTTGTAAAAAGGTTTACATATAATCGTTGGTGGAAGTGGGAGGATACTGGGGTGGAGTACCATTACCTTTTTATTTTTACACCCAGAGTACCACTACTTTTAGTATTTTTTTTATTTACAAACTTACAATTCTACTTTCTTTCCCATGGATAAAGGAATGATGACAATTAAGTCCAAAACGTTGTACCCTCAAATGTATGCATTTTTCAAACAGGCACAGTATCAGTACTTTATGAAGACACTTCTACCACGGTCTTCAATGCCCCGTGCAGTAATAGGCTGCAGATCTCAAGGAAGTTGATGAAGCATGCTGCGTTCCTCCACTCGTTCCTCTGAACGCCTCTGGAGGAAGTCTCACACTCTCGCAGACTTCCTTCACTACAAATTTATACTATCCTGTTTCAACTCTGCCCTCTCGCAAGCTAAACAAGCCTACTTTTCTGCACTAATAAACATGCACAAGTCTAACCCACGCCGACTGTTCTCTGTCTTTGATACTCTACTCAAACCACCCTCAGCTGCCTCTCCTTCCTCCATCTCCGCTCAGGACTTTGCTGACTATTTTAAGAAAAAGGTGGAATCCATACGTCAGAACATCCCCTCTGTTTCTTCTTCCCATCCTACACCAATTCCTAACTCTCCTCCTTCCTTCCTTGACTCTTTTTCCACTGTCTCAGAGGAGGATGTGTCGCTGTTGATCGCCACTTCTCCCTCTACCACTTGCCCTCTTGACCCCATTCCCTCCCATCTCCTAAAACCTCTTGCTCCTACTATAATCCCTACGCTCACACACATTTTTAACTCTTCCCTCTGCTCTGGAACCTTTCCATCCTCCTTCAAACATGCAACAGTCATACCATTACTCAAAAACACCAAGCTTGACCCTAGCTGTCTTTCTAACTATCGACCTGTCTCCCTCCTGCCTTTTGCCTCTAAACTCCTTGAACGTCTTGTATTCTCTCGCTTGCTCCATTTTCTCAACACCTATTCTCTCCTAGACCCTCTACAATCTGGCTTCCGCACTGCTCACTCCACGGAAACAGCCCTCACTAAAATAACTGACGACCTCCATGCTGCCAAAGACAGAGGTCATTACACTCTGCTCATATTACTCGACCTCTCTGCAGCATTTGACACCGTGGACCACCCTCTTCTCCTTCACATTCTCCATACTCTTGGTATTCGGAACAAAGCTCTATCCTGGATCTCATCCTACCTCTCCCATCGTACTTTCAGTGTCTCTTCTGCTAACACCTCCTCCTCCTCTATTGATCTCTCTGTGGGGGTAGCCCCGGGCTCTGTCCTGGGACCTCTTCTCTTTTCTCTGTACACTCTCTCTCTAGGTGACCTAATAACATCTTTTGGGTTTAAATATCACCTCTATGCTGATGACACACAAATATACTTTTCAACACCTGACCTTACACCTGCTATACAGACCAAAGTTTCTGAATGTCTCTCTGCTATATCATCCTGGATGGCCCTCCATCGCCTTAAACTCAACATGGCTAAAACAGAGCTCCTCATACTTCCTCCCAAACCTGGCTCTACTACCTCCTTCCACATTACTGTTGGAACTACGATCATCCACCCAGTAGCCCAAGCACGCTGCCTAGGGGTCACACTCGACTCCTCTCTCACATTCGCCCCTCACATTCAAAACATTTCTAAAACTTGTCGCTTTTTCCTCCGCAATATAACAAAGATACGCCCTTTCCTCTGTTGCTCGACTGCTAAAACTCTGACTCAGGCCCTCATTCTCTCCCGTCTTGATTACTGTAACCTCCTGCTGTCCGGCCTTCCTGCCTCTCACCTGTCTCCCTTACAATCTATCCTAAATGCTGCTGCCAGAATCACTCTACTCTTTCCTAGATCTGTCTCCGCGTCTCACCTCCTGAAATCCCTCTCCTGGCTTCCAATCAAATCCCGCATCTCACACTCCATTCTTCTCCTCACTTTTAAAGCTTTACACACTTCTGCCCCTCCTTACATCTCAGCCCTAATTTCTCGCTATGCACCATCCTGACTCTTGCGTTCTGCTCAAGGATGTCTTCTTTCTACCCCCTTTTTATCTAAAGCCCTCTCCCGCCTTAAACCTTTTTCACTGACTGCCCCACACCTCTGGAATGCCCTTCCCCTCAGTACCCGACTAGCACCCTCTCTGTCCACCTATAAGACCCACCTTAAGACACACTTGCTTAAAGAAGCATATGAATAGCACTGTGGACATTCTGAACACATGATACATAAAGCTTGGCCCCCTGCAAACGCACTTACCAGAACTCCCTCCTACTGTCTCTGTACGTTCTCCCTACCTACCAATTAGATTGTAAGCTCCTCGGGGCAGGGACTCCTCTTCCTTAATGTTATGTTTGTCTAAAGCACTTATTCCCATGATCTGTTATTTATATTATCTGTTATTTATTCGATTACCACATGTATTACTACTGTGAAGCGCTATGTACATTAATGGCGCTATATAAATAAAGACATACAATACAATACAATACAATACAAGTAGCACTATAGTATCGCTAGGGATCCTATGTTTAGGATAGAGTAAGGATTCCCTTTTATTGTGTTATAGTTAGGGAAAGTACCCTGTTTATATAGAGTCCCACCAAGATGATCTTACCCTACTCCCAAGGTATTGTGGCAGGATGGCCTCACAGCAGGGTCAGTAAGACGCCAAACAGTGGGTTAGGCTGTAACTGCAGTGGCTTATTCTGTACAACAACTAAATAATAGGCCCTCTGTCCCTTTCTGGAAAACAAAACCATAAAATAACCTACTCCCCTAGAGAGACTAACTAGACCATTTAGGCCCTATCTACCTGGCTGGCCAGCTAAGCCAGTTACCAGCTCCAAAACACACATCTGTTAGATGGAGAACTATGTACCCAGGCAATCCTTCTGGTCACATAAGAGCTCCACTTCATCCTTAGGTCTGGAACACTGGTTCCTTGGAGCAGGGCTGTGTCCAGCCGTTTCTTCACGCCCATAGCAACTCAGTTTCCTGGGTGTGATTCCCAGGTGGTCCAAAGACCCTGCAGACCTATGGGTCAGACCAACCAGTATCTCCTAGCTGTGGAGAAGTATCTCTACCCTCCTGGGGAAAACAAGCTCTCCATGTGGCAGCTTCCTTCCTGCCTTTAAACCCCTGTTCATTCTAGTCTAGTTAATTAGCTGAACTTGCATCTAGCCTCTCTAGGAGGAATTTAACTGTCTGCATGCTGGAAAGCACACTAGCAGCATACAGAGATACTGACTGTCACGGTATATAGAGAAACAGACTATGCCCAGAGAGGGCTCCACAAGCCGTAGCCCCTAGGCATAGTTTAACCAGCCCCACTGGAGGGTCCATCACTGGCTCTCGCACAGAAGGCCACCTAGTGGCAGGCCAGCCTGAAATAAGGCTGATCACAGATACACACACACACACAGCCCATCAGTGGCCCCATGGATATGGAGCGCTACCAACACTGCAGAGCAGAAGGACTCCATAGGTACTGATAAAACCTCAGCAACATCCTAACTAAAGGGCCTACATGGGGAAAATTTAGAAGCCACGCAAACAGTAAAGGGCAAGGACACTCAATTGGATATACAAGATGACCTATGTATACCAAATGTGAGACTGTGCCAAAAAAACAATACATCTGCTGTTTCAGTGAATAAAATTCCTGGCGCCGATCATTGCTTCCCAATACCCAGCCTGCACAAGGTAATGCATCCTGGGTAGCCATAACATAGACACTGGTGTAAACGCGCTAAGAGTCGGGCAGAGAAGGTTACACTCAAAACATATTTCGTACCATTAATGCCAGTACACGTCGCTTATTCTTTGCATCATCTTCACATAACCCTTTGTTTGTACAGGTATTAAGGACCAGGATATGGGATATAATTGAGGTCTCTGGACCAAACGTTGTCACAGTAATGGTGACGTTTTGATTGAGGAGTTAGACTACATTCTAATCTAAGGGGCCATTGATGATGGATCTGAGTGACTACTACCACTGGGAGATACTCATTATGAATAAGGGATGTGACAGATCTCTGGCTGTGTTTACATTATCCGCTGTGTTGTATGTTACAAAATATCACCTTTTCCTGAGAGAGGAGCCTGACTCGCCTGGCAGATTAGTGATTTGAACAACCCTCCGGCAGTGAATGGGAAAAGCATAATAGTTTATATTATTACCTAACTGCTCTCCAGGCATAATTACTGTTCAAGAAGCAAGGACAAATATTACTATCCATATATATTGTATGAGTCGCGGCTATATTCATCAAACATTCATAAGAAGATTGTACCAGTAGTACAAGCCTCAATGTCTCTTGCGGTTCTCCCCGGGGAGTCTAATATAAATTAGTTTTCTTTTCATAGTTCTGTTTTGCAAAATGAAAAACGTAGACAACATGAATTCTTGAATGATTCAACAAGAGAATGGAGACTGTCATGAGTGCACAGAAGCAGGACACTGATGTAGACAAATAGCTCCATGAATTCACTTTGGGAGGTTGGTTTGTATTTCCCAATGCAATTCCCCTGCTGTAACCTTTTTAGTACCAAATGCCCATGTAAATGTTAAAGGTGCAATCCCACAGGCCAGTCCATAATCACTTTTTTACAACATTCAGCACTACATTAAGGCTGAGGCCCGCTGCACGCGTCCGCACGACCGCCTTGCTTGCCGGCAGCGCGTGCAAGTCACTGCACCGCGATCTGCGGTCTGCAGTGAACTTTTTTCGGCGCGAGGGGATGGGGACGCGGCAATTGAGCCCAGGAAGAGGGGTGGAGGAGGCTGTGGGTCTGCAGGAGAGGGAGGAGTGGGGGGGGTCCAGGATTGGGTGATACAAGGGGGCAGAGTCATCCCGTCCCCCCGCATGTCCCGTCGTTGTCGTCCTGTCCCCCGGACTGTGCGAAAACCCACAACACACACATACACACAGTATATATATATATATATATATATATATATATATTATATATACACATATAAAAATACATACACACAATTCCCCCGCCATAACTTAGGGAGGTGGGTGTAAGCTCCGACAGCTCCAACCCCGGTGCTGATAGGCTCACCAGCGGACCACGTGACGCATCACCGTTCGGGATCACAATCCTCTTGCATCCCCTGGCGGCTGACGCCTCACAGCGCGTAGGGAACCTGGCAGTGAGAAGGGACTGGGGCCGGCTCGGGAGGAAGTCATGGGTAGGTGAGTGACGCGCACACCGCCGACCACAGCGGGTCCTCAGCCTAGGCAGCTTCACAGTGCTGGGGAAGAGACCAGCGCCATTCAAATGAATAAGACCTAAATCCCTGCAGCATGGGGAAGCAGCTTCATGTCGTATTGAAGAAGGCTCATAGTGGAATCATACTGAGAAATATTTATATTAAACCTTATTTTTGTAGGGACCTCTAAGCCACGGTGCCTGTAACCTTGGATTTACTGCTGTAATATTTTCTGGTTTTCATGAGCCCACAGCTAGTTATTAAAAATTGTATTAATTGAATTCTTCATATTATTTATGAAATATGCGTTCCACTCTTCGGTTTTCTGACCTGACTTTGCAAAGTAATTAAATATAACTAATAACTACTTCATTATAAAATGACTAGTAAAAAATGCCTGGAAGGTTATTGGAAGAAAACAAATTGCAAAAAGGAGAGAGCTTGAAATTGACAGGAAGGTATTTCAGCGAGTTTCAGCAGTTACAATTATATTCAGGGTTGCATTGATCTGTTGATGTTCCAAGTACACGTTTCCAAAAATGAATTGCCCCTTTGTAGCTGGTAAGATGATCCAGAGTTTTATATGCTTCTATTTATTAAGATGTACCACGTGTGAGCACATTCACATGTCTCAGACAGGTCTGCAACCCTGCCATTCCCCGTTATCTCTTAGCATACAGTGCTTCCACTGCAGCTAGGGATTCTGAGAAATGACATGCAAATGAACACACACTGTCACTTTTTGCTTCTTGTCCATTTTAACATAGACCCCTATAATCTTATGCCTGCCGTATTACACAGCTTTTCAGCACAGTCTGGGTTAATGAAGTGCAGAGCCAATAATCCTACTCACAGACAGCTATTTTGACCACTCTACAGTGGAGGGTTTTTGTCACTTTTTAACTCGCCATAACTTGTTTTCTGTTGGATTTATGAAGATAGAAGCTTAAAAAATGCAATATACACTTTACCAAAAATACATAAGTATATACATGAAGTTGATTCCAAGATAGATACAGATAGCTACGTCACCACCAGGGTTTTTAGTTTGTCACATATATATATATATGTATATATATATGTATATATATATATATATATATATATATATAAAAGGTAATACGTACAATTACTTTAAAAGCATCAATCCATATGTATGTTACCATAGTGTGATATTTGTTGGAGTTACTGCAAATGCTAGGAATGTAAAAATCTAAAACAAAACACCCCTAACACTATTCTGCAACCAGCAGGATTTAAATCTCCAATGTACTAAATTGTACAATGTTTAAGAGGTGAACCATGATTAAGAAATACTTGGCCCTCAAATAAGTGAAATCTATTACTCATAACAAGAACAACAATGAAATAATGTTGCAAATATATAGAAAAGTAAAGCCAATGGTATGTTTATTAAGACATTCAGTTTTGTAATCGAATATGCTATTGCCAACCTTACTCCGTGCCATCGTTTTGAGTTTTACAAGAAGCAGAGTACTCCAGAATTGACAAAAACATACTACTTTATTGCTTAAACTTCATGATAACATGGTAGTGTCAAAAACCAACCTTGTAACTGCAGAATTACTTTCCTCAGGATGTTTATTAGGAGTGGCTCAGTGAATAAAGACACTGTCTGGCACTGAGTTTGAAGCAGGGGAACCTGGTTGGCTCCTTGTGACCTTGGGCAAGTTACTTTATCTCCCTGTGCCTCAGGCACCAGAAACATAGATTGTAAGCTCCACGGGACAGGGACCTGTGCCTGCAAAATGTCTCTGTAAAGCGCTACGTAAAACTAGCAGCGCTATACAAGAACATGCTATTATTAATTATTATTTATTATTATTATTACAGACTAGTAGCAGAGCACATACATGCCCACATACATGCCTACCCTCCACTGGCACTGATCTCCCTGGTACTATTCTGTAATACTTGCCCTGATGAAGTTTGTGCTGTAACCAAAACGTTAGCCTTTGTCTCTACGGTGTCATCATGAACCTTCAGCAATAACCCAGTAAACCTTTGATTAAATAAGCTATGGTGGGTAAAAATAGTAAAATACCCTGCAGCATACAGTGTACAGTAAATAAAAATACTACTTGTGAGCACATTCACATCTCAGACAGGTCTGCAGCGCTGCTTTCCCCCCATTATCTCTTCACATACAGTGCTTCCACTGAAGCCAGGGATTCTGGGTAATGACAGGCAAATAAGCACTTTTACATCCATTTTAATATAGGCTCCATAAACGTACAGATTTCAGCTCTCTATCTGGATATACGCTGTAATTGTACACTTTGCGACAGAGCGAGGCTTAACACGGAGGTGCACTGAGCACAGGATATTACTCTGCATCTCAGGAAGAGGCACACACCGGAATTTTACCTATGAGGTCTGACACGGAGAAAATGACCATCTCTCCGTAAGATTTGGCAAACAGCTGGGTCTCATTACATCACAGGAGGGATTTCTTCTAGGAGTGAGCGCTGTTATACAGCGGAATCAGACTGCACGTTGAGAGGATTTACTCCGTGCACCATCAGGTCTGCCTACAATACACCTATTTTACTTCTGAGATGGGTCATTCTCTAATTGGTGACTATTGTTCTCTAGCTGTAAGCTAATACACAGACTACAATTATTCTTATATGCTCCAGTGGTTACCTCCTCCTTACCATCAATTGCCTCCTCGCTCACAAGTTCCTCATATATGTCACTTGCATATTGCTGCTAACCATTTCATTTGATTTTTTTGTCAATATTGCTTTTTAAACACGCCAGTTTTGCATTGTTCTTGAGACTATTCTGGTTATTAATAAATTCCAGTTTATATTATTCATTGTACGGAACTGGCGCTTCTTTCTTTTTTGGTTTGTAGTTTATTATGGTCAGGCTTGACCATTTAGCAAGGCCTCTTCTGTACAGACTGTTCCTATGCTAACATCAATATTTCATCTACATATTCAATATTAACTGCACTTCACCTTCACCTCTTAAACATTTATAACTTTTTGCACATCACGGTTATTTCTATCACAAACTAGCGCTACTATTTGTTTTTTTTGTCCCATAAATGTATACCTGCCGTATTACACAGCTTTTTAGCACAGTCTGGGTTAAAGTGCAAAGCAAGTAACCCTACTCACAGAGAGCTATTTTGACCTTTTGCGTGTCATCAGTGTGAGGCTGGTTATATTGGCTTTGCAATGGGAAGCTGGAATAGGTTTCGACCGCACTTTATATAACTTATGGCGGGTACAAATGTGGTAGTAAGGTAACAAACCTTTGCAAATTCCAGGCTGCTCTTCTTAAAGTATAAATCAGCAAGACAGGGCAGAATGCAAAAATAAACCTAAAACACAAACAGTAGCTTCTGATGTGTGATCTCAACATCTCATACTGTACAGTGTACATCTGTGTCTCACTTCCTATGTTTGTCCAATTAGAAGTTGTAAAAGAAAATCAATAACATCGGTGTAAGGTGCTCTGGTTTCTTCCCCACAGCTATTCGTCTCTATTTCTATTTTTCTAGTGTTAATCAACTGAGACCACCATCACGAAACCCAATTCAAGCGATCCACGTATGTTCATGGAAAACTATTTTTTTTCTCTCTGATTTTAATTCTCACTCCTTTGAAAATATGATACGGAAATAATTTAAAAAGGTCTTTTTTTTTTTTTTTAATCGACAAATAAGGGAAATAATTTCAAAGATATATTTTTGTCTTATGTATATTTGATCCACCGATAAACCAGCTGTTCAACCTAATTAACATTTAATGAATAATCATTAAGGTGAACTCGGGGGAATACAGTAGGGGGAATATATGTACATGAAGTTAATCCAAAGAAACCCCTACTAGTTTGCACTCATGCATTCATACGGTATGTGGTGGATATGTTTATCCAGGGATATTAGTTTTCCCTCGTGGGACCATCCTAGTAGATCAACAGAGTATTATTAAAATACATTTTATTATACAATAATTGGCATTCATAATAATGTGAATATATATATTATAGCCTCTCTTGCATTCCCAGTAAAATCAACCCCACACTGATGAGACCCATCAAGGTCGAAACAGCTGTCTGTGGGTGGTTTTCTGGGTATGAACCTTAACCCTGGCTGTGCTCAAAGCTGTGACCATGCAGCAAGCTTAAGCCTATAGGGAACCATGTTAAAAATGGTTATTGAGGCAAAAAGTGACACTGTGTGCTCATTTGCATGTCATTTCCCAGAATCCCTTGCTGCAGTGGAAGTGCTGTATGCTGGGTGATAATGGGGAAAGGCGGGGTTGCAGACCTGCCTAAGACATACAGATGAGCATACAGCTATATTTGCATATTTGCTTTCCTGTGGAGGGTTTTTGTCACTTTTTTTACTCACAATAACTTAACTCAGTATATATATATATATATATATATATATATATATATATATATATATATATATATATAAACCAGAGGACTCTGGAAGTAGAACCATTCCTGTCTTTGCACTGTGGGCCCCCTGGTTCAGCAGCTATAGATGCTAGATATAGCACCTTTGGTGAAGAAAAATAACCACCTATATGATGCTGACAAGCCAACAAGCGAGATGGACGTTGCTATAAAGTGTTTTATTCTTTTTATTGGCACATATTGCTGTGAAGCCATCTCCCACTTGTTTAGAGACATTTCTGCACCATTCTTTTGAATGAGCAAGTTGGGAAGGCAAACAAAAGTTCAAGTTTACATTGATAAATGTGCCTCGATTATCATGTGCCTATATCTGCCAAGTATCTGTGCAATTCCTTGGATTGTGTTAAAGAAAGCTGCACAGTACGTTCCCCAGGACAGCAGCATATCGGAGCACGTTGACAAACAGCAATGTAATTCCTGTTCCCTCCTCCCGACTACAGTATGTTCTAAGATTCCCTTCAGTGAACACAATGTACTTACTCACTGCGGAGATCTTTCATTTTTCATGCGGGATATTTCTTCTCAATTTAATATTGTCGGTGCATTGAAACTTTGGCGAAATAGAATATATGGGGGGGGTTTTCACGGGCTGGAATCTCAAACATTATTTAGTTATTTTTTAAAGAAATTGTGTGTTATTTCTGGTTAGACTGCAGTGACAAATGAAGGCTGGAATATGTGTTTTATTATTGGGAGTTTGTAGAGAAATTGTAAGAACCTAATGTAAAGGGAGTGTCCGGTATCATAGATCTCAATGTAATCTCACATCACTTTTACCCCTCCAAATCTGACATGAAGATTCAAGGTAACTGCATTATCTCGCAGAAGAGATGCTTCTAACGATGGTGATAAATTACTGCTAAAGAAACTCAGTTTCAAATGAGAACTTTAGGTTAAATGACACTTTTTCAGACACTCCTGCTGTTACCAAATGGTCACTCTCACAGGCAAAGCCAGCCATGACATCACAAGAAGTGACCGTTGGACAGCAGAGAGGCATGACACATGGATGACCCCCCCCCCCACCCAATAACAGACAGACTTAACACACTACACTGTTTATGTGTTATAACTGCCACAGCTTTTATTACACACACTAAACCGAGACTTGAGCGCACGCTTACATGTGACTCGTGAGCCCCCCCCCCCTGCTGGTCAGCTAACCAGCTCAGCCACCATGGTCATCTATACCCACTGGTCATTTCGTCATCTGCCCAAAACAACCAAGGGCATTATCCCACTATTTGCCCTAAGACCCAGGCTGGCACCCTACGAAACCCCCAGCAGCTGTGGCAAATTAATAATGAAAAACAAATCCCGAAGTAACATATCACTACGTGTTATTTCTTGTTTTCATTTTTCTTTCTCACTTTATTGGGCCCAGCGAGGTAGCTCCGATAAGATCACGGCACGTTCCTACCTCGCGGTATGACATTTGTGTTATCACGGTATTCAGAAAGATTTATCGCAAGCCAGATATCGTTTGGTAGGAAAATGCCATACTGATCGACTTAGAAGTTTCTTTGTCTAAGATCTGTTTTTATTTTCATTTTATTAACATAGTATTGAAGCAGGGGGGGGGGTCTCTGGAGCTGAAACGCATTAATTTCTCCCCTGCTTCCCGAGGTACAGGCCTCCGTAGGGGGTGCTGGGATCTCCTGCAAGTTTAAATGTCCCAAGTCACGTGACGCAGGAGAATTAAAGTTGCAGGTGGTACCGGCACCCTATAATGGGGCCTGTACCTCGGGACGCAGGGAACCAGTTATATGTTATTAAAATGAAAACAGAGCTTCATACCTTAGCGTCTAACCGCTAAGGTAATGAAGGGGTTAACCAACACTACCCGGTTTGTTGGTAGTAGAGGGGGGTGGGTAAAGGTTATAGGTGCCCTGGGAGGGTGATTAGGCCTCCTGAGAGGATTAACCCCTCCTTTATCTCAGCTCTTACAACCACTAAGGTAATTAAGGCCTAACAACCCCCCACCCTCAGGGCAACCTACCCTCTTCACCCACCCCATCTACCACCATAACCACACAGAAATTGGCAAAAGTACTATTAGCCAAAGATGGTTAATAGCGCTTTTTCCCATTCAAATAATCAATACAGAGCAATACACTAAAATACATTACTATAAACAAAATACCCCAAATAGTTTGGGGCAGAAATCATAGCGTACAGAAGTAGCCAATGTCATTGCAATCCGTTGCCTGCTTCCACAAGTGAAATAAAGGGCCGCTCACTCGAAACAATGGTTGCTTGTCCCGCTGGTGCATTGTGTATTTGCCGCTGTAGCATGCCACGGGTAACGGGTTGCAGTAATGTTGGCTAAATCTGCATCTCTTTCCAGAAGCAGAGGTTAAAGGTTAAACCATGGTTTAAAGGTTAAACCAGAGGTTAAACCATGTTCCCTTCAAACAGAAGCTTTTGCTCACAGTTTTCCATTTAATGGAAAAGAACGTCACTTTTTACAACACTGATACTGAATTCAATATAATACATTTCTGTGTCCTTTCATTTTATACCTGGGTGAGTCCCATTAATCCTGCCTTTCACTCCATGCAGAAATATCAGTTAAAAAAATCTATTGGCGAAATGAACAAGTTCAAGCAATCGCGCCAACCAACCAGTTAAGTAACACTGCCTTTTGGGCACAAACATTATTTTATTCTGCAGGCTGCAGATGTGCTGTTTCTTAATAGCCCGGCTATCAAAAAGAAGCTCTCAGAAAGTAGAGTTACTAAGGGAATTATTGATGGTGCCCATTATGCAAAAGCATTTAGCTGAGCCTAACAGTCGTGGCTAGCAAATGTTTATCCTGCTGTGAATACTAAGCAACTGCCTTTTCTTTCTGTTAATTCCTATCTCATTACATCTCCACTACAGCAACTACATTCAATGTAAGGCATAGAAAGGGGATTTGGCGAGGTTTTTGGAAAAGGCAAACTAACCCAAACTCTGTCAATCTTGCTCAACCAGCTTGAGTTAGGACAGGGGTGCTCAACTCAGTCCTCAAGACCATCTCCCCCCCCCCCCCCCCAACAGGTCAGGTTTTAAGGATATCCCTGCTTCAGCAGAGGGGGCTCAATCAGTGCCCAAAGGCCACTGATTGAGCCACCTGTGCTGAATCAGGAATATCCTGAAAACCTGACCTGTTGGGGGTTCTTGAGGACTACAGTTGAGCACCCCTGAGTTAGGACATGGCATACAAACGGTGGACAATCCTGCAACATTATGATTGGTTAGTTAATTACCTTATCTGGAAGGTAATGACCAACATGTGGCAACTCTTGAGAATGGAGAGGAATATGGTGGACATCTCCACCCCTTCCTTTAACTTTCTCTGGGATGAGGGATCAGTTATCAAAATAATTCATTTTTCAAGAAAATACTGGGGAGTCCATGCTGACTATGGAGAGTCCCCCGTGTCTGATGTGAAAGGATCCTATAACTGGAAAGGAGTTAAATGGCTTATAAAGATTTAATGCCATTTGGCCAAACACAGGATGGTGTCCCTTTAACTATTGGCTCAAATGGGAAATTTCCTAAAACTGCCAGGGAAAACATGGTTAAACAAATTGTCTAACCTGGTGCTCCCGGACGTCATACTCTAGGAAACCTTTCCAGATCAGGGGTGAAAATTGTTGCTTTAATATAACAATAAAGAATTTGCATAAGTCAAAGTAGTGACTGACTTGACATGCTTGTTTCATTTAAAATAAGTTGGTTGAGCATTTTTTAAGATGGAACTCCCTATAAGATGTTCCTACGTTGGAGGTTACAGTACAATGTTGATAAGTAGCAGAGGTTTCAGATCTGCAAACAAAGTGGTAGCTGAACAGCAGAGTATGCACTTATTCGTCAGCAATTTCATCTCTCCGTTTGACTTTCAGCTTAGTAACTTGTTCTCAGGGCCCCCGGAGGCAAACACAGCCAACACACAAAAAAAAGCAACCCTGCACTTAAAAAGAAAGCTTAAAAGTGCATATAATACATGATGTTAGAATAATTAGGATTCAACAGAAAACAGATTTTTGAGAAGAGGAAGCATATCATTAAAATGTACTGACAAGGAATGGGAATCATGATTGGAGTATTAGTGAGAAACTAGTCAATGGGATGTACAGAGTCATCGATATTAAGTCCTATAAATTTGCATCTGATATAGCATCTTTTTTTATGATATCCCTGCTTACTTGAGAAAGTGTTCTCTTTTCCCAGGGTGAGTATTGGAGAAAGGTTTTTTTTTTTTTTGCTGAAGAGCAGCTGGCCTCAGCATGACATGCTAGACAACTGTGTTGCTCCATTGGGGATCAATTTGAAAGCAGTAGTTTTTCTTTCTTAAAGAGGCAATCAAACCGGGTGATTTTTTTTATTTAATTTTTTCCGATTTTTTATTTTTTATTTTTAACGTAGAATTGAAGCAGTGGGTCTCTGGACCTGAATCCCATTAATTTCAGCTCTGTAGCTACTCTGCTTCCAGAGATACAGAGCTCTGTAGGGTGTGCCAGTAGCCGCTCAGCTAGCAGGGTTCATGTAATGGAAGAGTTTCAATGCTCCTGCAGGCCAATAGGAAGCCGTGATGTCATCTGGTTTGGTTGCCTATTCGACCACCTGACACAGGAGCTTTAAAACCCAGTGAGCCCAGCCAGAGCTGCTACCAACATCCCATACTGAGGGTTGTACCTCGGGAAGCAGGTGGTCACCAGAGCTGAAATTAATGGGGTTCTGTTCCGGAGACGCCCCGCTTCATTCCTATGTAAAAAAATAATAATATACAACTGCGTTAATATTAACACTGGAGCCTCGTGGTACTTAGGATATGTACAACTAGAACCTTGCAGGCACTGGAATAAAACAAAATGACCACAAGTTAATCAAGTATTACTGGCTCTGTCAATGAAACACATGTTGGATACTACCAACCTTACTGGGAATGTCTGCCCTCTATTGATGTCCAGTACAGAGAAAACCAGTGGTTACATAATAGTATAGTTACATATACATAGTTGAGGTTGAAAAAAAGACATATGTCCATTGAGGTCAACCTACAGTATGTTAACTTTAGATGACAGATACTTATCCTATATTGGTCATTACAATATATTGATCCAGAGGAAGGCAAACAAAAAACAGTGAAACATCATCCTATGATTGTCTTAGAAAGGGAAAAATAAATTCCTTCCTGACTCCAACAATGGCAATCAGATTTCTCCCTGGATCAACATTCTTCCCATGTTTACTGATTTGGTATATCCCGGTATACCTTTCCCTTCTAAAAAGAGGTTCAACATTTTAATGAATTCCAAATTTTAACTGCCCTTACTGTAAAAAAAAAAAAAAACCTTTCCTTTCCTTTGTTCTGGTTTTAAAGTTTTAATCTTTAAAATCTCTTCAGCCAAAGAAAGTAGATACAGTAACAACCCTTAGCAAAGGGTGTGCAACCTATTTTTTTGATGACCCAACATTTTAAGGGTTGGATAAAACCAGAAATGAAAAAAGTTATGGTGGGTAAAAAAAAAAAAAAATAAAAGGGGCACACAAACCCACCATACTGTGCACATTTGCATGTCATTACCCAGAATCCCTGGCTGCAGTGGAAGCTCGGTTTGCCAAGCGATAATGGGGAAAGACAGGGTTGGACCGCAAAAGCGGGAATAGATTTGGGGATTGGATATATACAAAGATACTTGACAGACAAACCCACGTTCATTTTCTGATTGAAGAGATGTTGAAATAAACACTTAAAATATGTGCAAGATCTCATTCAGTTATTCCTCTCTTCAAGTCATGCAGGTAACAGGAAGCAAGAAGACCGAACAGTTGATCCCCCTGAGAGATCATTGGAAACCAAAGGGAAGACAAGTTCTACAGTATGCACAATTTCATAGATGGTAATATACATGGAGAACGTCAACCAGTCATAAAGATAATAATACACCGCTGGTGAAACGGCTTCCCTGGAGTGATCTCATGTGAATAACCAAGCAACATGTTCAACAATTCCTCCATTACCAGATGATGGGTTAATACAGCTCAACCCCCTTTATAACGCTGTGCTTTGGGTCCAAAGAATCACATCGCGAATACAATAAAGTATTTAAGATACCAATAATCGTGTTGTAAAGTATTCATGAATACGAAAATTGGGAGCCACGCTTGCATCGCTTGCATCGCGTTATAAGCGGATTCGCGTTGTAACGGATCGCTCTATAACAGGGTTAAGCTGTATTTCTGTTTTTCTATCAACCAAATCATATTTTCTTTTTCTAGTGTGTATATTATAATTTGTATCTTTGTGGGGTGATATATATATATATATCCCGATTGTGTCACATTGGATGAATATAATACTGAATGTATATGGTTTTCATTGTTGTAATAAAACCCTGTGTTTGGCGTACAGTACATCTTCCATAATGTGTTTGTATATGGAGTCCTGGCATAATGCCGGCACGGGTTTAGCCAATACTGGTTTTATATATCCTATATCAAGAGACTGACTGGCATGAAGAATTCAAATTGATATGACCCTAAATCCTTCCTATAAAAGGACCGATCGGATTAAATCTCTTTTGGCAATTTAAGAACGTTGACCTGCTACATCGTGTGAAAATGGGTTATCGATTCTTTATGTTCTAAACACAGATGGAAAGGTCCATTTGAAAGTGACCCAATTCCTTCTCCTTAACCCTTCCGCTGTCAGAGGGGCCTGCAACACATTGCTCTGCAGCAAAAGGCTTAAATAAATGGTAGGTTAGGTTTAGGATTCATAACTAAAGTGGTACTGAGTATCATCAGGTACCATCACATTTAACCAGTGGTCAAGCATCATAGAGCCTGCAAAGCACCACAGAGTGATTTATTAGTTATTTATTGTAAAATGTGGGTTTTCATGGGGAGTGGTATTCAAATATATGCTTCGAAGTTTAAATATAAAAGTTTAAAAATAAAGTATTCATTCTTTACCTTATATGCACCAGGGTATCCCCCAGAACTGAACCGCAGCACCCACAGCTTCGGGGAATCCCACAATTACCAAAATAATTTTTTTTTTTTACTAGTCCCAGTACTTGCCATGAAAAACAGAGATGGCTGCGGAATCAGCCAATCAGACGCTGCAATGTCATCGGGCGGTGGTGCCCTTTGGCTTTTGGCTTTCTATTCGCACCATTGCTACCTTGAATACGGTCCAAGATGACTTGCTGCAGCTGATCAGCCACAGAGGGAAGCTCACCGCTCGACGTGAACATAACCCCCGTAGCCTTACCCTAAAAACCCCTAATGTTAAGTCCTTACCCGTTAACCCCTTACCCTGAAATCCCTAACATTAATGCCTTACCCCAACGGCTAACCCCTTACTCTAAAACCCCTAATGATATTCCCCTTAAAAACTGTAACCCGTTATCCCAAGACCATCATCGGAGCTCTTACACTAAAATAACTCCTTACCCCTTAATAACTTACCTTAGCAGTGAGACGGCCGGCAGCAAGCTGCCCTAGGCAGTTGATAGATGTCGGCGAGTTGTCCCATTCCGCCCTGAATGTGCATCCATCTTCCGTTTAAAAAAAAAATGATAGTATATGAGAGGTGCTATCTTCCGTTACATGACAAGCCATGTATCTGCCCTTTTTATTCTAGTGCAATCTGGAAACTGTCTGAGCTCAAGGACTTAATCGGTACAGCTCTACCAAATAAATTAGAAAGAAAAGTGTCCCGGTGAATAGCGTGGCATTGCAAAGAGAACGATGTAATCAGTTAGTCTGTTGCAATAAGTGTGATATAACTCGTAGCCGTTATTATAAATCAAGTTAATTGAACCAGGTAAAGTATGTGTGGTCATGCGGAAACATTAGGCTGGCTTCGGATTTTTCTGGGACTTGTTTTCTTCGTTTGTAAGAGGAAAGGCCAGAGAAGCATTGCACAATATGTTTACAGAAGTGCTCATTCCATGCAGTAGGATTTCTACCCTGGAATTTAGGTCATATTAAGCCAAACCCCATCTGCTATTGGCAGAATATTTGGAGGTCATTTAACACACCAGCTCCCCTATTCTCTACTTGAAAAAAAAAAAAAAACATAATTTGAATGTATTGCTTTTTCTACATTGTACATTTCATGGCTGCTTTCATGCTTGAAAGAGTGTTGTTGCAAAAACCGGAACAAATTTCACGCATGCATAGTCGGCGCTCGCTAACTGCGCGAAGAGCGCTTGCTGACCGCGCGCATCCACGATTGGCACTTGCCGACTGCGCATGCGCGTTTGGAGATTGCAGTTCACGCATGCGCAAGAGCAGTCGGCAAGTGCTGATCGCACAAGCGGTCAGCAAGCGCTCTTCGTGCATGTGCAGTCGGCACTCGCCAGTGGGACAGAAACCGGGACAGAGCCCGAAAAAATGGGACTGTCCTGGCTAAATCAGGACGTCTGGTCACCCTACTTACACCAAATGTTGCAGTGAGAATGCAACGACACATGGGTCTGTCTGGATAAGGCTTTAATTTTAGCCTAAAAAATGTGGAACACAAAAGAGATTACAAGCAACCAAACAAAGGAGCTTATTTGCAGCAGTTTACCATAGACCGTTCATAGGCCTCGGCCAGGGTGGCGCTGAGTGGGTGGGCGGGCGCGCTCATGCTGGCCACGAGGAAACACATTGCGGCAATGTGTGTGGCCAGCGTGAGCAAGCGCCTGAGCTTGCACGTCGCTTAGCTGCTTGCAGAGCAAGCAAATTTGAATTTGCCGCTCGCAAGCGCTTCACGTGAGCGGTTCGCCCAATGAGTGAGAACAAGCTCCGTGACATCATGGCCACACCCCCAGATGAGCGCGCACCTAGCCGGCCACGAATCACCCGGCCGAGCAGGGCGCAGCGCACAGGCGCCAACGCGCCCGCTTCCTGCCTGGCCGCAGCCTCAGAGTCCAGAGCACGACTGAGCCTTTTGCCAGAATGGTCCAGTCTTTTAGCAAATAGAGGAATAAACCTCAATGTTCGGCGCCACTAGCCCAATAGACACGCGTGCATCACGCAGAGGCATCGATATTAACCCTATCCATACCGAAGTCCAGAGCCTTAAGCACCAGGTAAAGCTGTAGCTGTAATGAGTAATGCCCCTAAGGCAATCACATAGAGCAGGGATAGGCTGACCACGGCGATCATGAGGTCCCCCGACGGGAACCAGCAGACCCCTGAAATGCCGGACAAATCCCCTAGTGATGAACAATAATGCAGCAAACAGTTCAATGAATGGGGTACTTTACTTTATTGAAACATAACCTAATTAAAAAGAGAAACCTCTCCACACTTTTTGCTGTGCTCTCGGTTTGTTTCTTCTGGTCCAGTCTTTTATCAAGGTCTGTCTGTCTGTCTTCTAGTTTCCTGGTCCATGGTAAGGCTGCGGACATAGTGCCGCAGCCCATGCGGTGACTCGCTAAGGCTGAGGGAAAGCGGGTGCTTTCCCTGGCCATAGTACTCGGGCCATGGGGGGCGTAACTTGGGGCGTTAGCCCTCATTGGTCGAACCTCTCACGTGACCGCCCTGTCGCGCGGGAAATCAGTTTGAACTGATTTCTCGTGCATCGCGCGTCCCCTCCTGCCTCCGCGCGCACGCCGCATGTACGCGAACACTGCCTTAAGGCAGTCTGTTCACTCAGCGTGCGGACGCGTCTGCGCAGTCTGAGGAACCATGGACGCAGCCTAAGCCAAAGACTGCAGGACGTTCCAAGCTTTTAAGCCCTGCTAGTGATCCAGCTGAGGACTGGCTAATTATCTCAGGCTGACATTTCACCAACTCATTGCTGGATTCAGCAGCTACACATGCAAAGTAATTAGGCAGCAAACTACCCTGTCACAAGTGCAATCTGATTTTTACATAGAAGAATGTCCTTTTAATAGCAGCGGCACTTTGGGATGTGGCTGTAATTGTGATTTTAGAAGGTGGGAATTTTTTTTTTATCTAATAGGCGCATTGAGGATGATTTTTCATTTTTACATGGTACTAAAGGTCTAAGTCACACTAGCTCTCCTTCCCACACAGAGGCAATCAATTCATTGATATGACTACAATATTACACCTTGAACAATTGTAGTGTTCACTTTAGTATATGTGTATATATATATATATATATATATATATATATATATATATATATATATATATATATATATATGACATGTGAATGTGCTCACAAGTAATATTTTTATTATATATATATATATATATATATATATATATATATATATAATAAAAATATTACTTGTGAGCACATTCACATGTCATAGACAGGTCTGCAACCCTGCTTTTCGCCATTATCACCTAGCATACAGTGCTTCCACTGCAGCAAGGGATTCTGGGAAATGACATGCTAATGAGCACACGGTACATATATAGTATTGAAGCAGGGGGCAATCTCATAATGGCCGCGGTTCAGAGATTTCACCCTGTTCTCTGCTACGGCCCTGTGGTCAGCCCCTATAAGCTGTTTCTTTTTCATACCCAGTTCGACAATGCCAATGGAATACAAGAAAAAAAATACCTCATATCACAATATCATATACAGTGGGATGGTGCTGGCTGGAGTCCAACATGTTGCTATTCAAAATGTATACTAGTAACTTATTTATATTATTAGTCTAGACCTAGGAATACTAACTTTGCATTGTATGTTCACTGTACACTACAGGAAATTAATGCAATAGATAAAACAAACAAACACAAAGAGAGCCCAGTGCTACATCCAATGGCAAAAATACACAGTGAAATACCTATATATTTTTTGAATAAAAGGGTCATTTAGTTTAACACTTTGGCCAAAGCATTGTAAGCCTGTGAGCCCCTCCAAGGCATGACCATAATTCACAGGTCCTAACACTAAAATTCTTAAAAACCTGTACAATACTAGGAAGAATGATCATAATTGATCGGTCATAATCAGCTGCATGGTTCTAAATCTGATTGAAATTCTTATTTATTCTTATTTACCTGGGCAATACCAGGAAGAATACTCTCTATTAGATCTGTCGCAATCTGTGTGTTTGCAATATATAATAACCTACACTCTGACCCAGAAAATACATATTTTTCTCATTTCTACTACACGATCCAAGAATAATAGTTATTATTTTTTTTTTTAGATAACAGAGAAATAAACCAGCAATAATTTGTGATGTATTACTGCCTGTCACAACCCTGTACAAAACCTGCGTGTGAAAACATAAACCTCTCTCACAAATTAACAGCTCGTTGGTTACATTCTAACATTAAGTATGTATCAGTTCGACTGGAAATACATTAGCAGAAGCAGAAACTATTTAAAAAAAAAAAAAGTAGGCAGATTAAAATGTCCTGGATGCTCTGCTAAGCAATTGCAATGTTTCCTTTTTGGTTTGTAACAAATGCAGATGCCATTAAAATAAAGTACCTTTCCCCGTAAAGAAATAATGGATGAAACAGAATGTCTGGTTGAACACAATTGAAAACACTATTCAAAACAAAGTTAATCTCAGCTAGGTGAGTCAACACTGCATTTCATTCCCCATTTGACTCATTATCAGCATTTCAAGCCAATTTAGCAGCCTCAATTGCTGAAATTCTGCAGGATCTACAGCAGGCCTGCACAACTCCAGTCCTCGAGGGCCACAAACAGGCCAGGTTTTCAGGATATCCCAGTGTCAAATCTAAACATGGAGGAGCCCACCGCTCAGCACAAAGTAGATACCCTAATTGGGCTTAGTGGATGCGTCTAAGAGAAATTGGAGAACAAATAGGGAAGAGATCCACAGAGGGGTAGAAGAAAAAATAGTCCCTTAACTAAGGAGATATATACAGTAATAGGCTATCGGGGGAATGGGCTAGTGGCCCTAAGGAATAACTCTTGGATATAGCTATAGATGTGGATGCAAAAATAAGACCAATGTGTGGATGGAAAGCAGTGATGCTGCATGATATATGAGTGGGTTGAATGTAGACATTATTCAGCATGTTCATAAAATAAACGATAGTGTTTATTTTATTAACATACTGAATAAAATCTACATTGATAGCCTATCATATAACTTTAGGCTGCGGCCAGGCAGGGAGCAAGCGTGCTGGCGCTCATGCGCGGTGACGTCCCGCTCCCTGCTCGGCCGGGAGATTTGTGGCCGGCTAGGTGCGCACGGGGGGGGGGGGGGGATTCTGGGGACGCGGCCTTGACCTCACAGAGCTGGTTTGCCCTCATTGGGCGAACCGCTCACGTGACGCGCTTGCGGACAACAAATTCAAATTTGCTTGCTCAAGCAGCTTGCTCACGCTGGCCACACACATTGCCTTATTGTGTTTTGTTGCGGCCAGCGTGAGCGCGCCCGCCCGCTCAGCACCACCCTGGCCGAGGCTTTAGTGGTTGTACATTGATTACGGCAGCGGTGCGCAAACTACGGGGGGCGGGAGATTGTCTGCGGCGAAGGCCTCTGTAAACTGCACTTTAATTTGGCTCCGGCGGCTTCTTAGACGCATCACCATGGCAACGCGGCATCATGACGCCGAGGTAAGACGGGGGGGTTCGGAGAGAGGGTAACTACCGGCAGGGGGCACAGGGAAAAAAGTTTGCGCTCCCCTGGATTAAGGGACTTTTTTTTCCACCCCTCTACGAGTCTTCACCCCTATTTGATTTACAGTATCAACTACCAAAGCTTGATGTAGTGACAAATAACAACTGAACAAGTATGACACTAAATTGTGTAAGGTAGTTGAATCTGAGCAGGATGTCATTTCTCTCCAGAAGGACTTGGAGAGACTGGAAACTTGGGCAGGTAAATGGCAGATGAGGTTTAATACAGATAAATGTAAGGTTATGCATTTGTGAAAAAAGAATAAGGGTGTGACCTACAAATGAAATGGGGATAAATTAGGGGAATCCTTGTGGATAAGGATTTAGGTGTGCTTGTAGACAGCAGGCTTAGCAATAGTGCCCAAAGTCAAGCAGGAGTTGAAAAGGCAAACGAGATCTTATCTTGCATTAAACAGACAATGGATGAAAAGGGAAGTAAACATAATTATTCCCCTTTACAAAGCATTAGTAAGACCACACCTTGAATATGGAGTACAATTTTGGGCACCACTCCTTAGAAAAGATATTATGGAACTAGAGAGAGTGCAGAGAAGAACCACCAAATTAATAATGGGGATGGATAATCTGATTTACGAGGAGAGGCTAGCTAAATTAGATTTGTTTCAAATAGAAAAGAGGCATCTAAGAGGGGATATGAAAACTATACAAATATATTCGGGGACAGTACATGGAGCTTTCAAAACAACTATTCATCCCAAGGGCAGTAAACATGACATGGGGTCATCCCTTAAGGTTGGAGGAAAGGAGATTTCACCAGCGAAAAAGGAAATGGTTCTTTACAGTAAGGGTAGTCACAATGTGGAATTCATTACCTCTGGAGACTGTGATGGCAGATTCAATAGATATGTTCAAAAAAGGTTAGACTTTTTTCTAGAAAGGAAAGGTATTCAGGGATATACCAAATAAATAAACATGGGAAGAATGTTGATCCAGGGATTAATCCGATTGCCAATTCTTGGAGTCAGGAAGGAATTTATTTTTCCCCTTATGAGATATCATTGGATGATATGACACTGGAGTTTTTTGTTTGCCTTCCTATGGATCAATATACTGTAAGTACGAATAAAGTATCTGTCGTCTAAATTTAGCATAGGTTGAATTTGATGGACATATGTCTTTTTTAAACCTCATCTACTATATACTGTATGTAACTATGTACAGTATATAATGAATTGAGAAGCATATACATTTAATAGGGAATATGCTTATCCTGCAACTCTCGATGTACAGCAGGAACAAATGCAAAAAATGCATGAAGCAGCGCACTGCCCAGACGGGAAACAGGTGGTATAAAAATATAAAGACTTTATTACCCAACCAACATGACAAAAAATGAGGTGTGAACCCTCCTACGCATTTCACACCAAATGTGCTTTATCAAGGAATACTCCTTGCTGAAATTCTGTGTAATGTGGCAGGCATAAGCTTACAGGGGGTCCATGTTAAAATGGATTTGAAGCAAAAGGAGACACGGTGTGCTCATCTGCATGTCATTTCCCAGAATCCCTGGCTGCAGTGGAAGGACTGTATGCTAAAAGATAGTGGTGAAAAGCATATCAATGTGCTCACATGTGATATTTTTATTTGCCAGAAGAGATGAGACTCATGTAATTGATTTTCCACCATTTGGTGAAGGGCTAGCCATTGAACATTAGGTGAGGTCTTTACTCTACCATTTGCCGACATGCTGTGAGGAAAATCACTCAAAGTGACAATAGCAAAACATCTCTACACTATGGACCTCGTCTTCCTGACTTAATCTCTTTAAAAGCAACATTATTTTTATTTTATTTTTAAGTCTTCACTGTGGCCAAAACTAACCAACTTGTGCCAAATTTCTATAAAATGTCATTATTCCTCGTGCTCTCTTGTAGCCATGGGAACATGATCCAATCCTTGACCTTCCTTCGCCTGAACACCCCTTCCAGATATTTAGCAAGAACATCTCTTGTGGCCTCTTGCAAAACTTCTCACACATGAGAACGAGTTGTCCTTGACAGCCCCAACGGCGCCTACTTGGCCGCACTCACATAAATAACTTAAGAAGTCCCCTTACTAAAAATAGTGACTTCTACAGTGTTGGCAGATGCCATATATTTTGGTTCTGAATATATTCTTCCTATGTAATGTGGCCCCACGATAACTTGGCTTGACTTTCTATAGAAAACAAAGCTTTTATAATGGTACTCGAGCTGAACTGGGATGGAAGTGAGGAACTTTGCAAGAGAAACAATTCCAAAGGATCTGTCTCTAACTTTGAGTATGTCCTGGGGTTTGAAATATCACAGTTGATACCACCTAGGGTCACCAACTCAGAACACTATTTAGAAGAGGCCGTGAGCATGACATTGCTGATGTAAAGTGGTTCCTTTACGTAGTGCAAAAGGGAAATAGGCCATAAATACTGTGATGCAGAATGATTCAGAAATTACTACTACTTATGTAAAACGTTTATAGTGATGTCAATGTACATGAATATAAGAGACTGCTCACTGAGAATTAACGTGCTGCAACTGAAAGCAGTACAGAATAAGTCTGCATACTTCCAGGTGGGTAAAGTTTTTTTTGGTTAGAGAACAAAGACCTAAAAAACATGATTATGGTTTCTGTTCTGTCCCCTGCATGTGTTTTTCTTTCTCCAATGGCCGCAGTGACCTTTGCCCTAGTCTATTGTTACTGTATAATGTACTAAACTGTTATCTCAGCCTGTTGCCTTAGCAACGCCTTCTCAGGCCCCTTAGATCAGGGGAGTTCAATCTTTTTTTCCTGCGCCCCCCCTGCCAGCTGTCCCTCTCTCGCGCCCCATCCCCTCCCCCCCTTACCTCGGCTCCGTCATTCTGGGCGTCATTACATCACGTTGCCATGGTAACGTGACATCACATGACCCCGCTGCGTCATTTGACGCCGCTTTGCCATGGCGACTCGTCTCCCGAAGCCATCTGAGCCAAGGTAAGTGCAGTTTAGTTTACAGAGGCCTTAGCCGCTTCCCTTACATTTAATTTTAGTGCCTTCAGGAAATGCGCGGGCCTCTGTAAACCCCGCGCCCCCCAGTTTGCGCACCCCTGCCTTAGATTCCTGAATCCCCAGCACTTGGTATAGCCCTGCCCTATTTCCTGGTGATTCCGCCTTTTTCAAGCTTGCAGCCATTGCGAATGGCCTACCCCAAACTGCTCTCCCTGTGATATCATTGGTTTTCCACCTTCTCCTAATTTATGAATCCCAAAAGTTCCTATTCATTTCTGTTTATGTCCATAATAAAGTTTATCAGAAATCCAAAAGGACTCTATCTGCATGAAGAAGGAGATGAGTTTACCTGTGTGTCCAATCTCACTGAGCCCCAGGGAGCCTAGGAAAGAGCAGTTTCTAAATAGATTGTGTGTTAAAGTGGTAGCAATGCCTGATTTCAAGAAAATGTAATTGTGTCAAACAAAGAGGAAAACATAGTTTAACTTTATTTTGGGGAGATTTATACCATATTGGTGCTCAGAAAGCAGAGAGGAAGTTGACAGTAGGTTTGTCGATAAATAAAGTTCTCGTACTCCCAGGGGTAGAACCTCAGTAGTCCATTAAATCTGGACTACTGACCTGGCATTACCTAAATAGATAACGTCTGTTAGCTTCCCTGAGTTTAACGGGAATCCACAAATCTAAATATATGAAAAACCGACGGCCATTGATGATCTCATTAGCATAGGCTTACCGCCATGCGAAGTTAGCGCTGCCTTGCGTCAGCTTCATAGAACATGGGGTTAAACCTGTCTTAACCAAAGGTGGCGAAACTTCCATGCAGATCGTGAATGGGTGTTTAATTAATGTTAAAAAAGGGAAGACAGGAGAAGAAAAAAACCCTGTAAATAACAATTTGATAGTTAAATCAGACCTAACTGTGGTCTTACACTTTTCCGGACCCTGAGAAAGACCTATTTCAGGGTCTGGATGTGGGTAACGCCAAGTTTAGCTCAGACTTAACGCATCGTTAGTGAGCTTGAAGATCCTCGTTAGCACTTAACTAGTTGTTGACTTCAGTTAACTTGCTAAGTCATTATCAGACTTCTGATGGTGTACCCCCTAGGTTTGTAAATATTCCCTAGTTACACTACACTTCAACCACTAGAGTGGAGACATATTCTTCTGCTGATATTGCTGAAAGAATACCAAGGCAGCAGGGTCACTGTAACAGGGGAGTTATCCCTGTTCAGGAATGTGCCTCTAATCCAGCAGTGTGGTGGTTAACTGCTGGTAGCCAATTAACAAACACCACCTGCCTGATTAGATTGCTTAGAAAAGCCTGTCCTTTGAGACAGGAAGTGAGACTCCTTAGCTCACACCTGAGCTGAACTTGGAGACAGAGCAGAGATTGTCCTTGACTCTCACAACTTGTCTTGAGCCCTGCCAGAAGAAACAGCAGAGCTGCTTCCAAGACAAAGGGGACAAGATTCTAACCTGGAGCCTGATATTTCCTGTGCACACAAGGGTGCGGTTCCAAGAGAGCAGAGAAGCTTCCCCTACAGCAGCCCATCTAACAGATAAGACTTTCATTTACAAGACTTTTTATATCTGTTCATTTCATGCTATATGTTTGGGGCTGGGAGACATGCTTATCTAAAGGGAGTGGTGGATTGCATCGTATTTCACTAGAAATACTCCCAAGTGAATAGAAGCTTTGTTTACCCCTTGTTTGGATGGTTTCCTGATGTTAAGGAAACAGGCGCAATAAAAGCCTTATTTAATTTCACTATAACCAGACTTCCTTGCATACCTCTGTGAGCGTCCGCCTACAGTCACACAATGTAATAAAGGTGCAATCCCTGGTAGCTGACCAAAAAATCAGCCAATATTTTGTAAAGAATTAGACAATTTCATTGACTCCTTTAAACAAACTTAAAGCAAAGCACTGGCTTCCCCTGTTTCTTGGAAAATGAAGCCCAAATGTCTTTCCTTTGGGGGCCTCCGAATGGGAGAGTACAGATGTAGCAAATCTTATTGCACAAGCTGATTACACTGAATATCACGTTATAACTCAGAATAGCACACATTTCCCAAAGGATTCACTGGCACTGATAACGCAGAATTACACAAGATGCCCCACCATAACACTGCCAGCTAATGCAATAACCCCTCCTACTGTACAATCTGTATTTGTTAATCAAGCGTTTCGTCTACCCTCATCGCCATCTGTCCATATCAGAGACCAGTAAAGGGAAGCAGGGAGCGATAGGGAGCTCTGCCTGTGCAAACTCTTGTTCAACACCCAGTGAAATCACACAAATAGGAGAAACCTGAGAACTTAAGCCATGCCGTGTCTCTGCTCACCATGTTTACAGACTAACTTTAAAAAAAAAAAAAAACTATTTAAAATATTATTATAGGTATAGGATTTCTGTAAAAAATTTAAAAAATGCATCAACCACATCACTGTCATTAATACACATTGATCCCTTTAAATCAACAATTGAGGAACAGTCATTTTATAGATATACAATTGTATAGATATACTCCGGTTTATTAAACAACGTAAAAAGCTTTTTCATCCAAACATACAACGACCCTTCACAAAGAATGTAGCACCAGATATATCGACCTCGAACGGTTTAGCTTTGATGGGCTCACAAATTAAAGCGCATTTTGTATTTTTGCGTCCTTGTCTACTTGACACATTATTCAGGTTCTAATATTCTTCAGAGAGCTTTGTAGAGGAACAGCTTGAAACGTGCTTATTATTTGATTGTCTTCCTGAGATGGGAACAAATAGAGCAGGTAAAGCCTTTGAACCCCTCGTGGCTATGGTTACCGCCAGGGAAAGATTTGAATGGCGATGAGAGAAATGAAATGTAATGCAAATGTTTGGCTGTGTTTTTCAATGGAATGCAGATCGTGTGTGTATTGCAAGTTCAAAGCTTCAGGATTTCCACATCTCTGTGCGCAGGACTATTTCACAGACAAGTGAGTACTGACTGGTAGCAGATTGTATCAAAGTAAATCTACAGTAGCTGCATATAGTAACCCCTTCACAGCTGCAGTGACTCGTGACATTATGCAGCAATGTCTGGCAGGACCCTGGCAGCCAACGGGTTAGCAAAAGGTGTTTTTAGTGGAAAACATGTAGATCAAAAGTAAATATTAAAATATGTATTTTACAAAAAAAAAAGGGGGGGGGGACAATAACCACTTTTCAAAGATAATGCACCTCCTCCATAACTTCATATGCGTGGTCAACAAAAATAGATACAGTGAAATTTATTTTTGCACTAAAACTGATGTCCCACTATAGCAGGAGTGGCCAACTCCAGTCTTCATGGGCCACCAACAGGTCCGGTTTTAAGGATATCCCTGCTTCAGCACAGGTGGCTCAATCAGTGGCTCAGTGGCTGTGCTGAAGCAGGGAAATCCTTAAAACCTGACCTGTTGGTGGCCCTTGAGGGCTGGAGTTTGCCACCCCTTCACTATAGCATTGTTTATCATATATAAAATTAGACATATTCTTAGTTGTGTAATTATAGTCATTATAGTCCAGTATAAATAAGAAGTAATGAGAGCATGCGTGACAAAAGCAGGAGAGGAAATAGCAACATGAGGGAGTGAGGTTGAGAGAGAGGCTTAGGGAGGTAATGTGGTCAAAATGGAAATAGATTCTAACACAAAGTGTGGGGTTGGGTGCATGAGTTCCCATCAGTTATCTACGCTGAACCGAACCAGTCTGCTCCAGAGTTGCTTTTCCCCTATGAGTTCCACATGTGAGTGTGACTTGTTATTTTATTGTATATGTTTAATAACTTTTTTTTTTACTTTGGCATTTTTATTAAAAAAAATTTTTGCGAGGGAAGGAGTATAAAAAGCATCAAAGGGTTGGGGTGATGATGACGCCTGAGGGTTTATTTTGTGCAGCTTGTCAGGGGTGAGATACATCTACAAAGTAGTTTATAGTCTTTTATAGTGGTATTGATAGAAATGGATGGAGTGGATGATCTCTCCCAAATCCTCAGGTTTAAGAGGTATTCCAAGATATGTGTCCCATACATATTTGTGTTTGTTCATTGGGGGAGTCATTCTCAGTAGAGTATGGAAACCAGACCTTTGGACATTGGGTCGTCCCTGCAAATGGTTTCATACATGGTGTTGTTGGAGGTGTAGTGTCTGATCTGTAGATATTGGTATAGTTCAGTGGAGGGTATTTGATAGGTTTCTTTTAATGAATTAAATGACTTTATCTAGTCCCTGTCTAAGATATTTCTACTCATGTGAGACCCTTTGTCAGCCACCATTCAAAATGACCTGTAGACAGACCCAACAAAAAGGCTGTTAAAGGTTGTGAAACGGGGATGCCATGTTGCTAGGTGGAGTGGTCATCTTGATCTTTATTATGGGGATATAACAACATTTTTAGGGAACGCATGACAGTAGGGAATGTTGGCAGTGGTAGTAGCCTATCCTTTTTGCTTAGCCGGAGTATATGATCCAATTTTATTGGTCTGGCATTAGATATTTCTATATCTACCCATCTGACCAGGGGGATAGGCAGTGATCTGAAAAGGTATAGGATCATGGGCAGTAACGTCATCTTGACTGAGTAGATTCGTTCTATCAAATATATGAACTATTTCGACCAGGTTTCAAGATTTTTTTTTATAAAAGGAAGGGGTAATTGGCATGGTATAATGAGGGAGGTTATCTTGACGCCCAGATAGGTCAGGTGGTCTTTTTGCCATTGAAAGTCAACATTTATTGTTATGCATTTTACGGTTTCAGGGGGTAGATTAATGTTTAAGAACTCTGATTTATTACTGTTACATTTAAGACCAGGCAGGGATTCAAATGTATTTCAAGTATAGTAAAGATTTGGGACGTGTTATTAAGGGCTTTGTGATGGTGACTAATATGTAATCGGCAAAAAGACTAAACTCGTCGCCTGTTTAGACTCCTGTAATATTTGGATCTAATCTAATACTGTCCGCTAATGGTTCTATTGCCAATGCAAATAGAAGATGTAATAAATCTTTTAATGCACTATTGGAGGCTGCTTTGCACTCTTTTATAGACACATTGTTACTTTTTTGGTGATTGGATCTGAACAAACAGCAGCGACTTCCTGAGATAGAATCTATTTTATTGGACTAACTTCATCCTTTGGACACTCACTAACCAGCATAAAAGAGGACCAAACTGCTCTACGGACTGTAGGTACTAACCTAACTCTGCTTCATGATTTTCTTTAATCCACGTGACTGTTCACTTTGTTCATTTTCTCGTAACCCTCCTTGCCCGGCTCTAAAGGAGTTTACGTCGGTGTTGGCTAAATACATGGCTCTACTCAATCCCTCATACTTTGTCAGGGTGCTGGATCCATCAAGTTGGCCAATCAAATGACGCCGCGTTGCCATGACAACGGGACGCTACGTGGCGTCACTTGACGCTTCGCAGCCATTTTCATGGGATTTGTAGGGGGGAGACACAGGACTTGCAGGAGAATGAAAGGAGACGGCGCACCACGCCGCCGTTAAGCACTCGACAGCGGACAAAATCCACTAGCCCCAGGTGAGGGGGCGAGAGCATTTTTCGAGCCCTGATTATTAAAGTAGGAGTAGTGCAGAATATATGAGTACTTCAGTATTAGGCGACATTCTTTTCTTTTTTATTGTGGACTAACAATTTAAATTATTATATAATATCAATTGTTAGTCCAAATAAAAAAGCACCTAATACTGAAGTACAGTACTCATTTATTCTACACTGTCGCAACTGGACTAACATGGCTATTTCTACTTAATTCATAAAGTAGGAATGCATCTAAGCAGAAAATTGTGTCCAGAACACTGTGAGGTCATCAGTGACATCAGAATGGGAGGGTGTGGCTAAGTTGAAGCTGCTGCCATTTGCCTGGAGTAGCCATCACTCATTGGTCAAAATACTGTCTGCTTTTAGATAGCTAGGCAGCTGACAACAGCATTGTGAGGTCACGTGAGCTCATCTGGACATCATAATACACTGAGTGTTGGGGAGCTATAAATGCTGAAGCCAGGAGGTTGTTATTCATTTCTCACCATGGAGCAAAGGAGGAGGAGAGTTTCCTTGTAACAGCATCAATAGCATCCTGATGACCAATGGAGGCACCGAGAGATGTGAGTTCAGTTTATTCTAACAAGGGCCAGTTGGGACAAGTGATGGGAGGCCAGTGTGCATGTTGAATTTGTGATGGATGCTAATAGATTGGCTGAATATTAAAAGCACCTTAAAAGCAGCAATTTCTCCCACAAACAAATGGGTTTGTTTTTGGTATCCATCTTCCTCCACACACAGTTCAGTCCCGTCCGTCCCCTCCCCCCCCCCAACCTCCTTCACACACCCTCCCCATTAAAAACACCTAGTCCAGCCCACTTATACTCACAGTCACTTCCCTAACCCTCACCGATGTTTCCTTCTCTCCCTCGGCAGAGATCTCACACAGGCAGGAAGCCAATAAGGATGCAGCCCTGCCACACTTCTCTCTGGGTGGAGCATACCAGTGCCCTTCGTGTCCATCCCGACCGGAGGGCCTGGGAGATAGAGCCCGGCCGAAAACCTGTTTGTCA
This sequence comes from Ascaphus truei, assembly GCF_040206685.1. NCBI lineage: Eukaryota > Metazoa > Chordata > Amphibia > Anura > Ascaphidae > Ascaphus > Ascaphus truei. Next base: position 19,716,902 of record NC_134500.1, read on the forward strand.
TAAATCCACTCGGGCTATGTCACAGACCCTTAAAGAGTATGTGTGGATAAAACTAACCCCTGGTAACTCTACTCTGATGTAGCAAGCTCTAGATCAGTGGTGTCCAACCGTTTTTTGGATAAGGAACCCTAAGTGAAATTCTGAGGAACCCCCAACCATCTTTAATAGCAACTCTGTGATTAGATGCATTGTAAATTCTTCTATATTTGATAAAATATTCAAATAACCAGAAAATTGCAGGGAAACCTTTAGGGAGGTCTGGGGAACCCAAGGGTTCCTTAGAACCCTGGTTGAAAAACACTGCTCTAGAGACAGCAGCACCTGATCCATATGAACCAGGGGTGGAATGAGCAGCTGCTACTCTAGAGCAGGGGTGCGCAAACTGGAGGGCGCACCCCCCAGGTGGACGCAGGATTTTCTTGGGGGGGGGCGCGGGTGGTTGCAGAGAGCATTTAAATTAAATGACGGGGGATCGTGTGAGGCCTCTGCAATTGAAATTTCCAAGGTTCAGCCGGCTTCAGATAATGCGTTGACGCCGCGGGGGTCACGTGACGTCACATGACCCCGCTGACGCCGACAGCCAGGTAAGGGGGGCGCGAGAACCGGGGGGGAGTGGATGCAGGGGGGCACAGCATCATAAGTTTGCACACCTCTGCTCTAGAGAGCCCTGTTATAGAACTGGCAGAATGTGTAGCTGTTGATCTTGCCCAAGAAGAGTCAGAAGGTGCTGCAGAGATGATTTTTTTTTGATTATTCCAGTGACCACAAAATAAACACTGACCCCTGCACAGATATACACACAGAGCCCAGAACTCGTCCTCCACACAGCGTTCAGCCTCCCCCCCCCCCCAAACACACGCACAGTGCTCATTTAAAGACTCACGCACAGTCCAACACACACACACACACTCATTCACACAGTGCTCATTTAATGACTCACGCACAGTCCAACACACACACACTCACCCACTCACTCACTCACTCACTCACTCTCCTAACCCTCTGACTTTCCTTCTCTCCCTCTCCACATTGATCTCACACAGGCAGGGAGTCAATCAGGACGCAGCCTGGCAGCACTTCTCTCTGGGGAGAGGGTACCTGCGCCCTCCCTGTAAATCCTGAAGATGTCCCTGACCCGGGGCCTGCGAGAGTTTGTCAGAAACCGGTGTCACAGCCCTTCAAATATATGTGTGGATAAAAGCGGACACCTGGTAACCCTACTCTGGGGCAGTAAGCTATAGAGACAGCAGCATCTGATCCATACGAGGCACGTGTGGAAGGAGCAGCTGCCAGAACAGGCAGAATCTATAGAGAAGGAACTCGCTCAAGAAGAGGCTGGAACGTGCTGCAGAGATGAGACATTGTTACACATAAAATTGTCATCCTTACACTTGTGTGTACAGCTTCCTATTAAATACCATAAAGGACCTATCAAATCCAATGATGAGGTCAGCCGCAGCCACCTCTGGGGTGGAATCCCAACAGCACATACATCAAACATATCATCTAATTACTAGGAGAGATAAGCCAAAAACAATGGGGTTTATATATCAAACTTGTTTTATAGGAATTTTAATTAACTTAATTGTTCAGAAGTGAAGTCATTGAAGTAACGGAATGATATCAATAGGGGTGAAAAAAGTTCCACAAAATACTATTTATCAAAACAGTACCAGGCGTGTAAAAAAAAGTAATCCAGTTGAAAGAAGGATTGTTTTGCTTTGATAAATATATTGCTGGGTTTTTCCCACCAGTTTTGCAACAAAGAAGACTTTGATAAATACAACGTACTGCCTTACAATGCCATGATCACTTCTACTATTACAAATAATTTATGCCTCAAGTTTCCTTTATCGGTAGCTGGGTGGCTGGCCTTCTCTCCACCCCATTGTGATGTAATTCGGTTACATGGCTAAGGGTGAAGATGAAACTGCTGCAGTGAAACACATACTTCCTGGCTGTGGGGGAGTTGGGGGGGAGGGGGAGGGTATGTACTGTAGTGCCGACGGTTATTCTAAAACAAACCAGTGGCAATTACCATAAAGACCCAGGTACATGCTGCAACATTTCAGTGACATTTCTGCAGAGACTAATGGCCCATCGGATTAACAGCGGGGGTCCCTGGCAGTCACATTCAAACTGAATGGGACTGCCAGGGACCCCTGCTGTGTTAATCCGATGGGCAATTAGCCTCTGCAGAAATGTCACTGAAATGTGTCAGCATGTACCCAGCATGTACCTGGCTAGTTTATGGCAAGTTTAAGGCAAGTTTTAGAATACTCGTTGGCTCGTCTGTAGCTGGGCTTTCTAGAGAAATAAAGAGGTTGAGAAAGAGAAGGGGGGGTGAGTGAAAGAATGTGAGAGGAATATGAAAATAACAACTCACTCTTATTTATTTATGTTCTCCACTAGTTATTTGAAAGAAAAAGGTATTTATTCTAGAAAGGAACTCTTAGGGGTTCATAAGGGTCACCAAGGGGTTCACCAAAATAAATTGTTAATAGCGGATCCCAGGCTGTATAGTAGGTTCCTAAGCCAATGTGAGGATTGCCCCCCCCCCCCCCGGTTTATGTGATTGCCCCCCCAATGTTTATAACTAACCCCCAGTCTATAACTACCCCTCCCCATGTCCATAACTACCCCCCCCTGAGGTCTATAACTTCCCCCTCCCATAACCCCCCCCCCTTCCAGGCTCATCTCCTCCCCTCTTCAGGGACACCCAGTGTGCCATAGAGTGGTCGGATCAACGGTGTGGGGGTCCTGCTCCTTTGTCCTGTGCCCCAAGATTTCTGTTGGCAGCCCTGATGGGTTACATCAGAATGTACAGGAGAATGAATGAAAATCTTGTAATTCTGTAGCAGTGTATTCGCTTATTTGGATATCAATGTGAGTCAGATATAACTTGCACCATTTATTAGTCAAGCAGAATAGCCAATCGCAGTATTGTGCAATTTCTAGTCACTTTTCCTAGACAAATTAAACAGTGCTATTAGTACTCGCCAAGTAATTATAAATGAAGCCCTTAAAACTATTAGTCCTGGCCTCGCAAAATATTAGATTAGCTACCAAAACAAGAAACATATAAAGGCGCTTATTTACTAAGCAGTGCTATTCGTGCAGAGCCGCTGCAAACCAGCATGTCTGCAGTCTGGTGCCGCCTTTTCACAATCCCATTGTGATGATTTTGCTCTCTTCTTCTCTGATAAAGTAACCTCCGTCCGGGCTGGGGTCCCGACTGTTCTATCAGGGTTCCGGGCTGGGGTCCTGACTGTTCTATCAGGGTTCCGGGCTGGGGTCCCAACTGTTCTATCAGGGTTCCGGGCTGGGGTCCTGACTGTTCTATCAGGGTTCCAGGCTGGGGCCCCGCCTGTGTTATCAGGGTTCCGGGCTGGGGTCCCGCCTGTTCTATCAGGGTTCCGGGCTGGGGTCCCGTCTGTTCTATCAGGGTTCCAAGCATGAAAATGCAGGTTCTTTGGCTTTATAGACTAGCTTTGATCATTTGGATGTGGAAGACGTTGTGCAAACAATCCTGGGGTTGCATCCCACCACCTGTGATTTGGACCGTGTCCCATCACGCCTTTTCTTAGGCTGTGTTGATGTCATCGGCCTAGTGCTTGCCAAAATAGTCCTGTCCTCTTTGCAGACGGGGATCTTTCCTGAATCGGTGAAGGAAGCGGTAATCTGACCTCTTCTAAAAAAAGCATTAATTAGAGCCGGATTGCAAGGCTAATTACAGGCCTCTATCAACCTTTCATTTCCTATTGAAGGTTATTGAGAAAGTGGTGGCAACCCAACTGGAAAGCTGTATATCAACCCATGAAATCAGCGCCATACAGCTCTTGAGCGCAACATATAGTTGTACATATAGTGCATTCACTCGAAAGGGCCAGAGAGGGCCTTCCAGCACCACTTAATAATTAAAGACCAAAGCCTATGGAATGAGATCCTCTGTAATTTTAATACTCTCACTTAATTTCTGGTCTTTGAGATATCAGCAGTTCCAATGTCCAAAGATACTGTACTCTCCACCATTGCAAGGACCCATCGGCAATCACCACAAGGACCCATAGGCAATCACCACAAGGACCCATAGGCAATCACCACAAGGACCCATAGGCAAGCACCACAACAAGGAACCATAGGCAACCACCACAAGGACCCATAGTCAATCACCACAACAAGGAACCATAGGCAATCACCACAACAAGGAACCATAGGCAATCACCACAAGGACCCACAAGCAATCACCACAACAAGGAACCATAGGCAATCACCACAAGGACCCATAGGCAATCACCACAACAAGGAACCATAGGCAATCACCACAAGGACCCATAGGCAATCACTACAACAAGGAATCATAGGCAATCGCCACAACAAGAAACCATAGGCAATCACCACAACAAGGAACCATAGGCAATCACCACAAGGACCCACAAGCAATCACCACAACAAGGAACCATAGGCAATCACCACAAAAAGGATGCATAGGCAATCTCAACAAGGACCCATAGGCAATCACTACAACAAGGACCCATAGGCAATCACCACAACAAGGACCTATAGGCAACCACCACAACAAAGACCCATAGGCAACCACCACAAGGACCTATAGGCAACAACCACCACAAGGACCCATAGGCAATCACCACAACAAGAAACCATAGGCAAATCACCACAACAAGGAACCATAGGCAATCACCGCAAGGACCCACAAGCAATCACCACAACAAGGAACCATTGGCAATCACCACAAGGAACCATAGGCAATCACCACAACAAGGAACCATAGGCAATCACCACAAGGACCCATAGGCAATCACCACAAGGACCCATAGGCAATCACCACAACAAGGAACCGTAGGCAATCACCACAACAAGAAACCATAGGCAATCACCACAACAAGAAACCATAGGCAATCACCACAAAAAGGACCCATAGGCAACCACCACAAAAAGGACCTATAGGCAATCTCAACAGGGACCCATAGGCAAATCACCACAACAAGGAACCATAGGCAATCACCACAACAAGGACCTATAGGGAACCACCACAACAAGGACCCATAGACAATCACCACAACAGGACCTATAGGCAATCACCACAACACGGACCTATAGGCAGTAACCACAAGGACCCATAGACAGTCACCAAAGGACCCATATGCAATCACACTACAAAGACTGCTCCCGTTTAAGTAACCTGTGAATTTGTGGTTATCTATTACTGTTCAGGGTCCATGAATAGGACCACGAATGCCAGTCTGCTCTGAGCTTGAAGTGGAAATTAGCCCCATGACCCAGAGCTCTGATTTATACAGTGTATCTCACTGAACACACACAGCTCATAGCAGAGGGGCTGCATCCAATAAAGAAATTAGCACAGCAGAACAAATGGAGAAATATATGTAATCCCAGGTATCTCTGCTATAACAAGGGCCATTGAAACATGAAACATTTTTGTATTACAAGACTTCTATGGTCACTTGCTGAGAATTAAACACCTACAATCACTGGGCTACAGAGCTTGATTTTTCTTTACTACCTCTAATGAATGCCAAATTAACCACTGAAATGCTTTTCGCTTTAACCTTTGCAGTGCTGAAAATGGCAAATCCCACATAACGGGCAAAGTAAAGGTTTTATTTTAAACAACTTGTCAATATAACTGGTTTCTTTAGAAACAGTCACTCCCCTTTAAAAGCTGCAGACCAAGCAATATCCTACATGTGTGGTTTTTAATAAATCAGTTCTGTACTAGGAGAAAATACTTGTAGCATTTTGTTTTAAACAGCCGTAAATTAAATTTTTCATGTATTATAATGTAACAAGCATTTTTTGTTTCTATAGCAACCATTTACAAAGTCAGATCCCGTTCCTCTTCTGAAACAGGCTCTGGCACACCCTTAGGCCACGCGTATAGTGCCCGCGACCAGTTATATTTCGCTTTGCGGCGGCGGCGCAGGCGTACTGGTATTTGATGTGTTCAAGGGCTGTCAAATGAGGCGACAGCCCTTGAAAAATCAAATATTTCCAGCTTCCAAAGTTCGCGACGCGACGTCGCTCCGTCGCATTGTTGCCGTCGCGCTTACTATAAGCGCACGCGGCGGCGGCAATGTATTTGTTTTTGAGCAACGTCGCGTCGCCGGCACTATACGCACGGCCTTATTGAGCCCCGACCTCTCTCTAGCAGTCACCAATTGTATCTAGTGACTGCCTGGTCACGTGATCTTCCCCACAGAACTTTGCATCTTTGGACCTCTTCTGCTGCACCGACAGTCATTTAGTGAACCCCTGAGCCGAATCTTCGCCGAGCGATCACAGGAGAACGGATCAATTGGCAACTTAGCTAATTAGTTATCATTGTGTGGATTGTATTGATGCACATATTAAAGAACATTGTTCTCATTTGGTACCTGTAAAAAATGACTAGTTTTCTGTTTCCAATATTTTTCTACTCTTTTCTATTTCCTTGTAATTCTACTCATATCTAGTCATTCTTTTTGGGTAATGATAGCAGCATAATTAGTTTACACAAAATAACTAAAGAAGAAATGTTTTAAAAAGCGTGGGTTACCCAATGTGCATGGACATGAGTTAACAAACAGTCGTATAAAAAAAAAAGAGATTAGGTAAAGACTGTAAGCATTTATTTACTGCGACGACATTAAAGTGTAGAAATATAAATTTCAAGCAACGAAGGCACATGTGTCACAATAAAAGATGAAGAGACCTCATTGTGCTGAATATGAAAATATACTTGTATTTGAAATGTATATTATCAAAAAGGTCAACTGCAAAGTATGTACCTGGCGAAGGGAGACGGAATACCCCACCCATCCCCAGTGCACGCGCTTTCACTCTGCTTGTGATCGATTAAACCACACGGTTGGCCCATATTTGGACGCCACGCCTGCTGTGCTGCCGCTACTATAGTATCTATGTCCTGTGAGTACGGGGAAGCAGCGGATTGCAGGATGCTGCACTAAGTAGCACAGGGGGTGGGCCAACTCCAGTCCTCAAGAGCTACCAACCGGTCAGGTTTTCAGAATATCCCTGCTTCAGCACAGGTGGTGCAGTCCACTGAAGAAGCCACCTGTGCTGATGCAGGGATATCCTGAAAACCTGACCTGTTGGTGGCCCTTGAGGACTGGAGTTGGCTACCCCTGAAGTAGAGACTGGGAAATGGAGTGTGGGATATATACTTTTGGCAAGTAAGAGAGTGCAGGTCGGGATTGATTACTGTGAATGCAGCAGAGTGGACATTGCTATGCAATGCTTGTCATATGGAAAATAAACACAATCACAAAGTGTTACACAATGTCTAAAAGGCCCTGCTTACCAATATAAGAAATGGTCACAGTATTGACTCCACGGCAAAAAAGGGGCTCAGCATTTTGGGCTAAAAATGGTCCTTTGTCAAGTCTAATTTTTTTAATCAACTACATTTAAACTATAAACTATGCCACTGCCATGGGTTCACTTAAGGCCGCCCTTCACATTGCATTGCTTATTCTTAATAAAGGGTGAAATATGCACGTAAAAAAGTTTTTCATCCAGTGCTGTGTAATGCACTGCAGATCTGTTCAGAACCAATAGGTTTAAAGTGATAGCACTGCAGATCTGCTCAGTACCAATAGGTTTAGAGTGATAGCAATACAATGACATGGCACTGCAGATCTGCTCAGCACCAATAGGGTTAAAGTGATAGACAGAATAGCATGACACTGCAGATCTGCTCAGCATAGGGTTAAAGTGATAGACAGAATAGCATGACACTGCAGATCTGCTCAGCACCAATAGGGTTAAAGTAATAGACAGAATGGCTTTGCTATGCAGCGTTGATGCATAATAGCAGATTTGCAGAAACATGAATTTTATTTATTTATTTGTGTCTAAGTTTGGTCATTTCGCAATGTGATCAGACTGAACCATTGGTCAACCAACTCTGTGATCTCTTCACGTGACCTCCACAAAAAATTTTAAAAGGCTTGATGCGTTTAATTTTTCTCAGAACTGAGGCTGCAATCCCTCCTCGGTAAAGTAGGTATCCGCAATTTACTTTCAAATAATTGCTGCCAAAGATTCGGACTTGTATAAGCACAGGGGGGGGAGGGGGGTATTTGGGGTTAGCTTTGCAAAACCACATTTAAAGCAGCATTTTACTTACTTTAAGTTATATATATTTTTGCGTTTTCCAACACTTATTATTTTTAAACCCTGATGCTTTTTTTCAGGTGATATAAGCGTTTGAAATATTGCAGTAAGAGTTCAGGACGTTAAAATGCAGCTCTCCCAGAGCCCTGCGCAGTACGATGGTTACCGTGTAACCTGAAAAGCCAGCGATTAGAACAAATTATCATTATGAATTCTAAAATAATGTTATTACAAAACAAAGAGCAGGATATGCTCAGCGGGCAAGATACCAACATCATATGAGTTCAATGGATTTATGTTTCTGGGGGGCATTGCTGCTTTGAAGCTGTTTGTTTAAAGGTTAATTGTTAACATAAGCCCATCTCCCACAATGTCCTGATTGATGCACACTTCTCGTTTGCAGGAGGATATACAGTAGCTGCCTGGCCTCAGTTCTCAGGCCTTGGTCAACACTCAACATGGGACGTTTTCAACCACTCTCACTTTTGCTGATTTTACTTCTCACCGGACAAACGTGGACCCAAAAAGGACACAGAAAAGGTAAGTAATGCAATAATGATGTTATTTACAGCGTGGCTCAAAATCCCACTAAAATGTAGCAAAATTGCATAGTAAATAATAGGTGAATTCATCAGAGAACGCTATGGGACTAGTGCGAGTCAATTCAAATGAGTGACACACTATTGAGTTAAATATACTGTCAAAGTCTTATTTTTGGGTCGATTGTATGAGATTAAGCTGCGCTCCATAATTATTGTATGAAGCATGTGTCTATATATTATTCTATGGTCTAATTGCCTGCCTGGGACAGTAACCCTTAATATATGTACATTGCCCTACACCTACAATTATGCCTATACAGTGTACAGTATTGTAAAGTTACAGTATTTGTGAGGAATCTCTATAGAAATATATACTGTTTAAGCTCTGGATAACTAAGACAGGTTATACAACTTAAACAGAGAATTTCGTCTCACAGCTGAATTTGCTGGAATTAACCCATTTGTGAAATGTACAAGACGGGACAGTTGGCTATTTTCATACCAATGTTACTTCCATTGTGATTAAAATAGCAGGACTCCAGCGCACTTTTACATGAGTAGGTACTGTATTGTAGTAACACTCTGGTGTTTAGTATTTTCTAGACATTGGAAATACTACTTGATCAGCATACTAGCTCTGCTCAACCTTTTAGCCTTCATAGCCCATAAATCAGGGGTGCGCAAACTGGGGGGGGTGCGAGATTTTAGGGGGGGAGCGCAGCGGTTGCAGAGGCCCCCGCGCTCTTCCTCGAGGCATTCAAGTTAAATGCCGGGGGACCGCGCAAGGCCTCTGCAACCTCAACTTACCGGGATTCACTAGGCTTCTGGACACCTCGCCATGGCAACGCGGCATCAAATGACACCGCGGGGTCATGTGACACGCACGTCGCCATGGTAACGTTTGTCAAATGCCGCTGTGGGGTCACGTGATGTGACATAACATGACCCGTGGTGTCATTTGACGCCGAGTCACAGGAAAGGTGGGGGGGGGGGGGCGAGCGCTGGGGCTGCCACACAGGGAGGGCACAGCTCGGACACTTTGCGCGCCCCTGCTATAAATGCCACATTATGGGGTTGAAGCCGGATTCTGTCACAGGCTGTGCTATTATTTGTTTATAAAATGTTTACCAGGAAGTAATACATTGAGAGTTACCTCTCATTTACAAGTATGTACCAGTGGTTAGGATGCCTTGTAGAGATCTACCCACCAGGCTGCTTCTCTAAAGGGGGAGGGAGATTTAATAGTGTCTTGGAAAAGATAAGCGTGGAGGGGTCTGGCCATTTTTTACCCAGTGTCAAAGTGCAGCAAAATGTTCATAAAAGATAAACTCCTACAGTAGACTGTTCTGTTCTCATCAGTACAGGAGGTCATATTTCAAGAACGGACCCAATCCAAACTGTAAGGAGTTGCCAGTTCAGTGAGTACTGAAGGGGTTAAAGTCATGTGAACTCACCTATAATAAAGATATATAGGCTTAGAAATAGTGCCCAATGTCAGGCAGTAGCTGCAAAGGTAAATAGGATCGTATCTTGCATTAAACGGGAATGGATGGAAAGGAAGCAAGCATAATAATGCCCCTCTATAAAGTTTTGGGCACCTCTCCTTAAGACATGGAACTAGAGAGAGTGCAGAGAAGAGCCACCAAATTAATAAAGGCGATGGAAAATCTGATTTATGAGGAGAGGCTAGCTACATTAGATCTGTTTACATAAGAAAAGAGGTGTCTAAGAGGGGATATAATAACTATATACAAATATATTCAGGGTCAATACAAGGAGCTTTCAAAATAACTATTCATACCAAGGGCAGAGCAAAGGACACAGGGGCCATCCTTTTAGGTTGGAGGAAAGGAGATTTCACCAGCAAAAAAGGAAAGGGCAGTTACAATATGGAATTCATTACCCATGGAGACTGTGATGGCAGATACAATAAATATATTTACAAAAAAGGTTGGACATATTTTTAGAAAGGAGAGGTATACAGGGATATACCAAATAAGTAAACATGGGAAGGATGTTTACCCAGTTTGAAATCTGATTGCCACCAATATTTGAAGTCAGGAAGGAATTACATTTTCCCTGATGAGATATCATTGGATGATGTTTCACGGGGGGATTTGTTTTTGTTTGCCTTCCTCTGGATCAAAATACTGTAAGTACAAATATAGGATAAGTATCTGATGGCTAAATTTAGCATAGTTTGAACTTTATGGACATATGTCTTTATTACACCCACCTCTACTATGTAACTATATGTAACATTGTGCCATATGGCACATTCTTGCAATAGGTTTCCTGCTATGTAACAATTTAACTATGTAACTATGTAACACTGGGAGATATAGTAATGGTTATTGCTCCTGCTTGTGTATTATGACGAGACATTTTGTGTTATCACTGCCATTGAATCCTATTGAAACTGTAATATTCTGCGTTACCATGTGATATTCTGCCTCATCGGTAAGAAAAATTCAAGATGGCTACATGTATATGTTCAGTATGTTAATGAAACCAATATATCAACTCATCTATTATGATAATAAGGATATATGCCTTGGCAATGTAAAGCAACCCTCTCCCCCAGATGGTCAGCATGTCTAGACTCGTATGGTTTGGGGAAGAATGATTAAGACCTTCTATTGACTTGCATTGAGTTTAGAGAGCGCTGAAAATGATGCATTTTCAGCAAACTGTAAGGGAGGCTTTATGATAAGTATATCAGTTGTCATTGTCTCAAATCACTTTTCGTTTACACGAATGGCAAAGATCTCTCGGTCTATCACGATCTCCGTTAATACTACAAGAGTATGTTGGTTCAAGAGAAGATCATCTTTGACGTTCTTGTATACCAGAGAGTAGAACCTTGCAACTTCTGTGATCGTGATCCACTCATTAATAGCATGGTGATTGGCACTTACCAGTTGGAATGCATAGGTGTATCAAACAATGGATGCAGTCCAGTAATGTAGTATTTAGGCAATTTAATGCTACAATGTCTTGCGGCACAAAGTACCACATAGACATTGGCAACAGGGTCACGTGATTGCTGAGACAGTGATCACATGACTGCATCACTCCACACCTTGGATGAAAGAGAAGGTTCTCCTATCACATTCAAACCATCCCAGTAGCTCTGCAGGCACATGTGTGTGCCAGAACACTACAAATCGGCAAGCTGTCCAGTGGGCAGACCATCAACTGTACTGTCCCTGGAATTGCACCAGGGTACTGAAAGGGTTAATTGTTGGTTTTCCATGCCATCTTCCATTTTTTGTTTCGCAAGGACATAAGAAATGGACACATTCATATTTTAGATGAGCAGACACACGTAGCAAAAATGACCACTGGGATTAATAGATGATTAGCAGACTCCCCTATTCATGCAATAAGGATTTCTGTGTGTATCCATGCTACTGGTCTAAGGGTCTTATTCTATACCAGGGGTGGCCACCAACTGCAGTCTCCAAGGGACACCAGCAGGTCAGGTTTTCAGGAAATCCCTGCTTCAGCACAGGTTGCTCAGTCATTATGACTGAGCCACTGATAAAGTCACCTGTTCTGAAGCAGTGATATCCTGAAAACCTGACCTATTGGTGGCCCTTGAGGACTGGAGTTGGCCACCCTTGTTCTAAACAGTCGGAAGCAGCTGTTCAGGTATTTTTGGGACAAATTCCCATTTCAATGGGGATTTCTGGCCAAAAACAGCCCCAACTGTCTCTTCTGCATACATAGAATAAAGCCCTAAAGGTGCACAATGACTCACTCAAAAATCACTCGTCTTCTCCTATTTTCAGTAATGAGTAGGGAGGCAACATTGTGTTCGGTGGAATCTCTCGGAGGGTTAAAGAGATTGATGTTTATTGATGGAATATATGAGATTGCTGCATTCAGTCCTTCTGCCCATCAACTTCCCATAATAGTCTTACTGTGTACACAGGGTGTTTTTTTCCCCCCCACGGCTACTCCATTTGTGAATTACTTCTTCATCCAGTTCTATTCCGTTATGCCGTTGGAAAAGAAACTCCATTTCATAAGAACGACCACTGCGGGTCGATTTGCTCAGAAAGCTTATTTGTAACAGATAATGAAAGATCCTTTGAAAGAAAATAAATAAATACTCGGAGGAGTACAACATTGTTCAAATCTATCAAGTGATGTTCGCATGTCGGAGAACACAGAGCAGCTACTGCACACAAAAAGCTAAGGAAATCACAAGCACCGTTTCATATTTCTAAGGCTGGGTCCATGGATAAAACTAGACATTTGTTTACAGGTGTGAACGTCTAAAAAGACATTGCTTTCACAGTCATTGTTTTCAATGTGAGTTTTGGAGACCTTAAAAGTCTCCTCTATTAAATTCCAAGCCTATATATCATAACAACTGTGGGGTCTGTGTCAAGGCAATTGAGGGGGGGGGGAGGAAAGCACCCTTCTATTTCCATCCAAAGCATTTTGCTCCAATTTTGTCCTCGTCTGCCCTGACTTGTGACTTGGGGAGTGTTGTTAGGAGAGGGGGGGGGGGGTGTTCATGTTACTCAGCTTACTTTGAGATTTATCACATTCACTGTCTCTGTGCACCATGCTTTTCAACCTTTTCTTTCCATTAATAGTTAAATGCTTGCGATCCTTCAAATAGAAAGTCAGCGAATTTTTATTCCGCGTAGAATCATATAATGCACGCGAGAGACTGAGCAGTCAGACGAAGCTGCAGCAATTTTGAGCGGCTAGATAATGATATTATATACAAATATAAAACATAAATTATGCAAGCAGCGGTCTCTGGGCTGCTACAAAAGATAAGGAGAGAATGTCTGTAGAAGTGTAAAAATGGTTGAATAATATAACCCTTTGTTGTCCGAGCCTGGGGAGATGGGGGCATTCAAAGGGTCGATTGGAGCTGCTGACAATGAAGAAAGATCCATGTTTTCCTACTTTTAGAAAATGCTTTAGTTGTGGGAAGTTCTGCATCATGTTACTCTGTAAGGAGTAACTATTTCTGTGTTTGTTGCTTGGAACAGTGGTCAAGGTTTTGATCCTGAATGTAGAAGGTTGTGGGTTCAATTTCAGCCAAAGCCATTTACACTTCATGTGAGATACTGTATTAGCCAAATTGGTTTTGTCGATGTGTAATTGCTTAAAATTAATCTACTTGTTCCCTTCTCTTCTTTGCAGGTTTCAATAATATATGCAGCCAGTGTTACCCCCAGAGCTGGCTACATGAATGTAATATAATTGTTAAGCACTTTGGAAATATAATGTGCATTTTACTGCAAGATATAATTATTGTATAACTATGTCTATGGTTCAGGGGATCAATTGAGTTTGGAAAGTCTGCGCCAAATAATACTATTGTAATGGAATAACTCTGACTTAATAGGCTTATAATCATAATGCTATACAATAAGAAAGGCTTTCAAATCCCACAGTAGGAGTACAGGCACAGCCTGTCTTGTCTCACATTTGACATGGGTCTGACATCATACTTGCTTTTCTAATTTTGGAATATGACATCACCCTCCCCCTAGCATCAGTAGTCATTATCATTAAGCATATGCTGTCGTGCATAATAAAGTTTATTATTATGCATCTCAATAAATTGCTCTCAGCTCCATGTGCAAACATTTTTAAAATGAGATTGCCAGTGTAATACAAAGGGAGAGTGTCACATTTGGCTGCATGTTGTCAATGAATTCGAAATCATAGGCATAGAGCAGGGGTGGCCAAGTCCAGTCCTCAATGGCCGCCAACAGGTCAGGTCTTAAGGATATCCCTGCTTCGGCACAGGTGGCTCTATCAGTCCCAGCTTCAGCACAGATAGCTCAATCAGTAGCTCAGTCCTTGACCGAGCCACCTGTGCTGAAGCAGGGATATCCTTAAACCCTGACCGGTTGGTGGCTCTTGAGGACTTGAGTTGGTCAACCCTGAGCTATAGCAATGGTGAAAGTGATTTTCTGGAGGCAAAGTTATAATTATGCATTGATTTGCTTTGAAACTCAAATCAACATCAAAGTAAAAAGTATGTAACGAAAAATAATCCTAGCCCTCTTCCTAGGTTGATATAAAATGTCACGTAAATTCCATCTGCACACACTAGCAGGGTGTTCTTAGAGATGTGCAAATGTCTCAGACAGGCCTTTCCCCATTATCTCTTAGCACAGGGGTGTGCAAAGTGGGGGGCATGCCCCCCCCCCCCTAAGAGGGGGAGGGAGAATTTTCAGGAGGGGCGTGGCTACAGAGATCCCGCGCACTCCCCCAAGGCATTTAAGTTAATGGCCGCAATGCTTCTGCAGGTTCTCCTACCTGGTCATTGGTGACGGGTCGCCATGGTAACCGGCGTCCAATGATGCAGCGGGGTCACGTAATGTCACATGACCCCGCAACATCATTTGACGCCGGAGCCGAGGAAGAGGGGGAGCGCAAGCCGGGAGGTAAGCAGGCAGGGGGTGCGCAGGTTAAAAACTTTACGCATATAGTGCTTTGCTGCCGCCAGGGATTCTGGGAAATGACATGCAAATGAGCACACTGTCACCTTTTTTTATTGTTTTTATGAAATTTTCACGAATGTTCAGAATTTTACCAGTTTTAGCCCAAATGTTAACAAAAGTTAGCAAAAAGAGCACTATAGAAAAAAGCCACGTGACCTTGCACATTGATGTTTAATACTTGGCAAATTATTATTACAAAACTTGTGATTCTTATACAATTTTTCCTCATGGGGGAAAAAAAAGGCAAATTTTGCCTGATCCGTTTTGACTTCAGGGAAACTTTCTCACGTCTCCTTTACTGCTGCAGGTCCCTGGAGACGAGAATGTAACAACCCCCATCACAAAATCATGTCCAGAAAAAGAACTTGTTTTTATCTCCGTTAGGCTGCGCTTATAGTGCCTGGTGACGGCGACGTCGCTCCAAAACAAATGTATTGACTCCGTCGCAAGCGTTTGTAGTATGCGCGCGGCGACGGAGCGACCAAAAATTTGGAAGCTGGGTCAATTTGATTTTTTTTTTTTTAGAGACAGTCGCCACATGTGACTGTCTCTAAACCAATCAGAGACCGCGGCCCGCCCCCTTTCGTGACGTCACTGGCCTTGTCGCCAGCAACATCGCTTGAAAAAAAATGACAACTTTCGCTGGTGGCAACAGCGACGGGTGACGTCATCGGTCGCGTCGCCAGCACTATAAGCGCGGCCTTAGGCCAGTCGTTTATTCATCTCTTCAAGTGTAAAGAAATTAAACATGCAGGCACCTCGTTTCAAATTTTGCTGGGTACCACTAGGATTTTGTTTTTAAATGTATTTTCCTGCTATTTCCACTGCTCCCCTTCAGATAATTATTAGGCTGAGGAAATGCCTGAAACATGCATTGTCTGCTGGGGAATTATATATAAAGGTACTGAAGCATTTAATTGGATATTATAAATGCACATTAAATGTGCCCTTTCCTTCAAGATGTGCAACAACGATGCAATTCAAAAGAACAATATCATTCGCCACATATTCACTGTGGGTGCAATCAAATTTCTGCACCACTTTTAAGGTTGCAGAGTTAAATTGGATTTATATTAGGTTTATCTCATCGTGTTGTTCTTTGCTTAGATGAGCAAATTGTAGCAAATAGAGCAGGACGTGCCTCTCTGCAGTGTTACGCGGATCCAGTTTAAAATGCTGCTGAGTGTGTCTCTCTCTTTATTTAAGAATGCTAAGAAAGATTTCTCAAACCCACTGAGGCTTTCTATGTATACAGAGATCTGGCAGAAGGTGGATGTAGAGGAGCGAGTTATTTTTTTTCCCTCCAAGAAACACAACTAAAGATTTCCTGGCAGGAGAAGAAATACTTGGCGCGGGGAACATATGGGGCTGTCCACCTGCAAACGCAAAGCCTGGGTGAGAAGAGTTGATCATATGCCAATCCGTTCACATTCTTCTCAGATTATTTTCTGGGCAAAATGATTACATTCCTATTATTTAAGGTGCACCCCTCACACAGGACCAGGGTGGTGACAGTGATGTATTCGATAGGTTCAAACTAAGAGATTGATTTGAAATAGACAAGGCTTACGGTTTATTTACTTTTTAATCACTTTTTTGGTACTGTTTGCCAGTAGTCTCGCAATTTTATTTTCACTCTGAATTATCCCACCCTCTTTCGTAGCCCGGTGTCTAAACAGGAAGAGATGCATGGTGAGATGACATTGTCATTGATCAAAGTTTGCCAGCCAGTTCCCCCACTATACCATTGTAATAGGATAAGGGAGGTGATCCCAAAATGATATATATCAAGTCCTGATGTATACGTTTATTTGTAACAATCCATCAAGTAGTCAATACTGTGTCCGTCCAGGAGGTCAATAGTTAAATGTTAATGTGAGTGTTGCTCTTATGAGCCATATAATCCGTGGACCGATTAGTCAGGGGGAGGGGGATGTGAAGGGAGTGAAAGCCCCAAGAGACCCACAAAGTGAGCCACACGTTGCCGCTCCTGCCAGCCCCCGCTGCCCCCAAGATATCCTGTTGTCACACTAGGCAAAGCATCCAATATAAAGAAAGAACTCACAGCTCCAGGACACGGCTCCGTCTGATTTGATGAGAATTCCCACTAAACCCGCCACGCTAAGGGGTTTGTTCTATTTACACTGAACTGGCTGATTGGGCCCTTGTAAGGAGCATTACAGCCCGATCTGCCACTTCGGAAGATTTAGGCTGCGCTTATAGTGCCAGCGACGCGACGTTGTGTCAAAACAAATGCATTGCCGCCGTCGTGTGTGCTTACAGTAAGCGCGACGCAACGGAGCGACGGCTTGGTCGCGATCGCTGGAAGTCATCTCAATTTGATTTTTCCAGCGACAGCAGCCTGACGTCGCCGTCGTCGGCACTCTTAAGCGCAGCCTTAGAGGAAGCCCCTACAAACAGAAACAAGGGGAATAATAAAAGCTTTCAAAACATTTAAATTACTGAATGTATCACTGCTATTCGTTTGCTCGTCATTTCGTAATTTTGGAGTATTTCAATTAAGACCTGACGCGAGCACATTTTATCTAAATATGTATTTTTTCAATATACCACTGTCAATCCATTGTTAGTATTTTGCTTTAAAGGGAAGTTATTCATTTATTCATACTCGCTAATGAAGGCCTTAGATGTTATATAACAGTACCAATAGATCACAGTGATTCCTGGATTTCATTACTTTTATTATAGAAAAACTCAAAGCTATGTAAAAAAAAACAAAAAAAGTGAGAAATCGAAGCTCTTTTTTTTAAACATTTTTTTTTATTACTTGGGATTGAAGCAGGGGGTCTCTGGACCTGAACCCCCATTCATTTCAGCCCCAGCTTCTGGAGTTACCTACCTCCCATAGTAGGTGCTGGTAGCGGCTCCGGCTGAGATTGCTGGGATTTAAAGTTTAAAGCGCCGCCATCACGCCGGCCAACAGGAAGCCGAATCTATGGACCTATGTTCTAAGGCTGCGCTTATAGTGCCGGCGACAGCGACGTGATGGTGAAGGTGACGTCACACTGCGGTCGCTGGAAAAATCAAATTGACTTCCAGCGATCGCGACCAAGCCGTCGCTCCGCTTCTACTATAAGCGCACACGGGAGCGGCAATACATTTGTTTTTCTGTGACGTCGCGCCGCCGGCACTATAAGCGCAGCCTAAGACACATGCAAAAAAAAAAAATTTAAAGTCCTCATTGAACCTCTTCACTTTGGCAGGAGTTCATAATGGATTGCAGCACATCGCATTATTAGAACATCAGAGCGGTAAAGATGGAAGCTATTTAGTGCTCTAGTATGAAGCCACACTTTATGTAAGACTTCTCTGTTGCTGCCCCCTCTCTGGAATTCCCTACCAGGCACCACCAGACTCTCCCCCAGCTTTCAGATATTTAAAAACTCCCGTTTTTAAGGAAGCTTATCTGGCATACCTCTACCATCCAACTCCCGTCTGCAACCCTACTGGAAACCAGTTGTGTGGTTGGACCAATCTAACATGCACACTCTCAAACCTTAATGGGATCCACTGTGCGGCTGGACCATACTCCACCCTGAGGTCCCATATTCCCTGTAGATGGTAAGCAGTCACCAACAGGGTCCTCATTACCTTTCTGTATCTGTGCTTGTTTGTCCTTATATGGTATGTAATAATGTTTATGTAATTTACATCTCTCTTTAACCCCCATTGTACCGCTCTGCGGAATATGTTGGCGCTTTACAAATAAACCATACTAATATTAATAAGGTAAAATCTTTATCTCGTTACTGTTCTGAAGAAAGATGCAAATATATTTTTAACTCTTACAATTGGTTACCATTACAAAAGAGATAATAAGTGGCACACCACTGTTTAAATAAATAATTTCTCAAGGTGTTTATATTTGGTGCTCACCTTCCGTTGATCCTGGCGTCCCAAAGCTGGATCCAAAGTAATAGCAAAATAGGAGAAAGGAAGAGGCACACAAATTGTAGTGGACTCAAATGATTTCAAATGTATTAATGCATCAGAGCTAACAGTAGTAACGTTTCAGGACAAGCAGTCCCTTCCTCAAAGGTGTTTGGTCTGAGGAAGGGACTGCTTGTCCTGAGGAAGGGACTGCTTGTCTTGAAACGTTACTACTGTTAGCTCTGATGCATTAATACATTTGAAATCATTTGATTCCACTACAATTTGTGTGCCTCTTCCTTTCTCCTAAGTGGTTACCATTGAGAGTGTTGTACGTCTTCTATAGAATTCAGCCTTTAGGGTCAAACTTCTGTGCTCCTAACTAGCACCTACTGTACTGCACTAGGAAGTATTCATTCCAGTGCTGCCCCACTATAGTGTTTGAGTTGGTACACTGATGCATTGCGTACCTGCTGGGTGATGCCACACCTGGGCGCGGTGATGCCACGATGCTGGGATCCCCGGATCCGATGCTGATACTGCGAAGCCTCCGCCTCTACGTTGGGTGGGTCCCTCGTGGATTGTACCACCGTAAACAATGTCTTTATTAATGTAGGGCGATCTGTGTCCTGGACCACAGGCCGCAGCCACCGTCTCCCTGTGTCCCTGCGTCCTCTCCCTGTGTCCCTAACACTAATATTGCGAAGCAGGGCAGGGTCCCTATCTGAGGGACAAGTCCCTATCGCAGCCACAAACTATGTGGGAGTCGGGGCCTAGCTGGGGCATAATAGGGGGTATCTGGCCTAGTGCAGATGCCACTGACATCTGCACATATAACTTACTCCTTCCTTGTCCCAGGGCTAGGACAGCTGCGGGTGCCCTTGGCCTGTAGTGATGGTCCAGGGACCATCATTCAGTGAGAACTGAGAGTACTGCATCAGGCAGAAGCCTGCTGTGTAAGCTGTGCTGTACAGAGACAATAAACCCGTTCCTGTTGTTATATACCTCCTGCCTGGTGCGTGACCTTACTGGGAGGGGGAGATGTAATAAGTTCTACCGTGGAAGATCACCTTCAGTTCCTGGAGTACACGGCAGATGGAGGCGCTGCACTGCTAAAGAGATATGATGGGGTATGAACCCCAGAAGCCTGATCCTGTGTCCCCATTACCATCGGCGCACGACTCAGCCCTCCTGTTGCCAGCAGGTATATGCATCACACACCCTGTAATGGCTCCCCATCTGCGATCGGGTGGGGGAAACACTGTTACATGTATTTTTTTAAAGTATCTGAAATGTTATTGTGACACTGTTTGGAGATGTGGAAACCTGTAGTTGAGGGGGCATTTTTACTGCCTTTCTCCCTCCCTTATCTCCCCCTCATTCCTTTCCTAATTGGTGCTCACTGCTCAGCAATGGATAGACGGCCATAAATCTGATGACTTTATCACTGAGGTGAAACAAACACAAATGAGAATCACCCTTAGCTGGAAGTAAAAACAAACCTAGTTTTAGGGCCTTATTCTGTATCTGCTGAAGCAGCCGTTGGGCCGTTTTCAGCTGAAAATCCCCATTCAAATCTATGGGAATATTTGACAGAAAATGGCCGGAATGGCCTTTACCCTCTATAGAATGACCCCCTTAATCTATTAAACATACATCCGGAACTGCTGTAGTTTACTCTGGTTTGAGGTGGGACTGCTTCTTTATGTATATCATTCGTTATATAGCCCCCACAGTGTACTCAGCCCTTTACAAAAAAGACAATACAGGAAATGATAATACAATAAGTGCAACAAACAAAATCAGACAATAGGAAGGGAAATCCCTGCCCCGGAGAGCTTACAATCTAAGTGGTATGTTGGGAGAGATAGAGAGACAGCAGGTGCAGTAGATGGCAGTGCTTGGCCACAATGGTTGGTAGGAGTGACTGTGGGTGTGGGACAGTAGACATGAGTGCAGGCTGTTGGGATGATTCATTTAAGAGGTGAGTTTTAAGGTTTGACTTAAAGTTGGGGAGAGAGGGTGCTTGGCATATACAGTACCAAGTGTGAGGGAGTTCCACAGGGTAGGTGCAGTGAGGGAAAGGGGTTTAAGGTGAGAGACTGAGAGCAGTAGAGTTGGAAGGGTTGGAAAGGAGACAGTTATGAGTAGAGCACAGGAGACGAGAAAATACCTCTGTGGTACTCTAACAAAAATCTGAGAATATTACTCTGCTACCTCTCAAATGAAAAAAAATAATAACTATACCCTGTAGGTAAACAAGAAAGATCCTTGACACCTGCTCACCTCTCACTTCGACTGAAGAGATATTAGTGGCATCCCACACATAGTATGATGTTATTTTAGATTTGAAGTGCCATTCGACTTCCTTTGGGTAATGAAGTGTTATGAGGCATGTTGTAGATCGTAAATTAAGACCTACAGTAACTCCATGCTCATCGTTATGCTCCTGGACATTCAGACATAAGCCACGTCGGATGTAAATCTTGTGTCATCATTCAATTATGTTTGGGAAATAAATAAATAAAGCGTTGGGTTATAAAACAGCTTCCATAAATCCTTATTTATTTCTGCGATAAATGTTAGAGAATGATTAAGGTTTTATCATGTCTACCTGTTCTGAAACCGAAATACTTTATTAGAATTACAGGAGAATGGTTAGGAGAACCAGACATGAAAATAAACATAGGAGATTGGCAGGGCCCATCACAGAAGTACCACAGAACTTAAAATCTTTGTGATATAGAGAGCCAAACAAGACAGTACGGGCCTCATTCATCCATGACAATGACCTAAATAAGTATGGGTTTTTTTTGGCTTCACTATGTTAGCCCATTAATCCCATTGAAGCCAATGGGGTTGGATTCATTAACCACACTGTGATAGGACCATTTGTCCAATATCTAGTGTAGCCAGGACTGGTTTCCTTGGCTACCAGGTTGCCCCCTCCTGGCAGTAAGCCCTGGTAAGAACAGGCTGCCAGGAGTTATCATGGAGTTTCCCCACTCGCAGTAGCTTGTTGATTGACAGGGGAGGCGGTGTGACTAGGCCTGTGTGTGTCCAATCAGGGACTCAGACCTGGTATCTACTTTCCTTGTACTAAAGGAGCTGCACTGCTAAATTTAGTCAGTGCCTTTACCTCCTTGAGAGAGGCTGGTCTACCAATAACAATTGTGGGAAGGCCCTGCAATTAAAAAGGTGGGATGGGCGAGCTTGGAAACAGGGAGGAGGGGTCACCAACGTCCATGTTGCAGAAGCACCTGTAAATGACCAGTCTACTAAAGACCCCTCTCCCTCCATTAGAGAGGGTATGAGAGCTTTTTGCAGGTGCAGAAGTGTTAGGACCTACAGATGGGCGTTACCGTGACGTGGCTGTAGGCTTAAAATACTTTGGCCAAAGAATTCAACTAAATGACCCCGGCTTATGAGAAGATAAACAGATAAGTATTTAACCCTATAATTTGTCATGTTAGATGTAGCACTCTGGCTTTTTGTCTTTTGATCTATATGTAACGGATTTTCTGGCCTGGCCTGACCCACCCAATCTCACATTGGCCCCTGTGGTCTAACCAGCCCCCATTACATGGTCGTGTCTGGTGGTGCACCTGTTGGCAACAGGACTCCTGAGTCTCCCGCATGTTGTTGTGTGGGGATTGCCAACCCAGACAGGCAGCTGAGGTAGTGTGTGCAAGTCCTACCTATATCCAGTGCAGCGCCTCCACCTCATCAGGATCCCTGCGTCCGCATGGGGATGGTTCTGATGAAGAACTCCTCTGTGGTGCCTTCCTCTGCAGAGTAATTCCAGACTCATACATGAGGGTATCTTTTATCAAGGACATCTTTATTGGCATGGTGGTATGGGCCAGCTGCCCCTCGCAGTGATTGACTCAGCCGCACATCTCGGCGTGTGATCCCTTCAAAGGTACATCCTCCCAATGGAGTGGGATCCCCTCTCCCCTCAGGGAGATCACCCCTGTGCCAGGTCCCTGGACACAGTATCGCGTTGATAGCTTGATGCTGATTGATATAGAATGGGGCCACTAGTTACAGCACTAGTGGGCCTCTTTCCCCCAGGTCTCAACGCAGACCTGCTCCTTACTCCAACACCCTAACTTTGAGCAGTGCTGTGCCTTATATATCTCCAGGAGGCAGGCACAACTCTGATGTCACTAACGGTGTAGCCACTCCCATTCATACATAGGGCACCTCACCAGGGTGTGAAGGCAAACCTCCATGATTACTGCTGGCATCCCTGTAACTTACCAGGCCTTACTGCCAGCAGGAGAGGAAACTGCAGTCCATTTTACAGCATGGCTACATACTGCACCGACACACTTTATTCGAGCAAATACCCAGTATGTACCTGGCAGATACCTGGAATGCGCCGCTCCTCACCTCTGACAAGCCCCGTTGTGTTTGCCTTCCCAGCCTGGGTTCATGCCTGGCTGACGGGCGGCTAATCTGTTAAATGATAATGATTAGGATTTAATAGGCTGCAATGCTTCGCGTGTCTACGAGATGGCATAAATTCATGAATTGTAATGCAGTATATATATATATATACTGTGCAGTATTGCAGCCAGCGGGAATAAAATGCTTCAATCCCTGCTTGGAAAATACCTCAATGCACTCGGGCAGAAAACAGTCACAAACCTCAATTCACCCGGGTATACCCGAATTCGTGGGACTAGCCGAGCTCGAATAAAGTGTGTCGCCAGTGTATACATGAGAATTTCAAGAATGAACTTCGTTAACCCATGCTGTGCTGAAAAGCTGTGCAATACGGCATGCAGAAACTTATAGGGGTCCATGTTCAAATGGATAAGAAATAAAGAGTGACTCGCTGTGAGTGCTCATTTGCATGTCATTACCCAGAATCCCTGGCTGCAGTGGAAGCATTGTCTGCTCGGCGTAACGGGGAAAGGCAGGACTGCAGACCTGTGTGAGATATGGGTATGTGCTCACAAGTATTATTTTTAATTGCTGTAAACAACAATTAACCTGACAGATGCTGGAAACATTATAGCTATACACAGGGCTTATTTTCGGGGGGAACGCAGAGCCTGTACCTTTTTTCATAGATCACGTGATCAATTTTATCGTTTATTGTGACAATATAAAAAATATATTTGATATGCTTTATAAAACAATTAGAATATACTAGTTATTAAATTTGTAAATAAATATTTAGATTTTTTTTAATATTATTGCACACGTCCAAGAATAATTTCCCCTCCCGGTCCCATCCTCGCGTCAGAGTTCCCTCACCTTTTTTCTAGAAAATCTACGGTTGTTCACATATTGTGAAATAAGTACATAGAGCACGTCCGCATGTGTTGTTCATTCATTATTTCTCTTAGCATATTGAGAGCTTTTTATTTCATCACATATGTTTACATACAAATTGTTCCAACTAGTTGTAGAAAGAAATTATGGGCCCCAGCATTTGCCAAATTGCTCATTTGTTCATAAGCAGGTGAAGGTCACTGGGGATCTGATGAAATAACATGTTGTCATGCTGAGTACCGAAATATTCCCAGCCAGGGAGGAGGATGAGCAACAGAGCCCAATACACCACTGTATTCAAGTGAACAACTTGCAAATATACAGCAATAGTTCTACAAGCTAATGCCTGTGTTCATCTTATATGAGCGTGGTCTGACAGGCAGCTTATAAACCAGAAAGGCTAGACTCTCTTGTTTTCACATTTTTGTATTTTACATTTAATGGAGATATTTTAATAAGGTACAGAATATTTTTTCCGTTGGATAATTATGAATGCTAAATATCAATAAATATGGTTGGGACAGTTACAAGGTATCGCTGTTGTGATTTCCATTGATTTGAATGGACCCTGATGCATTTTAAGTGGGCTTCTCACAATATTAAAAGGGAATAGTCCCACCCTAACCTACCTTTTTTATGTAGGTGGGAAGCAGGGGGTTACTGGAGCTGAATAACGCTTCTGTCAGCTCCGGGAGCCCCCTGCTTCCCAAGATACATACTGGAGAAGGTGTTGCCAGTTCTTCATGGAGGTTTAAATCCCCAGCGTCATGTGGGCCAATGGGAAGCTGTGATGGATGACATTTTGTTTCCCCTTGAGGGGACAGTACAGGCGGCACATTCTCTGGTATCTAGGGAACCAGGGATCCCGGAGCTGAAATTTGATGTAGATTGGCCCTGGAGACCCCCTGCCTTCTCTCTATGTAAACAAATCTAGACTACTTTAAATAGTGGTGGTAGTGATCCACACAAACTCCTTTCTGTTGAAGTTAAAGCAGATGCTTTTATTTTATTGAAGATACACAGCAAACACAATCAGTGTGTCTTACAATGGAAGTAAACGTAATTATGCCGCTTTATAAAGCATTAGTAAGACCACACCTTGAATATGGAGTACAATTTTGGGCACCACTCCTTAGAAAAGACATTGTGGAACTAGAAAAAGTGCAGAGAAGAGCCACCAAATAAATAAAGGGGATGGCATTCTAACTTATGAGGAGAGGCTAGCTAAATTAGATTTGTTTACATTAGAAACGAGGCGTCTAAGAGGGGATATGATAACTATATACAAATATATTCGGGGACAGTACAAGGAGATTTCAAAATAACTATTTATCCCAAGGGCAGTACAAAGGACTCGGGGCCATCCCTTAAGGTTGTTGGAAATGAGATTTCACCAGCAACAAAGGAAATGTTTTTTTTTTTTTTTTTACAGTAAGGGCAGTTACAATGTGGAATTCATTAACCATGGAGACTGTGATGGCAGATACAATAGATATCTTCAAAAAAAGTTAGACTTTTTTTTTTTTATAACGGAAAGGTACTGTATACAGGGATATACCAAATAAGTAAACATGGGAAGGATGTTGATCCAGGGAGTAATCTGATTGCCAATTATTTGGAGTCAGGAAGGAATTTATTTTTCTCTTTATTAGATATCATTAGGCTGCGTTCAAACAGAACGCGATGCGACGCGCGCGCGCTCGCCACGCTTTCGCTTTGATGGGTGTGAGTTTTCAAATAGAAAACAACACCCGGCGGCGAAGAACAACGTTGTCGACGCTGCACTTGAAGGAGACAACTGAAGTTGTGATTTCAAGCGGCAGCCGCAACACGTGCACTTCGCCAGCCAATCACAATCACACACACTTAGTTTTTTATTCAATGGCTGAGTAGTCCCGCCTCCAAGTCGGTTCATTCTGTCTGCTGGGTATGAGCACACATCGCCCAGACAGAGGCGCGAACGTGTAGTAGCCTGTCTGAACTCAGCCTTAGATAATATTTGTCTGGGAATTTTTGTTTGCCTTCTTCTGGATCAATAGACTGTAAGTACAAATATAGGATAACGTATCTGTCATCTAAAATTAGCATAGGTTGAACTTGATGGACATATGTCTTTTTTCAACCTCGTCTACTATGTAACTATATGTAACATTGTGCCATATGGCACATTCTTGCAATAGGTTTCCTGCTTGTCAAACACAGTGATTTCAACCACCAGCCTTATTATTCAGTGTATATATATATATATATATACTCTAGGCTAAAAGCATCATAGCACAAAATTCCATCACACCCCCTTTCAATATTAAACCGTGCGCTCTGCTAGACCAGCATTGCATCCTGTAAAGGAAAAATAGGATAGAAAAAGAAAAATCAAAACATAGCGTAATCTGTATGTACTGTAGGCAAAAATCCTGCTATAAATGATTGCACTTACCAGATAGTAAATCAATATCAGCAAAATTGATCTTAGCTGCTTCAGTTGCATTGTGAAGATCCTCTCCGTCAGGTGCAGCTGGGTTCCACGTCAAAGACCCAACTGCTGGGCTCAACCGGACTGGGAAAACTGGCTCTGCTCTCAGAGGAATTATTTAGATAAGGAAAGAAAGGATTGTACAGATGTACAAACAATTTATTGGGCTAAAAAACACACCCAAAAAGATATATCAGCCGGAGTCAATGCACACATCAGCCGAATCCACCGACTTGCTTAGTCTCAAGAAAAACGTCCTACGTTCCTCTCCCACGGTCTCGTCCTACACACGGTTGTTCTCCGATACACGGGGGTCTTCGGTAGCTCCTCCTGACCTTAATATTCTTCCATTCCACAATCTTTGTATACAACATAAAGTCACCTACCAGGACCTTGTCAGTAATAATCACAAAATGCTCTGACTTACCCCCAAAACCGTTGAAACAAACACTCTTTTGTAACCTTGTTAAAAAATACTAGGAACTCAAGGTATTTTCCTTGTCTATGGAATCCGTGTCTGGCCTCCATTCAATATGGCAAGTCATGAACAGTGAATGCACTGTAATACATGATTTTGTGTGTGTGTGTGTGTGTGTGTGTGTGTGTGTGTGTGTGTGTGTGTGTGTGTGTGTGTGTGTGTGTGTGTGTGTGTGTGTGTGTGTGTGTGTGTGTGTGTGTGTGTTTCTGCTTGATGACCTGGGTCCATCCAAATGAATGATGACTGACTAGTTTACTATTTTTAAAAATGGTTTCATAAGATGGGCTATGGTATGAGTAAATCCGAAGCACGTGTTTCACAAACAAAGAGCGTATGTTGGATGATTACTGTATGTTTCAGAAATATTCTCGTGACTGGTTGAGAAACCGTGTCTGGTGTGAAATGTGTCCGAGGTTTTCCTTGCCTTTTACATATGGCCTTGGCTGAATAAAGAATATTTGTATCTATTTTTGTCAAGTCTGGTTGCTTCCTTCTGATGCTGTGCTCCCCTCATCTTACCTCTGCTGATTTCTCCATCTGCGGATGCACGCTTGACCTTCCTGTGGACTTCATTTGTGAGTACTAGTTTTCTCCTTGCCTTGCTCATCATGCCCCTTCACCTGCACTATTTGCTGACTCTTCGGGGGCGCCAAGTCATTGGCGTGAACCGTTTCGGGGGGCATTGTTCCTATTCCCTCAGTAGGCTGCGCTACTGAGATTCATGCTGGGCTTATTGGCTTTATGTGACTTCTAATTGATACATGGTTTAATCGGCATATGGAGATTCTGATATATATTACTCACCACCTCAGTCAAGGGAAGCATATGATTCGCATATCCTTTGTTCTGATTCTTTTTTATCAATTATATTTTTGAAGAAACATTGGACTTTAGTTCAGGTTTTGCTCTGATGCACTGTGGTTTTGTTTGTTTTTTAACTTCTATTTTACTGACCGTTTTCATAACAATTTTACATACAGTACATTTCTTTTGCATTTGTGGGAAGGGAGGGAGGGGAGGGAGACTGAACACACGTGGTACAAAATAAAAAGGGTGGGGAGGGTTGGTACCGGAGCATCTTTATACATCATATTTAACATTCATCTGCTAAACTCTCACATCCACTACATTTGCATTCCGTTAAGTTACCTGGGCCTAGTCTGAATTACAACATTATTGTTGCCGAATTTATGCCTGAGTTATCTACAGATAGCAACCATGGATTCCAAGTTTTCTGGACATTAACACAGGTATCATAAGACTAGTCAACGTCTTCATTTGGCACATAAACCATGTTTTGTCTTTTATAATTGATATGGATGGAATTTTATTCTAGGCCTCAGCAATTTTGCACCTGGTGGCTATTTGAGTTATCAGTTTTTTTTCTCTGCCCTCGAGAGACCCACAATGGGTCTATTCAGTAGAAATAACCACGGATCCAATGGTATCTCTATGACCAGAATTTCCTGAATACAATTCTGGGCCCAAAGCACAGCTATCTGGGGGCAGGACCAACACATGTGGATAAATGTGGCTCTCTCACCACACCCTTTCGGGCACAGGGGGGAATATCCTTGTACTGTATGTATTTGGACATGACTAAAGTGGTTCTATACCACCGCAGCATTACTTTGAAGGCATTTTCTTTCACAGATGTCCAGATGGAGCAGCTAGCCACTCCATTGAAAATATCATCCCAATCCTCTTCCCCCATTTCCTCGCCCAGGTCCCTTTCCCATAATTTAATATAGCTGCGTTTCTCCTACATCCCACTGGGACACTTGGCAGGAGTGCATTCTCATTCAAGGATCTACATCCTGTCACCCTGTGCACCCCCCTCCTAGTCCCTACCTTGGATGCTTCTGAGACCTGTTATTTGAGCAGCTCCATTATGATACTCTGAGGCCCTATTCAAGGGACCTCTCTCTGAGTATCACGCTCATCCCCTGTATTGGGTATGACATAACTCACGCTACATAATGTGGCCATATTCACAATATGGGACACTTTCCCTAACTTGAACACAAAGGTGACCATACATCTTGACTAGAGATGGGTGGAACTGTCTATAATCAGTTTCCCGGAATTTCCCGAGCTTTCCATTCAAAATCCGTTTCGCAATGCAAAATCCGTCAACGGATTGTTCCACTTTCCTTCCCCGCGAATTAATCCAAAACCGCCATTGGATGCAATCCACATGGATTTTTAAGAATCCAATCCTCCAACAGAGTGCGGAATCCATGGATTGGATTGTCAGTGATAAAAACAAATCCAAAAAGACGAATCGCCCTTTATGAGACTGATTCGCGGAAATCTGCGGACCAAAGGAACCGCCCGACCCGAGGTGGATCCAAATCTGCAAACACACATGGAGTCACACACTTCAACTAGACTCTCTATATACAATGAGATTCACCATCTCGGTCTCCTCTTGGGAATCTGAAGCTAGAAGCTTCTACTTTTCTATATATACCCAGTAGTGATATCACAGGTCACTGTGCCTACAATGGGAGTGGCTATAATTATACTTAATATCCTATACCAGGTGCAGGATAAACACCTTCCGGAATGTGGGCGTGGTTTCTGCCCAGCAACTCTACGCCATGTAATGAGAGGCTGTAACACTGTTGCTACCCATACAGTTAACCCCGGTAGGGCCATTAACCTCTTAATATAGTAATCCCAAAAGGGGGGTTACACAAGAATAAAAACAAACAAATTACTGTAGGTCTTGTCAGCACTGAAATCGTAAATATAAACAAAAAGTGACAGTGCATAGCGGGTCATTAAAACATGCTGATTGGATAAAAGAAAAACAAAGTCTTACACACTACAGAATTTTCTGCCAGAGGACTTCATGATTAGCAGAGGGATTTAAGATAAAAGGGGGTTATGCTTTAAAGTGCTGTAGTGCCGATCAGGCACCAACCCATGGAAACTCCCATTCAAGTCAACACACTTTAGAGCAAAACCCACCCCCACAAAAAATATATATATATATATATATATATATATACAGTGGTTGACAAATCACCAAAAAATCTACTCGCCACACAAAAAAATCTACTCGCCACCTAGTACCAAACGTGTGCTGCTTGGGCCAATATTTACTCGCCCGGGGGATAAATCCACTCGCCCGGGGCGAGCAAATGTATAGGTTTGTCGAACACTGTATATATATATATATATATATATATATATATATATATATATATATATATATATATATATATATATATATATATATATATATATATATATATATATATATATATATTACATGTGAACAGATGATCCAGCACAGTCCAAGTAAAACTCAATGCATGTTGATTTATTTGCAGGATCGACTTTTTCAAGATCCATTATGGACCGAAACGTCAATCCTGCAAAAAATCACATTTAATGAAGTTTTACTTGGAGTGTGCTGGTTCATCTTCTTTATTTAACCTCTGCCCCTCATTTCAACTATGGTTCAGGTGTGGGATGCACGTCTTGGGAAGGCAGGGGAGCGCAGGTTTCAATATGCAACAAATAGAAAAGCATACATAGTGCAAATAAAGTTGATTCAAACAATGTGATGTGGTTATATCTATTGAATGGAGACTCACGTGGTGTCAGATATAATCAGTCATGTCAGAGATCAGTGGCAATAGCTTGACTCTGTGAATGGTAGATGACCCCACAACTGGATAGTTGGTGAAATGAGAACAGCATACACAGCAACCTCAGCAATCAGGATTATAGAAAGGAAAGAGATGCTTCCATAGCGTAACACAATAAAATACCTTTATACACGCAATAAAATGAACACTTACAGTATCATAAAAGCAAATGGGCACATAAAAAACGGGTGATATCCCCAGCTCCAGTCTCCTCCATCTCGGATACCACGCTCTGGACCACGGGGGCCATCAGAATCGGCTGGCATACTTGTAGAACGGCCGGAACGGGGAACCTCTGTGTCCTATGCGTCATACACTCTCAAGGTCTCTCTTGGCATCCGTCAATGGGATCCGTGTAGCTCCTGTGGTGGACTCACTGGGGAACACGGCTCTTCTCGCGGGGAGACAACTGGTATACTTCCGGGTAATGGATGATGACGTCACTCACAGCGACTCTACGCGTTTCACTAAACAGTGTATTTTCATCAGGAGTCATAAGGTGTGAGATGCCCTGCACACAGTGTGTGTATATAATGTACACACATTGTATTGATAGATGTAGTGATGTCACAAATCGACTTGGTGGATTCTTCCAGTCTGTCCCACTTGTACAATGTAACTTCAGTAGGTACCTGGCATATTTTGGCCTTATCTGTGTGTTTTTTCAATATCTGCTAGTGGCACCTAGTATCGGTAAGATTGTTCCCCAAAGTGTATGTAGCGCTAATTCGCCACCAAATGGTTAATGTGACGGCTACTGAGTGTGTGGTGCTTTACCTGTGGCTCACAGGAGGCCTGAACATCCGCTGCTGGGAGCTCGGGGTGCACCTGATCCGTCTGGTGACAGCGCCTCCAGTTGGTGCATGTTGTGAGGTACCTGCCCAGGTGCTCCAGCACTCAGGTATGGCCGAAAAGCAAAAGGGATCCACTGATCCAGCGACGTCGATGTCAGCGAAGCCTCCGCCTCTGTATGGGGGTGAACTCCGATAGGAGGGTCTCACCTTTGATAGTCTAAGACCAGTGCAGTGGTGGTCCGGCCACAGACCACAGTCTGCAAATCGCTGCACAGCATCTTCAAATGGCACTATACACTAACTGTATACAGCTACAGGGGAAAGTCCCTAGCTAGGGTTTTCCCTGTAGCAGTCACAATCTGATTAGGTGAGTGGGGCCTATCTTGGACTAAAGGGTTAATCTGGCCTTGTCATGGTGCCACTGACACCCATACCCTACCCTACCTTCCCTTTCTCTGTCTCTGTCCAGGGTCCAACTGTCAGACACTCCAACTGCCAGTCACACTAACTACTAGAACTCTAACTGCCATGCATCTCTCAGCCCTATTGGCTGAGCCACGCCACGTGATCCTCCCCTACAGCATTCTGGGGAGTGTAGTTCCCCTACTGTGCTATACTCCCAATGGCCGCCGCTTGCGCTTGCTACTGCGCATCCCCCGCACTCTCCCCAGCCTTTGCTGCATATGGAAAGGTAAGGGGACCCAGGCTATACTGTATGTAAAGGAATTAACAGAACACCACATTACATCTTATTTAATGTTTCTTATCTGGTACAGCAGGGGTCCTACAGCGGACAACCTCCAAGCTTCCACTAAAATGAAAACTGGGCATTATCTGCCCAACATTTAGAATAGGATGGGCCTTATTTACCAAGACACCTAATGATATTGTAAGTGAATGTACTATTATAAAGGTGCCTCAGAGCTCCATAAAATGTGTTATATCTTAGCACCGCACAGTAAATATGGTCCAATATCTCAAGAGCCAGGGGATCCTTCCGTGTAAGAGACATGGGATCCTTCAAAAAAAGAACAACAACATCATTAAGCATTGCAGCTTTAACGACAGAGTACGGTTAAGTACTGACCCCCTCCATAATGAACTCTCACAGCCTCTTCTATGAGGTTTCATAACCATGTATGTGACATTGAAAATACGAATTTATGACCCTCTGGAGGTGAGGTGGTTGACGTTCTAGAGGAAAGTGCTGCACTGAAATTGAAACCGCATTATCGCAATGCTAAATGAGCACACCACAAAAATGTGTCCGAAAGGAACCATAGGAAGAAAACACAACAATGGATACTGTTATCCTCCTGACCTCAAACTAAACTCTGCTTCCACGGAGGTTGTTTCATAGAAGGGTTTGGGTATGGAACTAAATTACCCTTAGAAATGGAATGTAATATATTTAAACTGGATCTTACGTTTCACAAGCTTGTTGGACAAGGAGAAAGCAATTACTGTAAATCACTAGTTCTCTCCATATGCATATGAGCTAAATCCATATACACGGCCCTTTTCCTGCTCCTGACGATTGTTTCTTGATGATTGGATTCTGTATGTTTCTATAGTAAACAGAGGCAGTCATTTTAACTCGGTACTTTAATCCTGTTTTTTAGAGCGGGGTACTTAAGCAATAAAAAAAATGGCACAAACATACATATTATATATAATGGAAAACAGGACAGGCATTTCTATATTCCAAAAAAGGG
Organism: Ascaphus truei; assembly: GCF_040206685.1. Taxonomy (NCBI): domain Eukaryota; kingdom Metazoa; phylum Chordata; class Amphibia; order Anura; family Ascaphidae; genus Ascaphus; species Ascaphus truei. Next base: position 19,750,385 of record NC_134500.1, read on the forward strand.
AAATTTATTGACTCAACATTTCGGTCCTCACTGGGACCGCTCTCTTTCTCCAGTGGGGACCAAAACGTTGAGTCAATAAATTTCACTTTTTTTGAGTTTAGGAGTGCCTGTCCTGTTTGCCTTTTTTGGGTACATTTTTGGATGGTATGCACCCTGCCTTTACCGTTATATCATATTCTGTTTTTTTGTGTGTGCCCACTTCCTGATTCCTTTTTTTGCTTTCTAACATGTCCTTCAAAAGCAGAGCCATTGTTCATCCCAGACCCCGAGACGTATATCTCTGCGGTATCAGGTTGAAACTGGGCACGAGGCCTGGATCCTAGCCCCGCCGGCTTGATTCCCATTGGTCAGTTTGAATTTCCCATTCTCCTTAAGCCTGCCTCTGTGGGCTGTCCTATAGCACCGTCACCTCCCACGGCCTTGATTGATCCATCTCAGACGGGCCCTCGCTCTCCGATTGGCCAGCGACAACAATCCCTTTCACTGATTGGTCAGTGCCCTGTCTTCTATGGTTTTAGAGGGGGGCCGGGAAAGTATGAAAACCGACGCCAATTAGAGCCTCACAGATTATTCTGAGGTTCACAGCAAGTCTCAGTGACTAGCGGGAGATTTGAACCTGCAGCGAGTGGCTATCACTGGGATACTCTGAGATGGAAGGACTGTGGAAGACATCCTGGGTTAACTACAGCAGCACACATACCCTAGAAAGCTACAGTTTCCCCCTGTAACCCCCTGCTTGGTGAATTTAAACTTGTTTTGTGCATTATGGTTCCAGCTGAAATAAACTCATTTATTTAACTCCTTCGTTCGGTCTGGTGCTTGCGATCCTGGTGTAATCGTCTGGTCTTTCGTGAGATTTCCACTGAATTTAATCTGACATGTTAGTCTAGATTTACATTTCATGTAACATTCAGAGGACAACAAAACATAGTTATGTGAGCAATGTTAGAACGCACTATTAAATAATATAAAATGGAACATTTTATTAAGTTTTATCAATTTGTTTTTATGATTCCTATAAGGGGGGGAAAAAAAGCTTGTTGCAAGTTATACCATAACCCCTTCAATAAATAATATGCTTTTCTTTAGCAACTATTTTATGGGAATATTTCATGTAATTTCGGAAAATAATTTAGCGGTCTTCAGATTATATTAAATGAGCATAATTCAGATCAAAATCGGGTTAAGAACCGAGCAGCTTTTTACGGCTTCATACTTGCTTGTTTAGCTTTAGCAAGTAGCTATAATTGTGTCTAACATCAAGAATGTCCTGTAAATCAAATGAAGAGGATTAAGTGGTTTCATATCTATAACTAGCTTGTTACATGTCAGGGGAGATAATGCTTTGAAACTGCTAGAGGCTCTAAAGATGTAAGAATGTAGCGAACAATCAATATTTTCCATCAATCCTCAGCCCTTTGCTTGACTGGACGTATATAGTATACTAGTCTTTTTTTATGGGTTTCAGTCCTGCAAATTCAATGTGAACATGTGTGAGGGACTATGGTTGCCAGGTGGCTTCTTCAAAAATACTGGACACAATAGTGAAAGATGCAACGCACTCGACACACACACCCTCCCTCTCCCTCTCCGTTCCATGCTGTTTCCTCCTCTCCTTGGCCCAACCCCCAGGCTCCTGACAGCTCCTACTGATTGGCTGCATTACCGAGCAGCAGCCAATAAGGATGGAGGAAGCTGCCCTGCCCCCTGGGAACAGCCCTGCACGGGGAAATCCCGCGGCCCCCCAAGTCAGTCAGGTCACTGTCCAGAGAGAGAACACCAGACACATACATGTCCAGTATTACATCTAATTATTTACTGGACAGTGTCCAAACACAAGACAGTCCTGTTGAATACTGGACACCTGGCAACCCTAATCGGGAAAGCCATTATAGTTGGTTGGAAAAGTGTATCCTTGCGTTTGTTAAACTGCTGTGAACCTGCCATTTGCTTAGAAATGCATTTTAATATTGGCAGAATCTTTAATATAATTTTCTTCCAAATGTTACCCTTTGGAAATCTTTATCATCCGAGTTAACCTTATCGTTTTGCAAATGATTTTAATCAAATTGGAAGTCTTATTTACACAATGAGTAAAGATGCCAGGTTTGCAGGCTCGAAATCTGATTCCCCGCCCTCCCAGCCTCCATAGATCCGTGTTAAACCGAAGACCGCTCGGATCTAAGGGCCCGAATCTGAGCCAGGAACATAACAAAACCTTGTTTCTGCCTCAGATTTTGGGTTTATCCCCCTTCCCATGGCTTCAAAGCTCCCCATGGGTCCCTACCTTCTCCAGTGCAGCTGCAAGGGGTAACTGCAGACTTCTCCTGTGACATCTGGGATTCCATCACCAAAGGAGACTGGGTCATCAGGGGAGGGGCAACTTCCAATATGCACTTAAACCCTGAGGACCCTACAGCTACAACTCAGGGTGTAGAGACATTACCTCCCATGTCACTCAGTTTTGAAGTGAACGTCTTTGCTGGCGCCTACAGGGTTTTCATGGGAAAAAATCCTTGTCGTGTAACAAAAACCGTAACGCAAGTGACATCACGGTACTAATAGGCGTGTGCCATCACGCATGCGCAAAAAAACACTATGCCACAGAGGTACCAGAGGCACACACACAGAGGTACCAGAGGCACACATACAGAGGTACCAGAGGCACACACACAGAGGTACACACACAGAGGTACCAGAGGTGAACACATCCTGAGGCCTCCGAGGCGCGCGCGCGCACACACACACACACACACACACACACACACACACACACAGAGAGACACAGGCTCGGAATACATGCGCCACAGCCTCGGCACTCCACTCATGCGCAGGAGCAGCAACAACCCAGCTTGGGAGACATAGGTACCAGAGGGGCAAACACAGAGCCACACACACAGAGGCACCAAAGGCCACACACAGAGGTACCAGAGGCACACACACAGAGGAACACACCACAGAGGTACCAGAGGCACACACACAGAGGAAACAGAGGTACACACACAGAGGAACACACCAAAGAGGTACCAGAGGCACACACACACAGAGGAAACAGAGGCACACACACAGAGGAACACACCACAGAGGTACCAGAGGCACACACACAGAGGAAACAGAGGCACACAGACAGAGGAACACACCACAGAGGTACCAGAGGCACACACACACAGAGGAAACAGTGGCACACACAGAGGAACACACCACAAAGGTACCACAGGCACACACACAGAGGAAACAGAGGCACACACACAGAGGAACACACCACAGAGGTACACACACAGAGGAAACAGAGGCACACACACAGATGAAACAGAGGCACACACAGAGGAACACACCACAGAGGTACCAGAGGCACACACACAGAGAAAACAGAGGCACACACACAGAGGAACACACCACAGAGGTACACACACAGAGGAAACAGGGGCACACACACAGAGGAAACAGAGGCACACACAGAGGCACACACAAAGAGGTACCAGAGATGCGTGAATGCGCACATGCGCACATGCACAGACATACACACACACACACACACAGAGACAGTTAGTATAACTATAGAAGTGCAAATAGCTAAAACAGGTGTGTGCCGAGAACACGCGTTCTAAGTCAAACTTCTTTGCGTTTTGCCACTGACATTGTGTTTTGAATTTTAATTAAAAATATCACCATCACAAATACAATATCTGTGACCAAACAGCGACCAAAGACAAAGAAGTTTCACTGTGCTCAGCTCACACTTCCCCCCTCCCCCCCCCCCATCACCATACCAAAACCAATTGAAATCTGGCAAAAGAAAATTGGTTAGAACCAAAACACCAGTAAAAGTGCCAACCCTTTAACCTTCATATTGTTCTATATTTGACCTTTTATATTTCCTCGTAGGGTTTTTTAAAATCTGTTTAACTTCTCTGGCAGCAATTTTTTTTTGTAGTTATGCATTTTACGCTGATTATCTCAGCCTGGTTGAGCCATACCTAGCTCCTCTGTAATAACAGAGCTAATAGGTTAAGATACTGGCCTCTTGTAGCGGTAGCAAGAAAGTTTGTAAGAATGCTCAAATACCCTGCTCAAATAACATCATTGTGTCCCAAAACATAGAGAGGTGTATGCCATAAAGTGAGTAAAACCTTATGAAAGGTATCAAGCCTTATCCTTGAAAATTGAAAGTGAATGAGAGACTCACCACGAACAATTTCATTGGGGGCTAATGGGGCTAATAGCCCAGTACTCACGGACACCTCTTGTGATGGATGATGTGCTACTGCTGATAGATCCAGGGAAAAACGAAAGAAGAGAGCACCATCGATGACTGGAGTCAGGAGGGGTCCAAATTACAAATTCAGGTGTTTCCTGTGCTTTTACTCCAATAAAGAATTTGTTATTTGGATCCCCTCCTGACTCCAGTCATCGATGGTGCTCTCTTCTTTCGTTTTTCTCTTGTAGCGGTAGACCTGTGTTCAATAATAATACAGTATCACCAGAGACATCTAAGATCCCAGAGGAAGCCAATCCATACATTAACAATTCATCATTATCTTAAGATCTCGTCCATATTGTTCTGTATACACTTCTTTTTCTCCTGCTAGGTCATCTATAATATCTTGGATGCAATTCTCCTATCTGCTAATCTAATCTGATTTGTGTGATCTGCATTTGAATCCCTACTCAGCACGTTGCTCTTGCCTAGTTCCCAAGAGTTCCATCTTACATCTGTTGTCACATGCAATATACGGCAGTCACTTCTCACATCTTTCTCTGCCACATCTCTGCTACTTACAGAAGTGATAAAAGTGTGCTACTATTTGTCAGGATTTGGTATCGTTTGTAGGCTAAACTTCGGGCTTGAACAGATGTTTCTTAAGTGGCACCGTTTCTTTGCTACTTTTTCTGCCAAGACATTGACTTCTCCTTCGGCTTCTTGCCTGCCCCTGTCCGGTAGTGAAAGTACAAATTACATTTTGTTGCCTTTGAAAAGGTCTTGTGCATAGGCACAGGCCTTAGAGACCACATATTTGAGGCAGAGGCTATTAAAAGCATGAAGAAGGTATCACACTTGAACACCGCACTGGTTTGAGATGGTTTACGGATATATTATCCATTCCTGTGGGATTTAAAGCACATTGTTCTGCAATGTATTCCAGTTCTATCCAGCAGTAAAGGGGTATTTTAACCAAGAAAGTGGTTTCCAGACATTATGAAAGCTCTGTACATCTTTACCAATTGGTCTTCAATCTAGACAGGATTATCCTATCTCCAGTAATCATTGATATCTGACTCTGGGGGGGGTCATTAATCATAATGCTTCTTACATGCAGGTAATTACTCTTCTAAGAAGAAAGGTAATGCTCGAGACAAAAAAATATATATTGGAGCAAAATAAACAACCACAGTGTTACTCAGGCCACAATGGAATACATTTACCTGATTACAGTATGTTCTCTGTTGATCCACTTCTGAAAGAATTCACATTCTAAGAAGTGGTGTCAGAAAAAGGCACAATACATAAGGAAGTTATTTAACCCCATTGTGTCTACAAGCAACACAGACTGACTGCCCCCTAGCAGGTTTCTCTCTATAGGACATGTGACTGTGGTAAGCCAGTAGGAAGGCTGGTGAAGATGAAAGGACTGGGAGTTAAAGAGGTTGTTAAGAGGGTGGCAGTCATGACAGAGTGAGTCAGTTCCTGCAGGACCCCGGTGGAGTTTGGGGAGCTGTTTGGGGGCAGCGCTGCATAGATGAACCAGCGCATGTAGCAGAGCCCAGCAGGTCAGGACGAGACTACGCAGAGCAAAGTAGATAGAGACCACTGCACAAGGGAGCCCAGCTGGTTGTGAGTGTATGAGCTACACCACAGAGGATATAGCCTGCAGCCATACTGGTACCGGAGTTCCTTTGTGAAGCACAGGCCTGCAATACACAAACTATCTAATGAGCTCCAATGGGTGTGCCAGCACCCCTAATATACAGGCCAGTACCCCCAGGACTGGGGAACCTGACAGTGACAGACTCTGTAACTCATTTGCGCAGTGATACTAATGTACTGTTTAATATAAATGTGTAATGGTGTATACGGTGATCCTGCAGTTAAGGGTAACAGTGTCAGGTTGTATAAAACATGTAAATATATATATATATATATATATATATATATATATAGATATAGATATATATATATATATATATATATATATATATATATATATATATATATATATATATATATATATATATATATATATATATATATATATATAAACCCATTATAATTCACTACTACAGTTGTGCTGTGTCCAGTTGCTCTGGCCCCACACCTAGGGTGACCAGATTTTGAAAATGAAAAACCGGGACATTTTTTTTTTTACTTAACAGTTTATTTATTGTAGTACACTTATACTTACTACCATTAGTCCTTGTTACATAGTTGTGTGTGTGTGTGTGTTGACCTCACTAATCGAACAAAAAAAAACCAGATGTGAATGATTCTGAACCCCTTAACCAGTGTCAGGACGCCGCCTCTTCACAATTTCTAAAGCAGCAATCCCGCCTGGGATCTTACCTGATCCGCAGTCCCTCAAGGTATTATACTGGAGGGGAGGTGTTCCTTACCTGTCTTCCGAGGTCTCCCGTGTGAAACTTGAGTCAGATCAGGAAGAAAGAAGGGTAGGTTACTTCGGTGTAGGTATACGGCAGTTAAGATAAGACAGGGAGGGTGAGAGAGACAGAGAGAGAGAGGGTGAGAGAGACAGAGAGAGAGAGAGAGGGTGAGAGAGACAGAGAGAGAGAGAGAGGGTGAGAGAGACAGAGAGAGAGAGAGAGGGTGAGAGAGACAGAGAGAGAGAGAGAGGGTGAGAGAGACAGAGAGAGAGAGAGGGTGAGAGAGACAGAGAGAGAGGGTGAGAGAGACAGAGAGAGAGGGTGAGAGAGACAGAGAGTGGGTGAGAGAGACAGAGAGTGGGTGAGAGAGACAGAGAGTGGGTGAGAGAGACAGAGAGTGGGTGAGAGAGACAGAGAGTGGGTGAGAGAGACAGAGAGTGGGTGAGAGAGACAGAGAGTGGGTGAGAGAGACAGAGAGTGGGTGAGAGAGACAGAGAGTGGGTGAGAGAGACAGAGAGTGGGTGAGAGAGACAGAGAGGGACAGAGAGAGGGAGAGGGTGACACAGAGAGAGAGAGAGGGTGACACAGAGAGAGAGAGGGTGACACAGAGAGAGAGAGGGTGACACAGAGAGAGAGAGGGTGACACAGAGAGAGAGAGGGTGACACAGAGAGAGAGAGGGTGACACAGAGAGAGAGAGGGTGACACAGAGAGAGAGAGGGTGACACAGAGAGAGAGAGGGTGACACAGAGAGAGAGAGGGTGAGAGGACAGAGAGGGTGAGAGGACAGAGAGGGTGAGAGGACAGAGAGGGTGAGAGGACAGAGAGGGTGAGAGGACAGAGAGGGTGAGAGGACAGAGAGGGAGAGGGACAGAGAGGGAGAGGGACAGAGAGAGGGAGAGGGACAGAGAGAGGGAGAGGGACAGAGAGAGGGAGAGGGACAGAGAGAGGGAGAGGGACAGAGAGAGGGAGAGGGACAGAGAGAGGGAGAGGGACGGAGAGGGAGAGGGACGGAGAGGGACGGAGAGGGAGAGGGACGGAGAGGGACGGAGAGGGACGGAGAGGGAGAGGGACGGAGAGGGACGGAGAGGGAGAGGAACGGAGAGGGAGAGGGACAGAGAGGGAGAGGGACAGAGAGGGAGAGGGACAGAGAGGGAGAGGGACAGAGAGGGAGAGGGACAGAGAGGGAGAGGGACAGAGAGGGACAGAGACAGAGAGGGACAGAGAGGGAGAGGGACAGAGAGGGAGAGGGACAGAGAGGGAGAGGGACAGAGAGGGAGAGGGACAGAGAGGGAGAGGGACAGAGAGGGAGAGGGACACACACACACACACACACACTGGTACACACACACACACACTGGTACACACACACTGGTACACACACACTGGTACACACACACACTGGTACACACACACACTGGTACACACACACACTGGTACACACACACACACTGGTACACACACACACACTGGTACACACACACACACTGGTACACACACACACACACTGGTACACACACACTGGTACACACACACTGGTACACACACACTGGTACACACACACTGGTACACACACACATACACACACTGGTACAAACACACACTGGTACACACACACACTGGTACACACACACTGGTACACACACACACACACACACTGGTACACACACACACACACACACACACTGGTACACACACACACACACTGGTACACACACACACTGGTACACACACACACACACACAGGTATACACACACACTGGTACACACACACACTGGTACACACACACACTGGTACACACACACACACACACTGGTACACACACACACTGGTACACACACACACACACACACACACACACACACACACACTGGTACACACACACACTGGTACACACACACACACACTGGTACACACACACACACACTGGTACACACACACACACACACGTGTACACACACACACACACTGGTACACACACACACACACAGGTACACACACACACTGGTACACACACACACACTGGCGTACAGACAGAGGCAGCCACGAGCAGGTGGCTCTCCGCCTCCCCCTGCACCCACCCCCGCGCCCATCTCCCGCACCAAGGGGGGGGGGTGGATAGGAGCGCCGGGACGCAAAGGTAAACTGCCGCCCCCCCTCCCCCGGCGGGCAGCCACGGGCTCCCGGGGCAGAATGGGGGAACACCGCGCAGCCACCACTGCCAGCCCCCGCGCCCATCTCCCGAACCAAGGGGACAGGGGGGGAAGGGAGCGCCAGGACAGGAGGCAAAGGATCAAAAACTCACCTCCTATCCCCCCGGGCGGGCAGAGGGGGGGAGACACCGCGCAGAAGAGCCAGGAGCCGTGGGCAGAGACACACACCACGTGTGCTCTGCCGCAGGAAGCGGAAGCCCCGCCCCCAGGCACCCTTCCTTCCATCCATTCCACATGCCGGTCCTTGGTGAAGGATGATGCCGGGGGCGGGGCTTAATGCCGGGACGCTGGGGATTGGCCAACAAGGTAGGAAACTGCCAGGGGGGGGGAGGCATTAAAAAAAAAAAATACTTACCAGCGGGGCTGCTGCAGTCTCCTCCTCCGCGCCGCCGCCACAGACTCGCGCACAGCGCACAGTGCACCGCAGCTAATTACTCGCGCACCGCCGGCAATAAAAAAAAAAAACGGGGACACATTGAGGAATATCCGGGACATTTCCGGTACACACAGAAAAGCGGTACAGCTCCCGAAAAACCGGGACTGTACCGGCAAAAGGGGGACGGGTGGTCACCCTACCCACACCACATGTATCACACACTGTAACCCTATACATAGATCCATAGGGCTCAGGCCCCCACCTCAGCGACAGGTCCTATAGTCTGAGGGACAGAGGGGTTACAGTTCTAACAGTTTTCAGACAACCTAACTTGGTTACAATATTAAGAGTCCCGGCACGCTTTTTCTATTGATCCACTGATGAAGTGACCACATTGCGTCACGAAACGCATATGGAGAGGGAGGAGCTAGAACTGACACGGTCGTCAGGAGCAGAAAGACCAGGAGAGACGCCATAGTGTGATGTCACTGAGCTGCGCGTGGGCTGACGGCAGTTACTCAGAGAGGAGAGCAGAGCACAGTGTGCAGTGCTGGCCACCTCAAGCTGAGATAGAGAAAGCAATAACAAATAGAGGGGGCGGATCTCGCAGAGCAACTGCATAGAGCTAGACGCCACTTCAGGGTTTGCAAATAACAAAAACGCCATCATCCCAGAAGCCTGCCATACCTGATTGTATCAAGCTGCGGACGGCACGTTGTCAGCTGTTTTAACACAGCCTGGTTTATGTGAGTAAGCCTTTGGCTGTTTTTAATTTCATTGTAATACATTTTTACCATCATCTTTCATGTGGAATATGTTCCAACTGGACACAAAATGGTGGCTAAGATTAGGGCTCAGACCAGCGTCCAATAGAAAAGGTGCAACATAATTACATAGTAGATGAGGTTGAAAAAAGACGTACGTCCATCAAGTTCAACCTATGCTAATTTTAGACAACAGATACGTTATCCTATATCTATACTTACTTATTGATCGAGAGGAAGGCAAACCAAAACCCCAGTGTTATATCATCCAATGATCTCATAAGGGGAAAAATACATTCCTTCCTCGCTCCAAGAATTGGCAATCGAATTACTCCCTGGATCAACATCCTTCCCATGTTTACTTATTTGGTATATCCCTGTATACCTTTCCCATCTAAAAAGATGTTCAACCTTTTTATTAAATAAATCATTTGTATCTGCCATCACAGTCGCCATGGGTAACGAATTCCACACAGTAACTGCCCTTACTGTAAAGGACATAATAGTGTCGGTTTATCCACTTTGCAGTCTCACAGCTGGTGTGTGGTCCGTGCGCATGCGCGGAGCGTCAGGGTGTCATGATGTCACTGCGTTTTTGGCGCGAGGCCACCGAATCAGCAGTGCTTTAAAAGGACAGCTTTTTCCAAACAAAACCTGGCTCCTTTATAAAGTGTGCACCCGCACGAAACGCGTAGGAGAGCTTTTTTGACCTCCGTTTTTATCTTGTATGTTCTAATAAAGTAATTTTGTTATCTCTACCTTGACCCATCTCTCTTTGGCCATGTGCTATATACTCATTTTTTCTTACTGTAAAGAACCCTTTCCTTTGTTGCTGGTGAAATCTCCTGTTCTCCAACCTTAAGGGATGACCCTGAGTCCTTTGTACTGCCCTAGGGATGAATACATAGTTCTTTTGAAAGCTCCTTGTACTGTCCCTGAATATATTTGTATATAGTTATCATATCCCCTCTTAGATGCCTCTTTTCTAATGTAAACAAATCTAATTTAGCTAGCCTCTCCTCATAAGTTAGATTGTCCATCCCCTTTATTAATTTGGTGGCTTTTCTCTGCACCCTCTCTAGTTCCATAATGTCTTTTCTTAGGATTGGTGCCCAAAATTGTACTCCATATTCAAGGTGTGGTCTTACTAGTGCCTTGTAAAGGGGCATAATTATGTTTACTTCCCTTCCATCCATTGCCCGTTTAATGCAAGATAAGATCTTGTTTGCCGTTGCAGCTACTGCATGACTTTGGGCACTATTGCTAAGCCTGCTGTCTACAAGCACTCCTAAATCCTTCTCCATCAAGAATTCCCCCAATATATCTCCATTTAATTTTTAAGTCGCCTTTTTATTCTTGCTTCCCAAATGCATAACCTTACATTTATCTGTATTAAACCTCATCTGCCATTTACCTGCCCACGTTTCCAGTGCACACCAACCTCGTGTGGAACCGTATCAAAAGCCTTTGCTAAATCTAAGTAGACCACATCAACTGCATTAACTGTTTGTGAATACTAGGTGCATTTTGTGTACCCTGTGGTGTTCTTGTTTGATAACAGGGTACATACCACCATTTCTTGTATAGAGATTAGCACAGGTATACTGTAGCAGTTTGCTAAAAAGACAAACCACTATTTCCAAGCACTCTGTTTTAATAATATTTCCACGTAGCACTATCTTTTAGTGCACATAAGGAGAAAGTGGCAGCCCATGTATGTAATGCCACAGTTAAGCATTGCTATGGACCTATAGAACGGCTGTTGTTTTTCCTGTAATTAACTTTGTGGGGACGCGTTAACCTTAAGCAGAGCTTTGTAAATCGGAGTTGAAGAGTGATACAAATACAAGGTACAAATACTGGCTGGGGGGGATTTCATCCGCACTCCACTCTTGCTTCAACAATGTTCTCTATCTTAATATGCTACAAAATCTCTTCATTGTGAGAAGATTTTAATCCTATTCAATTAACTTCTGCTCAACGCTTCCCAAGCACAAGGAAGTGGCTTTATATGATATTGAATAGGAAGCTCAGAGTTACAATAGCACACACGAAGACATTGTATTGTATGTCTTTATTTATATAGCGCCATTAATGTACATAGCGCTTCACAGTAGTAATACATGGGGTAATCAAATAAATAACAGATAATATAAATAACAGATCATGGGAATAAGTGCTTTAGAAATAAAAGTAACATTTCGGAAGAGGAGTCCCTGCCCCGAGGAGCTTACAGTCTAATTGGTAGGTAGGGAGAACGTACAGAGACAGTAGGAGGGAGTTCTGGTAAGTGCGTCTGCAGGGGGCCAAGCTTTATGTATCATGTGTTCAGAATATCCACGGTGCTACTCATATGCTTCTTTAAGCAAGTGTGTCTTAAGGTGGGTCTTAAAGGTGGATAGAGAGGGTGCTAGTCGGGTACTGAGGGGAAGGGCATTCCAGAGGTGTGGGGCAGTCAGTGAAAAAGATTTAAGGCGGGAGAGGGCTTTAGATACAAAGGGGGTAGAAAGAAGACATCCTTGAGAAGAACGCAAGAGTCTGGATGGTGCATAACGAGAAATTAGGGCTGAGATGTTATACAACATATTGCTAAATCGTGGGGCTGCGGTTTTGCGCAATCCCACACATTTTAAATTCTGTAGTTGAATTCGGGAGATGTCAGTTGCTCAAGCTTTGACCAGGGAGGTTAAAATGACCACAGCGATTCACACTCATTAGTAAAGGCGGACGGGTACCGGTATCTCGTTGGAACTCATGTATTAAAATGTAAGCAGTTTGCCTTTACTTCATCTTCACAAAGACATGCGGTGTGGTACCACTTTCCTCTGACTCCATGGGGGATCCCCTCCATCGGCAGTCGGTCTCCTGCTCTGCTTCTCTGCAGCTGGGTTCATAAAAAAATATATATACAGTATATATTATAATAGAATATATAAAATTCAGCTTGATGTATGGGGGCAGGTTCTTTAAGGGAACCTTTATAGTCACAATAGCAAGAATACTTTGGGCATTGGCAGTGCCACTCCGCACCAATTACCTTTGCTGAGATAGGAGATAGAAGATGTTGACATGCTCAGACCCAACGTCGGTATCATTTTAGACAATGCAAATCCGTTCTGCTGGCCTGTTTTCTATTTGCGGCTATTTTACAACCCTGCAACTGTCTAGAGCTATAAATGCTTTCCTCTTGCTGTGCTCCCGTGTCCTCAGATTTCACAACCACGTCTTTATACCTATTTTCTGTCCGAGTGAGCCAATCCCTGTTTGAAAAGACATTGAAAACATACAGCAGTGGGTACCGTGTCTACTTGCAGGAGAAACTAATCCTGTGCTTAAGGCCCGTTCTATACTGCATGCGGCCGTGCGTGCCTGTGCGAACGCGCATGCACGTGCCGCATGCTTTTCCCTGTTATACAGCCGGGAGCTACAGGTACTGTGTATGTGTGTGTGTATATGTGTGAGTATATGGTGTGCAGGGGTTTATGAGTGAAGGAAGTCCTAAATAAGATTTTTTAAAGACAAAAAAAAAAAGTTTAATATTTTTATTTTTTAGTTGTGCAATAATATATATATATACACACACACACACACACACACACACACACACACACACACACACACACACACACACACACACACACACACACACACACACACACACACACACACACACAGGAAAAATGATTTCCCCCGTCTTCGCCGCTGTCTGTTGGCTCCCCGCCGTGCGCGCGCGCGGCCCTTGTATAGAAGGGCTTACTAACCTCAGCCATCTATATCTGCCATGCGCGCGCACGGCATAGCACGCGGCCGCACTATAGAACGGCCCTAAGACGACAACGCTTGCTGGCCTTCAGTTTTAAAAGGCTTTTGTTTCATTTAGGCCCAAATCATAAAACTAGGAGTGGTGTGTCCTTAACACAATTGTAACGTAGCGTTGCCAGGTGTCCAGTATTGAACCGGACTGTCCTGTATTTGGACACTGTCCAGTAAAAACATTAGAGGTGATACTAGACATGTATGTGCCCGGTATTACTTCTTTGGACATAGTGACCTGACCGGCTTGGGGGGCCGCAGGATTCCCTGAGCAGAGAGAGAGCAGGGCTGTTTCTAAGGGGCTGGGCAGCTTCCTCTATGCTGATTAGCTGCACTACCCATCAGCAGCCAATCAGGAGGACGTCAGGAGTCTGCAGCCAAGGAGAGAAGGAAACAGCATGGAGCGGTGAGGCGTGTGTATCGAGTGCGTCGCACCTTTCCCCATTATGTCTGGTATTTTGGGGGAAGCCACCTGGCAACCCTAATTGTAAGAGTCAGTGCATTGTGCCCCTCTCTGGCAGTGAAGGGGTTAAACTAACTCAGAAAAGGTTTCTTTTTTAACAAACTGCCTTTTATTTTTCATTCCTCAGTATCAAATTATCCATGAATTTTTTTTCATTTTGGAAAAATATTGCCATTTTTGTGAGGAGCACTTAAATATGGCCTCTACTGTGAATTCTGCAAGGTAACGACCTTTCAGATTTGAAAAGCTGTTACTCCTTTCTGAGTTCTGAAACATTACAAATCGTAGACAAAACCCTTATAGTATTTAAAAAAACAAAGTTGCTTGTCAAAACAGTGTTCGGTCAATTACAAGAGAACCGGCTTTTGGAAAGGTTTCCTCCTGCGTATTTACTATAGAGAGCTTGATGAATGAGGCATTTAAGGGTAAAGAAAGGTGCGTGACAGGTATGCAGAACAGCTCACGCCAATTGACTATACAATTTGGGGGAATGTTTTGTAAGATCAATATGGTTCTAGAGCAATGGAAGAACAATGTGTGCTTTTCAGAGATTAATCTTTCCAAGGCTGACAACATGTTTACTGTGAGGAAAATATTGGATAATAGCTTCAAACTGGGATTTTGCTCATTCCTCATTCCAATTAACACCTATTAACAGCTTATTCTCACTAATTAATTATCAACCTAGGTGACCTTCCGAAAGAACATTAATTGATTTTTTTCATTTGACACCATTCCTTAGTCTACAGTATAATGTTTGAATCTATATACCATTTAGACAGTTAAAGTAGCATTCCTTGTTACTGGAGGTTTTATTTTACATCAATATTATTTGTTAGCCTTATTTCAAAGATGGGGTCCCCAGGTCAGGAGGTGACCTGCGACACTCCAAGCTATGGGCCCCCCCTTACTCAGGAGATATTATATACGGAAATCCCCTTACAATAATTCTTGCCCAGTAGACACAATATGGCCATTGGGGTGATCCTCACATTGGTAACCAATAGAAAGCTGTGACATCATGGTGAGGTGACGATGCAGCTTCCGATTAGATAACCCCACAGCCGTGCCTTCGACTGAGCCCCTGAGCCACCGGTGCTGAAGCTGCGATATGCTGAAAACCTGACCTGTTGGGGGGCTTGAGGACTGGAGTTGAGCACCCCTGCAATAAGGCAACACATGAGTGAGGACGTAAGAGGGGGGCACAACAGACTTATGAAAACGACTTTAATTGCCAAAAAATTGGATTTTCTCAATGAAAGTAATTTGCACAAATCCATTGCGCTCTCCTGTTGTTTCCTATCTCAATGCAAGAACCCAGTGCTAGCCACAAATATACATTAAACAGTGCGGCCTGTTTGACGGCACTTTAAAATAAAGCCAAAAAAATGGTTTCCTAATTTGGACTCTTAGCTGCACATATAGTCTTTCAGCCGGAGTACTGCCGAGTGCACGCTGTCTCAGAGAACCTCTGAATACTGAGCCTCTGATTGAGCCGTCTGTGCTGAAGCTGGGATATCCTTAAAAACTGACCTGTTTGGTGGTGCGGGGGGGGGGGGTAATGAGGACTGGCGTTGAGCCCCCCTAACCTAAGGAACAACGTTAAGCGGTGGTTATTTAAAACAGAGGCCAAGTCGCGCTTGATTATAAACGAAGGCAGCAGTGAATCTATTTTGGCCTTTGCCGGGTGTCACCTCTGTGCCGTGTGCTGCCTTAAATAACCGGCGTTCTAAATGTCTTTGGCGCTAGTTACACCTGTGGTCAATTCAAGCGCAATAGCAAACCTTTTTTTATCCTGGCAAGTACATTATTATGCACCATTTATTTATTACGGCTTCAAGATTGATAGAATTGTATCATTGGTTTTACAGCCAATAAGAGAGGGCTTTCAAAGTCACCTTGTGCAAATGTGTAAAATCAACTTCAATTTCAAATTAATTGGTTAAAAAAAGTGACTGTCACAGGGAACAAATTGACTGAAATTGGCATTGGCATATTGGACTCACACTAATGCTTAAAGGTGTGTGCTTGTGTAGTGTGTTTAATACAGATTACCTGTATATGTGAAAGTCTTAAACCCATATTACCAAGGCAGCCATCTGCCATAAGACACCTTACAACCCATTGACTTAAAGGAGCTAGCCATTTAAACATAGGATTAATGCAGGGGCTCCCCGAAGCTGAACCCCATTCAGTTCAGCTCCAGGGACCCCCTGCTTCCCGAGATACTTCCCTCCATAGGGGGTGCCGGTATCCATCTGCTTCTTAAAGCTTCCTGTGTCATGTGAGAAAATAGGAAGCCGCCTCTTATGATGTCACGGCTTCCTATTGGCCCGCAGTGTGCAGGTGTTTTGAAAAGCCGCCATTACGTGATCCCTGCTAGCCGAGTGCAGTGGCTACCGGCACCCCACCGGAGGTATCTCAGGAAGCAGGGGGTCCCCAAACCTGAAATTAATGAGGTGTAGCTCCGCAGACCCCCTGCTTTAATGATATGCTACAAAAAATATTTAAAAAATCACTCGCGTGGTTCGCCTCTTGAAATAGGCCGGGAAATGTCTCTCAGTGCCGGATGGTGTCATGGCTGAAGGCTGCTTTGTAAATGTGGATCATCGAGTGTGTGTGTATATACACAGTGATCTTATACTATATTAGTGAAAGCACTGTATGTTTGCCTGGATGTCCGGTGTCCCTAGGGGAAATCTCATTGGTCCCTTGGCCCGCCCGCCCCCGCACACCTCTCATTGGCCTGAGGCGGAGTGACGGGCCAAAGGACACACAGGGACACACACACACACAGGGACACACACACACACACACAGGGAACACAGGGACACACACACACACACACAGGGAACACAGGGACACACACACACAGGGGGGACACACACCCACACACACACAGGGACACACACACAGTGACAGACACACACACAGTGACACACACACACAGTGACACACACACACACACACACTGTTACATACATTAGCGGGGCTCACAGTGTTAGCAGCACCCGCGCGCACCTCCTCCTCTCCCCGTGTCTCCCGCGCTTTCACCCCGACCCCCCCCTCCCCCGGCGCCGCTACAGTCAGCGGGACACACACACTATTATTACCCCTTCAGCGCCCCCCCCCCCCCCACCCAGTGTCAGCGGCCGTGCGAGACCCCCCCTCTATATCTCCCACCTCTCCCCCCCCCACACATATACATGCCCCCCCCTCCCCGGCGCTACAACTCACCCCTCCCCGGCGGGGGAACAGCCAGTGGCCAGGCAGGCTGCCTCGCGGCGCCGAGTGCCCAAGATGGCGGCGCCCGGGACACAGCGGGGGAGCGGCCACAACACGCTGCCTCCCGCCTCAGATCCACGTGGGACCTGCCGGATGGGTGAGTGAGCGGCCTTCACCTCCCCTCCACCCCCCCTTCACCTCCCCTCCACCCCCCCCCCCTCCCCTCCAGTGTCAGTGTCTCCCCGATACCCCCCCCCCCCCCGGCGCCGCTACAGTCAGCGGGGGAGCGAGCGAGCGCCCGGGACACAGCGGGAGAGCGGCCACAACACGCTGCCTCCCGCCTCAGATCCACGTGGGACCTGCCGGACGGGTGAGTGAGCGGCCTTCACCTCCCCTCACCCCCCATCACCTCCCATCACCCCCTTTCACCTCCCCTCACTCCACTTCTCCCTTCCACCCCCCTTCACCTCCCCATTTACCTCCCCCCCTCCACCTCCCCTCCACCCCCCCCCTTCACCTCCCCTCCACCCCCCCCTTCACCTCCCTTCCACCCCCCCTTCACCTCCCTTCCACCCCCCCCCTTCACCTCCCTTCCACTCCCCCCCCTTCACCTCCCCTCCAACCCCCCACCTTCACCTCCCCTCCACCCCCCCCTTCACCTCCCCTCCACCCCCCCTTCCCACCGCCTCCCCCCCCTTCCCACCGCACGCACTCAACAGACACCCGCCACACTCGACACATACCTGCCGCCACACACACATGCTGCCTCCCGCCCCTACGCACCGACATCACTGACCCACCGCCTCACACCCTAGCAGGACCCCCACTCACAGACAGCACTCACAACCCACGCGCCAGCCGCCGCCTCACACCCTTGCAGGACCCCCACTCACAGACAGCACTCACAACCCACGCACCACCCGCCGCCTCACACCCTAGCAGGACCCCCACTCGCACACAGCACTCACAACCCACGCGCCACCCGCCGCCTCACACCCTAGCAGGACCCCCACTCGCACACAGCACTCACAACCCACGCGCCACCTGCCGCCTCACACCCTAGCAGGACACACGACTCAGATTTTTACATCACTTATGCCACCAAAATATACATTGTACTGTGGTGTGGTTACAATAAACCATTTTTATACAACATCGTATTACATTTTCTTCCATCTTTCTTTTCAATATTATTATCCAACCTTTACAACAAACAGTCACCTATTGTTCCACGATTTATAAATAATACTACCTATTACGCATTTACATCCCGGGCAACGCCGGGTCTCTCAGCTAGTATATATATATATCACAAATGTACATGGTGATGGGACCGACCAATTGACATTGAACCAGCCTCGTGACATCACGGACACGCCTCCCCGTCACCTCGGATCAGTACAAGGATCGCTCGAGCGCCTACTATACAATACCAAATAACCTGCTGTTCACCTGGACTGATATATTAAGTAACCATTTGAAATAACATAAATATAATGAATCAGTGCAAAGCTATGTCAGCAACAGTGCACGCCGAGTTGTGTCTGCTTGCTCACGTAACCCGTGCAGTGTGTGCTAACAATATGAAGCCTCACCAGTTCGTTTTAAGAGTGCGAGGCCAACAGCTGTGCATTTGAATGACGGAATTAGCTTTATCTTGGATAGGGAAGATGGACGACAACCGTTTATTTCCAAATGGGAACTATAAATAAATAATCTCCCCCCAGGATTGATCGAGTTTATAAAAGAGCTTAAAACGTGAACAAGGGGGAACTGCAGAGAGGGAACGGATGGATTTAAGCAGCTTGACTTGCGCAGTATTAGCTTGATCAGCCAATGCAGCAAACTTCAGCTACTATGTAACAGATATGGAATAGATGGAATATTTGCAAACAAACCTGAGCATTATTATTTGATCTTGTCTTCACGAGAGATGGTTAGAAAAATGAGTGCACAACGGCAATGGTCACTGTCTCCTATATTTAACCTGTGCCGTTTTTTAGACTGTGTAGAGCAAATGTTGTGATCTGCACTTTTCCCTACTGGTCCCTTTTAAATATGCTGTGAAGTCCTCTTCCCTGTGCCGGACAAGTCTTCAGCTCCGTTCAAATGAAGGGGAGTAAAATCTTGTCCAGCACAGAGAATAAGCTATCACAGCTATTGGGATAGTAGGGATGTGTGAAACCGGCAAATGCATTCACGAAATTGTAAGCGTTTACAAATATATATATAATTCCGTTTCCTGATCAAATGTTTCTCCGGGCCTAATAATGTCGCCAGATTAATAGGCTTCCAGTGAAATATCGCCGGAGAGTGAGAGACACAGGATCTGCGCGTCCTTTTTATAGTGTCGGATATAAGCAAATCTTGTGGGGGTTTTTTTTTTTATATAGAATGTCACAAATTGGCATATTAAATGAAATTGCAATGCATACCGACGTAACGCTTGGGGAATCGTATGCAAACCCTGAATATGCCATGGCTTTATCGTACAACTAAAAAAAAGAGCCAATTACGTAAGGTTCGCGACCTCATGCCACAGGTACGCACATCACTGGCTTTGACCAAAAACAAATATGCTACTCCATATAAAGACACACAGCGCTGCAGACCTGTATGAGACATGTGAATGTGCTCACAAATTATATTTTTATTTGCTGTACACTGTATGGTGGAGGGTTTTTGTCACATTTTTACCCACCATAACTTATATAATGTGCGGTTGAACCCTTTCCCAGCTTCATATGGCAAAGCCAGTGTAACGTTCCTCACACCGCTGAGACCCGAAAGGTCGAAATAGTTGTTTCTGAGTAGAGTTTGTATGTACTTCTTTAACCCAGGCTATGCGCAAAAGCTGTGTAATACGGCAGGCATAAGCTCATAGGGATCCATGTTAAAATGGATTTGAAGCAAGAGACGATACTGTGTGCTCATTTGCATGTCATTACCCAGAATCCCTGGCTGCAGTGGAAGCACTGTATGCCAAGGGATAATGTGGAGAATCAGGGCTGCAGACCTGTCTGAGATATGAATGTGCTCACAAGTGATATTTGTACGTGCTGTAGGATATGGATTAATAACGGGTTTTTTTTTTGTAACGATACCGTAACCATACACTGACTGCATTGCAGGGGCTACAGAAGAATATCGCCACGGAATAAGGATACAGAAAGATCAACAGGCCTCAGAGACCAAGTTTAAACTATATGAAGAGGCAAGAGACGAAGATTTATGTCAGATTCTGTCTTTTCAACCAGAAACTCTAGACAAATGCTCTTTTAATACTTCACTTCCTCTCGTAATGATAATTCATGGATGGTCGGTATGTACATCAAGTTGAATCTATTATTCCGTTTCATCTCTGTGTTTATGTCCCATTAGCTACTGTATAATTCCTTAGGATCGTCAATCAAATGGTCAGGACTTTCTGAATTTGCAGACAACCCAGCCTTTCTGAATTTGCAGACTACCCCAGCAGTATCTGACTTAAGACTAGGGGCCATTTTTACCATGTGGTACTAAGCCTTAAGACTTATTTTGGCCAATTGAAGTGAATTAACTCTAAGATGCCTTAGCTCTTAGCACCCATTTATAAATATCCTCCTGAATCCCCCTTCTAACCAATACTGCGCTTGATCGAATTGGTCCCTGGACCATATTGCAACACCTGCCCAACAAAATAGATCAGATTGACATTTCTGACCTTGAAAATGGTCAACTCTGCTAGGTAGAGAAGGGTGGATTTTGTCAAATTTGCACACGCTGGCACATTGCTCATACATTTTCCCCAATTTTTTTATCAGAATTTTAGTTTATATATATAAAAAAAAAAAGGGCCTAGACTTTTAATGCTCGGCAAAAACATTTTTGGGGCCAACATTGAAAATGTATGGCAAAAAAAGGGGGCAAAGGTTTGCACACTTCTGCAAAAAATGTAAAAAATAAATCTCACTACTGCTTGTAAAAAACACACTGTCTAGAACAGTTGGTCACAAATGTTTTGCCCCAACCAAATCTCTGCTGGTGTTTAGCCGTTACCTCGCTGCTGGGACATCTCTCCACCGGCCAGTTCACCACCAAGGTAAGCCCCAAACCTTACCCTCGTCTTAAACCCCAATATGAACGCTACCCCCTACCCTAAAAAACTTATCCCCTTATCCTTTGCCCCTTATCGTAAACCCCTACCCCAAGCCCCTTACCCTAAAACCCCAATCCTTAACCCACTAATCACTAAAATCCCTTAAATAAACTTACCATATTACGGCAGAGATGTACGGTCCCTCAGCGGCCAAACGCTGGTGGAGACTTGGTCACGGCAAGACGGCCGCGACCGATTTCAAAGTATAAACACAATAAAGTTACTGCATTACGACTTCAGAAGAACAGTTTAGAAGTGCTTACAGCATTCGGTACTGGATGGGCCACCATCGGAAATTCATGACCCTACCTGTCTTTCCAACTATCGTCCTGTCTCCCTCCTACCTTTTGCCTCTAAACTCCTTGAACGTCTTATATTCTCTCACTTGCTCCATTTTCTCAACACCTATTCTCTCCTAGACCCTCTACAATCAGGCTTCTGCACTGCTCACTTCACTGAAACAACCTTCACTAAAATAACTAATGACCTCCATGCTGCCAATGTTAGAGGTCATTACACTTTGCTCATATTACTCTACCTCTCTGCAGCATTTGATACTGTGGACCACCCTCTTCTTCACATTCTCCATGCTCTTGGCATTCATAACAAAGCTCTATCCTGGATCTCCTCTTACCTCTCCCATCGTACTTTCAGTGTCTCTTCTGCTAACACCTCCTCCTCTATCGATCTCTCTGTGGGGGTACCCCAGGCCTCTGTTCTGGGACCTCTTCTCTTTTCTCTGTACACACTTTCTCTAGGTGACTTAATCACATCTCTTGGGTTCAAATATCACCTCTATGCTGATGACACAAAAATTTACTTTTCTACCCCTGACCCTACACCTGCTGCACAGACTAAAGTTTCTGAATGTCTCTCTGCTATATCATCCTGGATGGCCCTCCGCCGACAAACTTAATATCGCAAAAACAGAGCTCCTCATACTTCCTCCCAAACCTGGCCCTTCTACCTACGTCAACATTACTGTTGGAAGTACGATCATTCACCCAGTTGCCCAAGCACGCTGCCTAGGGGTCACACTCGACTCCTCCCTCACATTCTCTTCTCACATTCAAAAGGTATCTAAAACATGTCGTTTTTTCCTCTGCAATATTACCAAGATACGCCTTTTCCTCTGTTGCTCGACTGCAAAAACTCTGACATAGACCCTCATTGTCTCCCGTCTCGACTACTGTAACTTCCTGCTGTCTGGACCTCCTGCATCTCACCTGTCTCCCCTTCAATCTATCCTAAATTCTGCTGCAGGAATCACTACTATTTATGAAATCTGTCTCAGCGTCTCCCCTGCTGAAATCCCTCTCCTGGCTTCCTATCAAATCCCGTATCACACACTTAATTCTCCTCCTCATTTTTAAAGCTTTACACTCTTCTGCTCCTCATTACATCTCAGCCCTAATTTCTCGCTATACACCATCCCGACTCTTGCGTTCTGCTAAAGGATATCTTCTCTCTACCCCTTTTGTATCTAAAGCCCTCTCCCGCCTTAAACCTTTCTCATGGACTGCCCTTCCCCGTATTATCCGACTAGCACCCTCTCTCTCCACCTTTAAGACATACCTCAAAACACACCTGCTTAACGAAGCATATGAGTAGCTCCATTGTGATAATTAACACCTCATACATTAACCTTGGCCCCCTGTAGATGCACTTACCAGAACGCCCTCCTACTGTCTCTGTACGTTCTTCCTACCTACCAATTAGAGTGTAAGCTTTTCGGGCAGGGACTCCTCTTCCTAAATGTTACTTTTATGTCTGAACACTTATTCCCTTTATGTGTTATCTATACAGTATTTGTTATTTATATGATTGTCACGTGTATTACTGCTGTGAAGCGCTATGTACATTAATGGCGCAATATAAATAAAGATATACATATTGTATTTTCCTGTGGTTAACAGTGTTCCTTCGTTTACATGGTTTTTAGGTGGATGGGATGCTGGAAAGTTGGATCTGGAAGATGGCTTCAGCTTTTAAGTCAAGACAAAAACAGATCAATGTTATCATCGCTGATTGGCTGAGCATGGCCCACATGCACTATCCAATAGCAGTGCAGAATACTCGTCTAATAGGTCAAGAAATAGCAGATTTTCTGGAATGGCTTGAGGTAAATTGGCAAATGAGGGAGTTCACTACCATCTGCAGTCACCCTTACTGGCCAATGTCGACAGCTTCTTTCGGGGATTTCCCTGTAAAATGAAGATACAGGAGGTTTATATTTACTACCTTTTGCCTTTCATTGGGATGGGGGAATTAGTTTCAGGGAGACAGCAGAAAAATGATGCATTCAAAGTGTCTTCCTCATTAGTAAGGGTTGGTTAGAGTGCAGTCACCAACCGGATTTAAAAGTTGCCTGTTAATTACTATGGATCTTTATTATTCGTGCAGGAGGTATAAATCTGGACCAAGTGGTTGCTAGAGAGACTTGCAAATACAACATGGATTAAAGGGAAGAGGATGCACTTGATGTGTGTAATTAAAGAAGCATTTGTATTGACCCTTAACGTAAACGGAATGGGACATATGGTCGCGGATGTCTCGCCACGACCAATTCCCCGCCGGTGTTTGGCCGTGGGGGGACCCTCAGCTGCTGCTGGCCCCTTTTACAGTAAGGTTAGTTTTAGGGTAGGGGGTTAACTTTAGGAGTTTTCATGATTAGGGTAAGGGTTTAACTTTAGGGGTTTTAGTGGTTAGGTTAGGGGTTATTGTCACGGGAGGCCAGGTATTTACACATTTTTACCAGGATCATACATTGAGCAAAACAGGTAAAGTGAAATAAATTGTGATTTATTCGCATGAAAGGCATACACACGATGATACACAAACTACATAAGAAAAGACACACTTGCTTGGGAACTGGGGTAAAAAGCTACACCTTTCTAGCTGCTGTGCACGCTAAAATAGAGGTTTTTGTTGACCGGGACTTAGCTCCAAACGTCCTGGAACTAAAATCTGTTTACAATCCCAACCATGACCGCTACGTTCGTTTTTGAGAACTTGGTCCCTAAAAGCTGGTCTTTCCGGGTAACTTTTTCTGAAGCCGGTGCTCTGCTATTCACGCAAGAGCATCCTTCTGTCATTTCAAAACTCCCGCTTGACTTCTGGCGCTGAGAATCTCTCGTTTGATTGGCTCAGGGGTTTCTTATAGTAGTTTGGAGTCCATTCACAAAATACTATAGCCAATCACAGCGTGGGAACTTTCCTTCCAGCCAATCAGAGCGATGCCGGTCCTGTGAAGCCGGGCAAGCGGAGATTCTGAATCTGCCAAGGGACATGCGCAAGATTGCCACCTATTACCTTGCTATTCAGATGCCACCAGCTGGGTTAGGCTTCTCCAAGTCTGGTGGGGCAAATGGTAATCCGGACGACTTCCATTCATCCCAGGACGTGGGTATTTGAGCCCTTCCCTCCTGCCCAAATGTTCTTCACACCTCAGGCATCCTCTGGTGGCTTTCAACTCTGATGTTCTCCAGACTTACTGGCACCAACTTGGTAGCCCTGATGGCCTGTCGGAACATTGGTTCTGAAAGTTCCAGCTCATTACTGTGCACAACAGTATATCTTATGTTTAAAACACAATGTTAATAAAATATACTTTCTGAGTCCTAAGTCTCTGGGTATGGGGGAATAGAATAAAAAGCTGCACTTTATTTTCTATTAGCCTACATTCCCCACACACTGTTTGAGTGACTTGGACGGGAGACTAAGAGTCACCTCACAATCTCATCTATGGTTGGAGAACCCATGAACCCCTATAAAGGTTCTGGGTGACCTGGGCAGTAACTGGGTACCCCCCTTATCCTAGGGTCCCCTTATAGTTACAGGAACACTTTGCATCCCTTTGCACCATTTACCTTTCTGGGCTGTGCTGAACCAGGGAACGTCGCGCAAGCATTTTCAAAGGGAGATATTGCCGGGACAATGTGCCTACATGTACCCGGGAATCAGAACTAATTCCTGGGTACATTTTTACGGGAACCAGCAACTCTGGACCCCAATTACCTAGACACATTCTGACAACACTTTCTCCGCAAACCCCCCCCCCCCCCCTTGAAACTCATACCCTAGCAATCCCTGCTTGCTAGCATCCCTGGAAAAGCAAAAACACACAAAATCTGTGTCGCACAATACATTATTCACATGTACAGTTACTGGGTTCAAGAGCTGACTCTTCTTGAACCCCAACACACGGATCAGGGGTAACCAAACGGGCTTAAACCTTAGAGAGCCTGGTTACCCCCTACCATCACAGTTAAAGCGGTAAGGGTTTAACTTTAGGGGTTATAGCGGTTAGGGTAAGGGTTTAACTTTAGGGGTCTTAGTGTAAAGGATTTAAGATTTTTAAGGTGGGAGGTCGCGTTCGTATTAGGGGGTTAAGATTAGGGGTTTTTAGGGTAAGGGCTAAGGTGTAGTGACTTACCTTAGCGGTTATGCGGCCATCGGCAGAGGATCCCTGCGGCAAGGTTACTTGCAGCGAAACTCTGGCGGAGATTTGGTCACGGCAAAACGACCGCGACCAAAACGTCCTAGACCGTCTTTAAAAAGGTGCATTTTCCGATGGGTCTCGCAGATAATAGGAGTGGGAGCTTAGCAAATAGTGATAGGGAGAGAGGTGTGTGTATTTTATATATATATATATATATATATATATATATATATATATATATATATATATATATATATATATATGAGAGAGAGAGAGAGAGAGAGAGAGAGAGAGAGAGAGAGAGAGAGAGAGAGAGAGAGAGAGAGAGAGAGAGAGAGTATTAACAGCATATATATATATATATATATTATAGCTTTGACCAGCTACCCAGACATTACAACAGATAATCTATTTTCTTTTATCAGAAGTGCTTTAATCCGTCTGCTGCTTGAAAGGGGAATGGTGTATAGGTCTGCTGTTTATTCGTAATAGCTTGACAGATTAATTCTTCTTGGGCTATTTTTATTGCATTGTTGAAGCAGTAATTCACAACCATAAAATCATCAACAAGTTCAGCTACTCTGCAGCGCTTTACCCATGTCCAAGCACAAGCCCGCCTACTTCCGCTTCTAGTTTCCCACTTACTTTGGTGACTTGTCATTTCCCGTCACTGAGAAGCAGGTGGTCCGTGGGAAAGCCGAGAAGAATTCACTTTCTTTACACGTGAAGAAAATGCTGGTGGAAGTGGAAAGTCGTATCCTTGGATCTGAATAGTACAGTGAACGGAGTGTGATACGGGTTTGTGACTATCGCAAGTAGGGCCAAACTGATGATGATGATATGTTTAACCCTGTGGCATCATTCTGGCATGCACATGCACTGCGGCTCCAATCATCTGACTGGTAATCTAGAAATCACATGGCCTCAATCCACCCATGATCATGGATCTTGGAGCCAAGGTCACAATCCCTTCAACACAAAGTATAGACTAGAGTATTAACAGCATGTTGCCATGCCACCCAAGTTCTAGATACTGTGATGCTCCCTCAACATCATTATGCAAGATGTTTATAGGTTAAAACTAAGCAATTAATGCCATTAAAAATTCACACAGGTATAAGTGTTTGAGATCAACTTTGTAAGATTATCTGGGCATGTTTTTAATGTTGTGGCCTGAAGTTTACTTCCCTACTAAATACAGGTATATCCTGCATGTAGCCCTGACAGTGGAACCCACTGGTGCTTGCGTGTGGGATCCAATAGTACCTTTGTGGCGTTGCTTCTAAAGATGACAAAGGCTGAAGCTCAGCCCCTTAAAGGACAACCTTTGGTGGTAGCCAAAGGGTGTCAGCAGTTTGCCACCCGGTTACTGGGTTGGGTAAAGTCTTCTAACATAACACATTGCAGGCCCATCCTACCTCTAATACAAATTTGAACCTGGTCTATAAGTGTTACATACACCCATAATCGTATAGTATCCCTAACTGTCCTTGAAATGTCTGTAAAGTGAATGCATTACTTCTGTTCATTTAATGTAACCAGATATTGTCACCAAACTCTGTGCCCAGGACATACTTCAAAACAAGAGCCAACACTCAATGAATTATTTCCTGGTAAAGCATTTGATAAATAAATATATAAATAGACCGGCTGTAAAAGAATAAACCTTGAGGGAGTATGAGCCTTATTTACTTAATGGTGCCAAGCCTTACAGCACTTTACTGCCCATTCAAGTGACGTGTAATGTGTCCTATAACTTAGCACTGTTTAATAAATCTGTCCCTTTGTCTCATCTTAATATATTATACTAATCACCATTTGGTACCTTACACTGCAGCTTTATTTCATGTGGTGTAGACGTAAGAATACATTCGGGCTCTGTCATCTTAACCCCTGTGTATTAATTAAACATGTAAATCATTCTATTTCCAGTCATCCAGTCAATTTCCAAGAAGTAATGTTCATTTGATTGGGTACAGCCTCGGAGCTCATGTTTCAGGATTTGCTGGCAGTTATATTAGTGGCCCAAACAAGATTGGAAGAATTACAGGTAATATTCAATATTTATAACCATTCCAGAACCCAATACTCCATTGTACTCCTATTGATTCATGTTATAGACAGGTTACTATTTAGTCAAAAGTGTAAATGAACAAATATTCTGTAATGTTCCTTTCCAGTCTCTTTTTCTGTTGCTACAGTATTTATGGTCAATAATTCAAGTTTATTTTGTTTAGTCATTGTAGTGGATATCTAATTAATCAGTATTGTGCACAGCATTCAGAAAGAAAGAAAATATATATGTGTTTGATACTCAGGCAATAAAAGTTCAGATACACTGTAACCTAGCATAGTATAAAGCAGTATATGAGGTCGATTCTAAGGCCCTGAGCTAGCTACCCCCGGGAGTACCCGGCGACGCGGCCCACAGCTCCCAGACATCAGCAGAGGTAAAGGGGGACACAGAGACCCTGGCTACACAATCCTCACATTAGCGCGTTATTACATGCGATCCTCACATTAGCGTGTTATTACATGCGATCCGCACATTAGCGTGTTATTACATGCGATCCGCACATTAGCATGCTACTACATGCAATCCTCACATTAGCGTGTTATTACATGCAATCCTCACATTAGCGTGTTATTACATGCGATCCTCACATTAGCGTGTTATTACATGCAATCCTCACATTAGCGTGTTATTACATGCAATCCTCACATTAGCATGTTATTACATGCAATCCTCACATTAGCGTGTTATTACATGCGATCCTCACATTAGCATGCTACTACATGCAATCCTCACATTAGCGTGTTATTACATGCAATCCTCACATTAGCGTGTTATTACATGCGATCCTCACATTAGCGTGTTATTACATGCAATCCTCACATTAGCATGTTATTACATGCGATCCGCACATTAGCATGCTACTACATGCAATCCTCACATTAGCGTGTTATTACATGCAATCCTCACATTAGCGTGTTATTACATGCGATCCTCACATTAGCGTGTTATTACATGCAATCCTCACATTAGCATGTTATTACATGCAATCCTCACATTAGCGTGTTATTACATGCGATCCTCACATTAGCGTGTTATTACATGCAATCCTCACATTAGCATGTTATTACATGCGATCCGCACATTAGCGTGTTATTACATGCGATCCTCACATTAGCGTGTTATTACATGCGATCCGCACATTAGCATGCTACTACATGCAATCCTCACATTAGCGCGTTATTACATGCAATTCTCACATTAGCGTGTTATTACATGCGATCCTCACATTAGCGTGTTATTACATGCAATCCTCACATTAGCATGTTATTACATGCAATCCTCACATTAGCGTGTTATTACATGTGATCCTCACATTAGCATGTTATTACATGCGATTCTCACATTAGCGTGATATTACATGTGATCCTCACATTAGCATGTTATTCTCACATTAGCATGTTATTCTCACATTAGCATGTTATTACATGCGATCCTCACATTAGCGTGTTATTACATGCGATCCTCACATTAGCATGCTACTACATGCAATTCTCACATTAGCATGTTATTACATGCAATTCTCACATTAGCATGTTATTACATGCGATTCTCACATTAGCATGTTATTACATGCGATCCTCACATTAGCGTGTTATTACATGCGATTCTCACATTAGCATGTTATTACATGTGATCCTCACATTAGCATGTTATTACATGATTCTCACATTAGCGTGTTATTACATGTGATCCTCACATTAGCATGTTATTCTCACATTAGCATGTTATTACATGCGATCCTCACATTAGCGTGTTATTACACGCGATCCTCACATTAGCATGCTACTACATGCAATCCTCACATTAGCGTGTTATTACATGTGATCCTCACATTAGCATGTTATTCTCACATTAGCATGTTATTACATGCGATCCTCACATTAGCGTGTTATTACACGCGATCCTCACATTAGCATGCTACTACATGCAATCCTCACATTAGCGTGTTATTACATGCGATCCTCACATTAGCGTGTTATTACATGCAATCCTCACATTAGCGTGTTATTACATGTGATCCTCACATTAGCATGTTATTCTCACATTAGCATGTTATTACATGCGATCCTCACATTAGCGTGTTATTACACGCGATCCTCACATTAGCATGCTACTACATGCAATCCTCATATTAGCGTGTTATTACATGCGATCCTCACATTAGCGTGTTATTACATACAATCCTCACATTGGCGTGTTATTACATGCGATTCTCACATTAGCGTGATATTACATGTGATCCTCACATTAGCATGTTATTCTCACATTAGCATGTTATTACATGCGATCCTCAAATTAGCGTGTTATTACATGCGATCCTCACATTAGCATGCTACTACATGCAATTCTCACATTAGCATGTTATTACATGCAATTCTCACATTAGCATGTTATTACATGCGATTCTCACATTAGCATGTTATTACATGCGATCCTCACATTAGCGTGTTATTACATGCGATTCTCACATTAGCATGTTATTACATGTGATCCTCACATTAGCATGTTATTACATGATTCTCACATTAGCGTGTTATTACATGTGATCCTCACATTAGCATGTTATTCTCACATTAGCATGTTATTACATGCGATCCTCACATTAGCGTGTTATTACATGCGATCCTCACATTAGCATGCTACTACATGCAATTCTCACATTACAATGTTATTACATGCGATTCTCACATTAGCATGCTACTATATGCAATCCTCACATTAGCGTGTTATTACATGCAATCCTCACATTAGCGTGTTATTACATGCGATCCTCACATTAGCGTGTTATTACATGCAATCCTCACATTAGCGTGTTATTACATGCGATTCTCACATTAGCGTGATATTACATGTGATCCTCACATTAGCATGTTATTCTCACATTAGCATGTTATTACATGCAATCCTCACATTAGCGTGTTATTACATGCGATCCTCACATTAGCATGCTACTACATGCAATTCTCACATTAGCATGTTATTACATGCGATTCTCACATTAGCATGTTATTACATGCGATCCTCACATTAGCGTGTTATTACATGCAATCCTCACATTAGCGTGTTATTACATGTGATCCTCACATTAGCATGTTATTCTCACATTAGCATGTTATTACATGCGATCCTCACATTAGCGTGTTATTACACGCGATCCTCACATTAGCATGCTACTACATGCAATCCTCACATTAGCGTGTTATTACATGCGATCCTCACATTAGCGTGTTATTACATGCAATCCTCACATTAGCGTGTTATTACATGCGATTCTCACATTAGCGTGATATTACATGTGATCCTCACATTAGCATGTTATTCTCACATTAGCATGTTATTACATGCGATCCTCACATTAGCGTGTTATTACATGCGATCCTCACATTAGCATGCTACTACATGCAATTCTCACATTAGCATGTTATTACATGCAATTCTCACATTAGCATGTTATTACATGCGATTCTCACATTAGCATGTTATTACATGCGATCCTCACATTAGCGTGTTATTACATGCGATTCTCACATTAGCATGTTATTACATGTGATCCTCACATTAGCATGTTATTACATGATTCTCACATTAGCGTGTTATTACATGTGATCCTCACATTAGCATGTTATTACATGCGATCCTCACATTAGCGTGTTATTACATGCGATCCTCACATTAGCATGCTACTACATGCAATTCTCACATTACAATGTTATTACATGAGATTCTCACATTAGCATGCTACTATATGCAATCCTCACATTAGCGTGTTATTACATGCAATCCTCACATTAGCGTGTTATTACATGCGATCCTCACATTAGCGTGTTATTACATGCAATCCTCACATTAGCGTGTTATTACATGCGATTCTCACATTAGCGTGATATTACATGTGATCCTCACATTAGCATGTTATTCTCACATTAGCATGTTATTACATGCGATCCTCACATTAGCGTGTTATTACATGCGATCCTCACATTAGCATGCTACTACATGCAATTCTCACATTAGCATGTTATTACATGCGATTCTCACATTAGCATGTTATTACATGCGATCCTCACATTAGCGTGTTATTACATGCGATTCTCACATTAGCATGTTATTACATGTGATCCTCACATTAGCATGTTATTACATGATTCTCACATTAGCGTGTTATTACATGTGATCCTCACATTAGCATGTTATTCTCACATTAGCATGTTATTACATGCGATCCTCACATTAGCGTGTTATTACATGCGATCCTCACATTAGCATGCTACTACATGCAATTCTCACATTACAATGTTATTACATGCGATTCTCACATTAGCATGTTATTACATGCAATCCTCACATTAGCGTGTTATTACATGCAATTCTCACATTAGCGTGTTATTACATGTGATCCTCACATTAGCATGTTATTACATGATTCTCACATTAGCGTGTTATTACATGCGATTCTCACATTAGCGTGTTATTACATGTGATTCTCACATTAGCATGTTATTCTCACAATAGCGTTATTACATGCCATCCTCACATTAGCGTGTTTTTACATGCGATTCTCACATTAGCGTGCTATTACATGCGATCCTCACATTAGCATGTTATTCTCACAATAGCGTGTTATTACATGTTATTCTCACATTAGCGTGTTATTACCTGCGATTCTCACATTAGCATGTTATTACATGTGATTCTCACAATAGCGTGTTATTACATGTTATTCTCACAATAGCGTGTTATTACATGTTATTCTCACATTAGCGTGTTATTACCTGCGATTCTCACATTAGCATGTCCTCAGCAGTGTTAAGCATGTTAATATCAGCACGTTGTTACAATAACAAAATGATGCTAATAGGGGACCTGATAAATGACACTATTTATGGCCTAATCAGTGTGTCTGCAACGTTAAACTCTTATGCCTCACTGATTTCCACACCCACCTCCTTTTTGAAATACCAAATAGATATCCCGTTAGTGTGCTACATTCCGCCAATTAACCAGAAGCAAAGATGAAATGGAACATGACCCTCTAATTGTACAAACAATACAAGGATTAGGTATCCATCCTTTTTAGCCCTAATAACGACAAGATAAAGCAAATGGAAAGTATAATTAGTCCCAACTAGGTTAATTAGGACAACCTCCCGTCTGTGGTGGGATGAATTTCTACATCATTTAAAATGTGGCAGTGATTTTGCTGTAAAAAATGTTACTTGTGTGATTGGATACTATAAGATGATTTGTTAGGTAAAATTCTAAATGAATGTGTTCTTTCACCCGTCTCTATTTTATGTACCCTTCCCCCCCCCCCCCTTCTTTTATTTTCTCCATTTCCCCCTCTCCCTAAAAATTAATAAAAATTAAGTTTAAAAAAAAAAAAAAAAGGTGGCAGTGATATTTTCTATATACAGTATAATCACACACACGTTATCCTTCCTGTTATCCCAGCGTGTACTTTCTCAAATACTTTACTACTCCTTACAGAACTGTATGACCAAGCTGAACTAATGACAGCGATATGTTTCAAGTTCAACACTGGTGCTTGATACCTTGTAAACATTGTTTTAAAGCTTGTGACCATTGTAACCTGTTTAGAGTGAGTTTTACTGATCTTATATCAGTTTTATCTTCCCCTTATATCCATCAAATAAACATACCCCTTGTGAGCACATTCACATGTCTTAGGCTTTGGTCCCGAGCCGGTCCCAGTCCCCCCTCGCTGCACAGCTCACTACACGCTGTGACGCGTCAGCCGCCAGGGGATGCAAGAGAATTGTAATCTCAAGTGGCGACGCGTCACGTGGTGTGGCTGTGAGCCAATGAGGAGGGGAGGCTTCAGGGAGCGGGGTGGAGAGGGTGGGGGGAAAGCAGCGATTTTAAATAAACTCTGCAGCACCAAGGGAGCCCCCCCTGCTCCCTCCCACAGACTCTCTCCTCTTCGCCACGGGAGGTGTGTGTGTGTGTGTGTGTGTGTGTGTGACACACACACACACACACACACACACACACACACACACACACCTGTAAGCATACTGTAGTGTGGGGCATCGCCGTTGTACACGCTGCTCATGTACTGCGGGACAATGTCAGCACCTGGGTTGAAGGCCCCCCTAGCAGTGACGGGGTTAATTCGCCTGCCGAGCTGTGTGTCAGCGATCCCCCTTCCGATTCCCCCCTGCTCCGATCCCCTGTGCTCCGATTCACCCCCCCCACGTGTGTATTTGTGAGTGCGTGTGTGTGTGTGTGTGTGTGTGTGCGTGTGTGTGTGCGTGTGTGTGTGTGGCTGAGTGCGTGAGTGCCTGTCTGTGTGTGTGAGGGGTTGAGCAGTTGAGGTGTTGAGGGGCTGAGCAGTTGAGGTGTTGAGGGGCTGAGCAGTTGAGGTGTTGAGGGGCTGAGCGGTTGAGGTGTTGAGGGGCTGAGCAGTTGATGTGTTGAGGGGCTGAGCGGTTGAGGTGTTGAGGGGCTGAGCGGTTGAGGGGCTGAGAGGTTGAGGTGTTGAGGGGCTGAGCGGTTGAGGTGTTGAGGTGTTGAGGAGCTGAACGGCTGAGGGGCGGTCCCGCCCCCTCACGTCATGGCCGCGCGCCCCCTCCCGTTAGGCCATGCCCCCCCACGCCAGAACAAATTCGCTGCAGATCGCGGTGCAGTGAATTGCAAGCGCCACCGGCAAGCAAAGCGGCCGTGCAGCGGGGCCTCAGCCTTAGCCTGGTCTGCAACCCTGCATTTCCCCCATTATCTCTTAGCATACAATGCTTCCACTGCAGCCAGGGATTCTGGGTAATTACATGCCATTGAGCACACAGTGTGTAACTTTTTGCTTCTTGTCCATTTCAACATGGACCCCTATACGCTTACAGTTTTTCAGCACAGCTTGGGTTAAAGAAGTGTATAGCCAGTAAACCTACTCAGAGACAGCTGTTTTGACCTTTTGGGTCTCATCATTTTCACATTATTACTGTACTTGGTCATTTGATGTGGAGGGGGTGTGCAGACTGACCCTCACCTCTCACCCTTGTGCCCCCTTTGTAAAGAGAAACTAAGGACAATCTGTTGCAGTTCCCTCTGTCACAGGAGTTACTGTAGAGTACCAGTCTAACTCCGTACTATACAGATCACTGCTAGTCATTGCAGTTAGCCCTTACAAGCCACTGAACCATGATATTGTGTACACTTAATGGTCCACAAGTTTGAAACAGATCTCCTTCTCATAATCGATACCCGCTGAGCCCAACAAAACCGTTCAGAAACATGTCAACTAGGAAACAATATGGAAAATAGCTGAAGCGCTCAAATGCAGGTATATCTCAAAATGATAATAAGCCAGACCACTGTACCAGGGTACTAACAATTGATATAGTACCTATTGTGTCATATAATGGGTACTATCCTCCTGAAGACAGGTGGTGTGTGGTGCAACCCACTCACCATCAGTCTCATTGACAGGTTCCCCTGAAAAATATACAAGTACTCACATCCTGGTAGGGCAGGCAGGCAGGCTGTGCAGCTACTCAATGCAATACAGGGAAAAGGGAGACCAAAAAGCGCACCAGCACAAACGGAGCAGGAAAAACCCAGGACAAAAAAATGATTAAAAGGGCACTTTGATGTGACAAAAGACCCATCCAATGCATTTCGAACGTCGCAGCGTTCTTTTTCAAGGATCTGGTTTGTGCTGGTGCGCTTTTTGGTCTCCCTTTTCCAACTAGGAAACAAATCTGAAACCCAAACAATGTTAATAATGCACATAAATAATTTCCCACAAGCATTAAATAATAACACAATGCTTCCAGTAACAGTGCTAATGGGAACATTCAATTAGAATACGTTTTGAATACTACA
This sequence comes from Ascaphus truei, assembly GCF_040206685.1. Classification (NCBI taxonomy): domain Eukaryota; kingdom Metazoa; phylum Chordata; class Amphibia; order Anura; family Ascaphidae; genus Ascaphus; species Ascaphus truei. The sequence goes on from NC_134500.1 coordinate 19,786,330, forward strand.
GAATAACAGGCATTAAATCACTTACTAGTGTTGGTTTACGGGATGTTTTTGCCAGAAGATATACGATTAATAGATGTTCTGCATTGAATATAAGTGAATGGAGATAAGGTAGGGGTTACCAACCCTGGGATAAATCTCCTCCTCGGGATCATAGAATGATATCCCATACATTTAGTAAATGCTTTGATATGTTTGTAAATTCACTATTTATTCGTATAACGTTTTATGACTTGGGCTCCCCAAAAAACACTATGTATTTTGGGATTAAGCATAAAGGGGGCAGGTTAGATAGCACTATACGAGGGTACCAATTTAATATCCAGTAGTTAGTAGCATCTGGGCTAAAGTGGTTCAGCGAGTAACAACACTGACTCTGAACCTGGTTCAATTCCTCGTGTCAGCTCCTTGCAACCTTGGACAAGTCACGTTAGCTCAAAAAATAGATTGTAAGCTCTGTAGGGCAGGAACTCCTGGCTGCAAAAATTCTATGTACAGCACTGTGTACGTTGTCAGTGCAATACAAGAGAAAACATGATCTCATACAATTTTAGGCACAAATTATTGATGGATGGAGTTGTATTACTGTCGGTTTTATTGGACATGTTAAAACTTTTCTCATTATTCATAGCACAGGATTAGTAAATGGAAACTGACGTTATTCTCCATAAATATAAAGTAAACAATCAAATGTTCTAATCGCTTCTCTCTTTTGGCAATCTGCCTTAGAGAACCACACCATGTGTGCTAAAAACAACTTCGAACTAATTGAGCACGTCTGTTTCTGCATTGTATTAATTAGTGACACTTATTTGATCGTTTTGAAAATCAAAGAGTCAGTTGCATATCTTCTACCGATGAAAGATCATGCTGAAGGATTTCAGCTATATCTATGGTGCCCAGATGTCCCGGATTTTAGGGCACTGCCCTGGTTTTCTGTTCCGTTTGCCTGACGCTCATGCACATGCGTGACTGGCAAGCTCTGACCGCACATGCGTGACTTGCAAGCTCCAATCACGCATGCGCAACTGGCAAGCTCCGACCGCGCATGAGCAACTGGCAAGCGCCGATCACGCAGGAGCGACTGGTAAGCTCCGATCGCGCATGCATATGTGCGACTGGCAAGCTCCAATCACGCATGCACAACTGGCAAGCTCCGACCGCACATGAGCAACTGGCAAGCGCCGATCACGCATGCATATGAGCGAATGGCAAGCTTCGATCACGCATGCATATGAGCGACTGGCAAGCTCCGACCGCACATGCGCGACTTGCAAGCTCCAATCACGCATGCGCAACTGGCAAGCTCCGACCGCGCATGAGCGACTGGCAAGCTCTGATCGCACATGCGCAACTGGCAAGCTCAGATTGTGCATGCGTATGAGCAACTGGCAAGCTCCGACCGCGATGCGCACACTCTGGTTGACCGCCCCTCCCCAAGTCCTTCGCTCTGCGTTTGCCTGGCCTGCTCCCTAGCTCCACCCCCTCCCACTTAGCTCCGCTTCCAGGTTCTGCCTCATGCTGCCAGACCCGTCCTGCTGTCGGCTTTAGGAACAAAGCCTTAGCCCACATTCCTGGAAATAAGACCGACCCAGGGGGGCAATTTCCCCCCTGCCCAGCCACCCTTGACTCCCGTCCTCAAGGGCCACCAACAGATCAAGTATTAGTTATATCCCTGCTTCAGCACAGGTGGCTCAATTATTCTGTCTGAGCCACTGATTGAGCCCCTGTGCGGAAGCAGGGATATCTTTAAAACTTGACCTGCTGGTGGCCCTTGAGCACTGGAGTTGACCACACCTGATCTCCAGTAACAGGACCATGGAAGGTTGTATTTGGATAACAAATTAACTGATAAAGGAGAGTCAACTCAATGCAAAAGACACTTCAATAAACGTAATTGAGACCTGTGCATAAATGCAATTAGATTGTAAGCTCTTCAGACTCCTTTTCCTAAATGTAGGGGTTCATTTCTCTTTTAAAGAATACATTTTTTTACCATCTCCAGTAACCTTGGGTGAAGTCTTTTTGATGCTGCTTAGAAGACAAAGTTACCCCCTGAATAACCTCCATATGTATTTGTGGTTGCGATGTTAGCCGAGGTTCGAAGGTAACAGCGGTGATCAATTGTCCCCCAGGATCCAACATCACATGTATCCCTTAGATTTGGAAGTGGAGTAAAGAAAGAAAAATCTCCTATTCTACCCCACTCCAATACTCCAGAGGTTACCTAGCGCTGCTTGACACTCATGAAAATAAAATGATTTATAGCCTAGCCCTGTCATTAATTCTTTGGATGTTCGGAATTGCAACTTATACATATTTTTAAACGACATGCTGAAAATAGTAAGATTAATGCAAAGTAAATTAAGATCCCAAAAGTGAATTTAGTTAAAGCAGCAATTTTCTAGACCATTTTTATTTTTACAGCATGAGAACTGGAGGGTGGTGGGAAGGGAGAAGGTCCTATGGAGCTGAAGCGTGCCTCTTTTAGCTCCAAGGACCCATGGTTCCCAAGACACTTACTCTGTATTACTTCCTGGTTTCACCAGGGGATTTAAATGGCCATCCAATAGGCAGGCACAAGCAATGACGTCATGGCATCCTATTGGCCTGCAAGACTCGAATGGCCACTGCGCTTCCCCTGGAGGGAGAAGAAATAACGGTATCTTCTCCGCCTGAAAATGGCACGCTTCATCTCGGGAGGAACCCCATGAGTTCCAACCCCGTTTATAAAAATAAATAAATTAAAAAAAATGAGCAGCCAGGATTTGCGCTTTAAATTTAATGTGAAGAATTAACATTTTGGTTCAACATGAAAGGGAAGACTGCATTTCTCAGACTGCTGCTCGATCATAAATGTATTTCCATTGTAGGACTCGACCCGGCTGGCCCGTTGTTTGAAGGGATGTCGTCAACTGATCGCTTATCACCAGATGATGCCAACTTTGTTGATGCCATTCATACATTTACTCAACAGCACATGGGATTCAGTGTTGGTATCAACCAGCCAGTTGCTCATTATGATTTCTACCCCAACGGAGGTAACTTTCAACCCGGCTGCCATATCCGCCATGTGTATGACCACATTGCACAGTTCGGAATCCTCGGTAAGAAGCCTTTTCTATGTATTTATGAAGTCTTTATTATTTAAGTGTGAAGTCTCCCTAAACTGACACTGCTTCTGCAAACCTAAATCATTAGTGCCACAAAAAGCCTTAATCAGCAAGATATGAGAAGAGGGTCGTTAAATCTGAAGCAAGAACTGCCATTAGCCATTATCACTACTGAATACATCCGATTTCCTAGCACTCAGTGTTCTAGGAAGTGTGTGTGTTGCAGCAGATTGATGTCTCCCGTTTATTCTTATTATGAGTCAGTGTGTAGTCTAGAGGTCTTCATTAAGGGACAGGCACCCAATATGTTGCTGGCATCTCTGTAATGAAGGAATCCAGCAAGTTGAGTTTGGATAAAAGTGCATCATCCATAACACAATTTTTGGTAAAATGTGTAATTCATGATATTTTTGAAAAAGGCTCAAATTAATATTTAGCAGAATGTTGGTTGTTAAATAGCCACAGATACAGCCACATAGGCACACAAGGATTTTAAACCTGCAATGAATGCACAAAAGGCAGGGGTCTAGGCAGGCAGCAGAGGTGCAAGGTCGGGGTCACAGGCAGGAGTCGGCAATAGGGAATACAGGGTCACAGAAACAAGGAAGGCACGGGCCCCAGGAACACATGGGATAGACTACCATGCTCGGACCAGGGCAGTGAGGTACTGACTGCTATTTAAAGCCCTAGAACAGGTGCAGCCAATTACCAAATCCAGGCAGAGGTCTGCCAGGATCAAAAATGATGGTAACAAGCAAGTTCCAGCAAAACCCGTGCTGTAGCCCTTTAACAGGAGCGGCTTTTACACTTTTTTTTGCATTAGCATAGCATGTATCGACAGTGCCATATGAAACCCTATTGTTATTAACATACAAGTATATTGTCCTGTCCTGCAGGCATCACACAAACGGTAAAGTGCGCTCATGAGAGGTCTGTCCACCTGTTCATCGATTCTTTACTGAATGATGACAAGCAGAGCACGGCCTACTGGTGCAATGACATTACCACCTTCGACAAGGGTGTGTGTCTGAGCTGCCGGAAGAATCGGTGCAATACCTTGGGGTACAACATCAGGAAGATGCGGCCACAGAGAGGGAAAAAGCTCTTCCTCCATACGCGGGCACACATGCCATACAAAGGTTAGTGGAATGCAGATCAGCTAAGGTCAGCAATTTGTGTTCATGTGTATTTGTATATACTGCATGTGACATGATAGGGGCAAATGTATCAAGGCAGAAGTGGTGCAATTTTGGTGCAACAACATTGCTCTAGATGTATTAAACAAAAAATCCCATTGATGTCAACGGGGTTTTTTTTTCTTTGATACATTGGGTGCAGTATTTGACCCTAGAAGTGCACCACTTCTGCACTGATACATCAGTCCCATAGCCTTCGTTGCAATATCAATATCCCATAATACACTTATGTCAAGGGATAAAGAGTATAACTTTTTTATTTCCAAACTTGCCGTTTTCCTTCCTATTATAGGAACGACCTTTGCCATACAGTATGTGTCAGCCGAGGACACTTATTACATAATTCACTAGAGCACTGTTTTCAACTAGTGTTCCTAGGAACCCTAGGTTCTGACTGAAGGGCCATAGAAAATGCAAACATGAAGCTGAAAGGAATGAAAGAATTACAGGCATACCCCGGTTTAAGGACACTCACTTTAAGTACACTCGCGAGTAAGTACATCTCGCTCAATAGGCAAACGCCAGCTCACGCATGCGCCTGTCAGCACGTCCTGAACAGCAATACTGGCTCCCTACCTGTACCGAAGCTGTGCGCAAGCGGGGAGACTATAGAGCCTGTTACACATGCGTTATTTACATCAGTTATGCACGTATATGACGATTGCAGTACAGTACATGCATCGATAAGTGGGAAAAAGGTAGTGCTTCACTTTAAGTACATTTTCGCTTTACATACATGCTCCGGTCCCATTGCGTACGTTAATGCGGGGTATGCCTGTATACTAGCATTGTTATATACAGAGAGGGCGGTTTAAAGCTAAAATGAACAGTGTTTGCCCATCACATTCATCTTAATATTAAAACATTTTCTTTCCTGATTTTGGGTGAGCAAAGTCATAGATGATGTCATCAAATGATAAGGTTCGGCGTTTGTCTCTCCCCATGCACATGATGCTTAGGGTCATAATTGAATGAAAATGTCCATATTTATAGAGAATCTTCTTTTCCCCATATCTTTATCATCCAATTTGAAACTTGAAACGCATTCATTTCTTTCTATTTTTGAGACCCCTTATCTTGTGAGGCCCTAACCTGTAGTTCAGTTCGCTTATGCGGAAGTAAGGTCAGGTTTTCAGGATATCCCTGCATCAGTCATTTTGACTGAGCCACCTGTGCTGAAGCAGGGATATCCAGAAAACCTGACCTGTTGGTGGCCCTAGAGGACTGGCGTTGACCACACCTGCTCTATTTGTATGCAGTGTAACCAAAGGATTCACCAACCTCCCATATAGGTTATTGACCCAGGATCCCCTATTAACCACCATTGACTTGAAGGGCAACTAATGCTGGATCACAATACAACAACCCCAGAAATCTGGCAAATCTGTGTTCCCCAAGGGCAGGGCTGAAAAACACTGCTTTAGTTCATATTTTCCACAAGGTTTTCAAGTATTAGACACGTTTGGGTGAATACTGTACTGTGTATACCAAGGCAAAGTGCGTATTCTTTGATGTACAATAATATACTAGTTTTGCGCACTATTGCATCACTTGACAGGAGAGGTTGAGGCCTGCTTAAACGGGTTGGATGACACAAAAACAATGGAAAAAATGACGCACATTGGTGCAGAAGTACCTAAATAATGTAGTAACACCCCCCCCTAACTAATTCTAACTCCCCAAATTTGCATGCAGGGTAAAATTGAAGCCCTGATACATTGAAATGAGAAGCACAAGATGAGAAAGCTTCTCTCTGAAACACTGTAACTCTGAAATTGCCTTGATACATACACCCCATGGAGCTAAAGCTATCTCTGCGACAGGTATATAATGTACCCTCTCTGTATACCGAGGAGGAACAGTTTTAAAAAGAATATTACAAGCTGTTTCATAAATAACAACCGTCCCTCATATTATTTATGAGCGGGAGACTTGCACTTGTTATTCACTCTCGGAAAATACTGCCTTTCTGGACATCAAAAACATCTGCCTTTATGCAGCGCGTTTCTATCTTCCTGTAAATGTCACCGATAATATTTCACATATTCAGGACGGAGGGTGGTAGCGCGCCAGCTGTCCTGCGTGTCTGGGAAAACATATTATTGGCTGAAATGTTAATATTCTAAGGGAATTTCACCATATGGCCTCAGTGAAGATAATTCAAGCGTGGTCGTTCACACAGCCAGTTTAGCAGCAAGCAGAGTCTATGACTCTTACTCAACATGCTGTGTGAAGCGGCTTCTCCGTGCCGGAGCAGATTTCAGACCCATTCACATGAAGGGAGGGGATTCTCCAGGGCAGGGAAGCTGCCTCACCGTATTTTGATTAGGAACTTAAGAGAGCTATGTTGACGTGTTTTTAACCTGTTAACGGCTGTGTGTCAGCCATGTCTTGGTCCTTCAAGAAGCGTAAATCTTGTTGCAGACAGATGGTGCTGCAATGCATTGCAATGCAGGGCTCCCTGGAACGCAAGGGGTTATATTTGAGAACGCTTCTGATTTCAATGCAAGATTTCATGCAGTGCCACTGAAACAAACGTGGACTCGTCAACTGGCTCAATAACGTTGGCCACAGCCGGAATACAGAAGATTCTAGTTTGATGAACTTGGGACCTCGTTATTGTGAGCGGAGCACCCGTACAGAGAAATGATGTGTGTGATTAAATGCAAATGCATTAATTACTAGAAAATAATACAAAGTACTGTATATGTACGGATGTAGCCAGCTTAATCTTGCTTACTGATCACATAGAACGTCGCGTTATGATGCAGAATATGACAGTTTCCATAGGATGCAATGGCAGTGATAACACCAGAATATCACAACATATCCCAACTTAACGCGACATAGGTTAAAATAACCTGGGCTACATCTGTATGGGTCAGAGGTGGCCAACTCCAGTCCGCAAGCACCACCAAAAGGTCAGGTTGTAAGGATATCCCTGCTTCAGCACAGGTGGCTCAATCAATGACTGAGCCACTGATTGAGGCACCTGTGCTAAAGCAGGGATATCCTGAAAACCTGACCTGTTGGTGGCCCTTGAGGACTGGAGTTGAGCATCCTCATCCATCAAAGAGGATTTGTTAGCGAATCCTTGTGCCCCCCGTTCACGGATCTCTTCCTGACTCCGGATTCTATCTGTGAGGCATGAATTCTTCCAAAGCATTGGCAGTTAGGGAGAAGCAGAGGTCTAGCTGTTGTTTCACAGAGTTTGAACTGGCAGAACCCAAGGTTAAATCTCTGTCTATTGTTCCTGAACTTTGTCAATTTACCTTATCTAAAGCACTCGATTTCTGTCGCAAAATATCATTGTAACTGTAAATTCAACCATAGAAACCGGTTTGTACAGTGGCTGCCCTGTACAAGAATAAACTCTACATATGAGAAGAGCATATTGAATTTACAGGTATGTTAATGCAGTTTTATTAACGGACGGGATTGGTAGAAAAGTGGCTAATCAAATGCAGCTTCTCAGAAACTGGTTGAGTGAATTTGATCCGATTGTCTGTGTTCCTATTCAGAATCCAACCCATTGCCTGAGGTATCTGGGTTATGACCTAGTTCTGGCCTCAGAAGATTGAACATATTTTAAGCCACAAGACTAGCAATTTGCCTTTCTCCCCGAGACCTTTTTCTTGCCTTTAATTATAAGGAGACGCTGATTTCCCATTGACTAATACAGTACGCCTGCTTCCAGTATAAATATGCATGCAAGGAACCGTTACCCGCATCCCAATGTGCAAAATTTGATTGTACCATTTCTTCTTTGTGAGCCAGTAGGAACATATGCAGGCTCCTAGCCAAGCCCAGGAAAGTCTCAGTAATTGCTCTGCGACACCTGAAAGCATTTCCATTTTGCATACAGACCAACATTTATAGCTGTAATTAGTCTGCCGAGAACTCTGCAAATTAAAGATCTGCTATAGAACATTTGTGTTTCCATATAAAAATATGTATTCGCTTCCAGGAGATCACACAGACAGCCACCTTGCACATAACAACCGTGTCTCAACTTAATGCAAAGGGAACATGTCCTTGTATTGTTGCAAGGCAGTGTTACTAAATGTGAAGTCCCTGTAGGGTTACCAGACGTCCCGTACATACAGGATTGTCCCTTATGTCATTGACTTGCCCCAGAAAAGTCTGTTGGGATGCATTAATGTCCCTTATTTTAGCGCCTCGATGTGAAAAGCCTGAACGTCAAATGACTCTTGAAATCAGTGATAAAAATGGAATACGTGATGTCTACTTGAGTGTAATAGTTACTTTTTCCGCTCGATGTCACCTTACTAAATAATTAAAATAAAGTTCGGACACTGACTGGTCGTCACACGATACCATAACTCCCACCCCCGTATAGGCGTTACGGTTTGTCCCAACGTTACTTGCTGGGACAGTGCGCGTCTTCCCCTTTCCTGCGAAGAGCAGACATGATAAAAATACAAAGAATATAGTGGTCAAGCAAGAGATACAATTCAGCTCAAAGTAAATCACTCACTGACATCCCACTTTCATACTGGATTTCAGTCTCCTTTATTATAAAAACGTAAACGTGGCAACCCCAAGTCCCAGTACACTGTATACTGGAGCTGCAGTAAATGCACTCAACATCGTATCATCTTCTCTGCTGAGATAACCAGATACAAAATAAGTTATGGCGAGTAAAAAAAAAAGTGACAAAAATCATCCCCTGTACTGTTGACAGCAAATAAAAATGCCACTTGTGTCTGTATGGGGGTGTAGGAAAGCTCAGAGCTCTCTCTGCATGGGAGTGGGCAGGTGTTGGTACATTTGCATGTCTCAGACAGGTCTGGAATACGGTCTCTCTCCGTTATCTCTTTGCAAACAATGTTTCCACTGCAGCCAGGGATTCTGGGTAATGACGTGCAAATGAGCAGTGTGTCACGCTTATATTTTAACATGGACCTTTTTGAAAACCAACATGAAAACTTTTTCGCTGTCGCAAAATTCGCACGTCTCTGCTCAAGAGTTTGTCCACAGATCAAACCCCCCATTGCTATCCACAAAAATGTTTGCAACGTGTGGCAATGCCTCACAACCAAACCTCTGAAATGCATGGCAATCCTCACAACCAAACCTCTGCAATGCGTGGCAATGCCTCATAACCAAACCTCTGCAATGCGTGGCAATGCCTCATAACCAAACCTCTGCAATGCATGCAATGCCTCACAACCAAACCTCTGCAATGCATGGCAATGCCTCACAACCAAACCTCTGCAATGCATGGCAATGCCTCACAACCAAACCTCTGCAATGCATGGCAAGACTCATAACCAAACCTCTGCAATGCATGCAATGCCTCACAACCAAACCTCTGCAATGCATGGCAATGCCTCATAACCAAACCTCTGCAATGCATGGCAATGCCTCATAACCAAACCTCTGCAATGCATGGCAATGCCTCACAACCAAACCTCTGCAATGCATGGCAATGCCTCACAACCAAACCTCTGCAATGCATGGCAAGCCTCATAACCAAACCTCTGCAATGCATGCAATGCCTCATAACCAAACCTCTGCAATGCATGGCAATGGCTCATAACCAAACCTCTGCAATGCATGGCAATGCCTCATAACCAAACCTCTGCAATGCCTCACAACCAAACCTCTGCAATGCATGGCAATGCCTCACAACCAAACCTCTGCAATGCATGGCAATGCCTCACAACCAAACCTCTGCAATGCATGGCAATGCCTCATAACCAAACCTCTGCAATGCATGCAATGCCTCATAACCAAACCTCTGCAATGCATGGCAATGCCTCACAACCAAACCTCTGCAATGCATGGCAATGCCTCACAACCAAACCTCTGCAATGCATGGCAATGCCTCACAACCAAATCTCTGCAATGCATGCCAAGCCTCATAACCAAACCTCTGCAATGCATGGCAATGCCTCATAACCAAACCTCTGCAATGCATGGCAATGCCTCATAACCAAACCTCTGCAATGCATGGCAATGCCTCATAACCAAAGCTCTGCAATGCATGGCAATGCCTCATAACCAAACCTCTGCAATGCATGGCAATGCCTCATAACCAAACCTCTGCAATGCATGGCAATGCCTCATAACCAAACCTCTGCAATGCATGGCAATGCCTCATAACCAAACCTCTGCAATGCATGGCAATGCCTCACAACCAAACCTCTGCAATGCATGGCAATGCCTCACAACCAAACCTCTGCAATGCATGGCAATGCCTCATAACCAAACCTCTGCAATGCATGCAATGCCTCATAACCAAACCTCTGCAATGCATGGCAATGCCTCACAACCAAACCTCTGCAATGCATGGCAATGCCTCATAACCAAACCTCTGCAATGCATGCAATGCCTCATAACCAAACCTCTGCAATGCATGGCAATGCCTCATAACCAAACCTCTGCAATGCATGGCAATGCCTCATAACCAAACCTCTGCAATGCATGGCAATGCCTCACAACCAAACCTCTGCAATGCAAGGCAATGCCTCATAATCAAACCTCTGCAATGCATGGCAAGCCTCACAACCAAACATCTGCAATGCATGGCAATGCCTCAAAACCAAACCTCTGCAATGCATGCAATGCCTCACAACCAACCCTCTGCAATGCATGGCAATGCCTCACAACCAAACCTCTGCAATGCATGGCAATGCCTCATAACCAAACCTCTGCAATGCATGCAATGCCTCATAACCAAACCTCTGCAATGCATGCAATGCCTCATAACCAAACCTCTGCAATGCATGGCAATGCCTCACAACCAAACCTCTGCAATGCATGGCAAAGCCTCACAACCAAACCTCTGCAATGCATGGCAAGCCTCCCAACCAAACCTTTGCAATGCATGGCAATGCCTCATAACCAAACCTCTGCAATGCATGGCAGTGCCTCATAACCAAACCTCTGCAATGCATGCAATGCCTCATAACCAAACCTCTGCAATGCATGGCAATGCCTCCCAACCAAACCTCTGCAATGCATGGCAAAGCCTCACAACCAAACCTCTGCAATGCATGGCAAAGCCTCCCAACCAAACCTCTGCAATGCATGGCAATGCCTCCCAACCAAACCTCTGCAATGCATGGCAATGCCTCATAACCAAACCTCTGCAATGCATGGCAATGCCTCATAACCAAACCTCTGCAATGCATGGCAAAGCCTCATAACCAAACCTCTGCAATGCATGGCAATGCCTCATAACCAAACCTCTGCAATGCATGGCAAAGCCTCACAACCAAACCTCTGCAATGCATGGCAAGCCTCCCAACCAAACCTCTGCAATGCATGGCAATGCCTCATAACCAAACCTCTGCAATGCATGGCAATGCCTCATAACCAAACCTCTGCAATGCATGGCAATGCCTCATAACCAAACCTCTGCAATGCATGGCAATGCCTCACAACCAAACCTCTGCAATGCATGGCAATGCCTCATAACCAAACCTCTGCAATGCATGGCAATGCCTCATAACCAAACCTCTGCAATGCATGGCAAGCCTCACAACCAACCCTCTGCAATGCATGGCAATGCCTCATAACCAAACCTCTGCAATGCATACAATGCCTCACAACCAACCCTCTGCAATGCATGACAATGCCTCACAACCAAACCTCTGCAATGCATGGCAATGCCTCATAACCAAACCTCTGCAATGCATGCAATGCCTCATAACCAAACCTCTGCAATGCGTGGCAAGCCTCCATGGCAGCAAAATGGTTAAGACAACAAGTAAAATAATGCAATTTTTTTTATTATTATTATTATTATTATTATTATTAATGTAAACAATTGTGACGGCTTCTTTTACATTGAATACTTACATAAACCCGCTTAGCATTTAAAGTTCTTGAATCAAACACAGTAGGTTGTTTTTACACTGTGGCCCAGATTTACTAAACAGTGCTATTCCATAAGACAGGGGTGCGCAAACGATCCCCAGCTGCGCTCCCCTGCCTGCCCTCCCCCCCACCTTACCTTATATTCGTGGGAAGACGCCGCATTGCTATGGCGACGCGTCGCGAAGACAAGGTAAGGCACGTTGCAGAGGCCTCACGTGATCCCCCGGCATTCATTTAAATGCTTTGGGGGAAGAGCGCGGGGCCCCTGCAATCGCCGTGCCCCCTGAAAAATCTGGCGCCCCCCCCCAGTTTGCACATCCTTGCCATGAGACACCTACTGTAGCAGCACTGGAAGATAGCGTTACGGGCAAGGGGTCTTCCAGCACAGCAATTGCACCACTTGGTATATATGGGCCTGGACGTTCTGTTCTTTTAATGTTTAACCTTTGACAAAGTTACCGCCACATCAAGGCATTTTCCCAATACTATTTAGCAAGCAGAAACTGATCCATGACCTCAGAAATATTTAGGTTATAGGTCAAATAAACTGGGACCTGAAAGTTTAGGTTGGATTTGAGCTGGGGTCAGACACACGTTTCACAATGTCTGCAAAAGTTAGGTTTTTTTGCAATAAGGTATCTGTGTCAGTGACTCTTTAACCATTTTACCAAGCTTGAGAAAAAAAAAAAAAAACAGAGACTGGTAACATTGTGAAAGTTCTTCCTTGCAGCTTGGATTTTGACACAGGAGTTCTGTATATAAAGAGGAATGTTGTGCTTGCAGGGGCGAATATTTCTCTATCACTGAAAATGAACATACAGTGTGTTAATCAGCGGTCGAAGCATGATGATACTGGGAGAAGTGCATCAACACTGCTTTTTATGCATGAACCCAGAGAACCAGTACTTTTTATTTATAAACCCAGATAACACCATTTTTTTTATTTACACACTTGCTGTTCTGCTTTCTTACCCACTTATTTTAGAAAACCTCTCCCCTTAAAGCTGCAGTTCATTCTTTTTTTTTTTTTTTTAATTAATTTTTTTACTTCAATAGTTTCATGTGGGCAATCTCTAATTACCTAAAGAACTGTATAGCTGCAGGTCAATTCGTTCTCCATGTATTGATAGGCGAAATTTGGTGACATAATTAAAGCTGGCATATGTTTTTATTTGCTTCTGTTAGTCAGTGGAAGCTCATGAATATTCATGAGCACTCCTGCACTGACATGTGCTAGAGGGAGGGCAGGGCTGACAAAGGGGTGTGCCAGAGCTTGTGACAGGACATGAAGGGGCAGTGCCTTAGCAAATGGCTGTTAAAATAGAATACAAGAAAATTGGTCTTTCAAAGTTGTTTTTTTTAAAACAGAAAATGCTAAAAGTATTTTTTTTTACTACAGAACTGATTTATTAAAAAAAACACACATGCAGGATATTTACTTAACTGCAGCTTTAATGTTCAAATAGCATAAACAATTAAGAAATCTTTCTAAAATATATATTGCCCATATAACATACAATATTGTGATTCTCAGATGATTAAAAAAAAATGTTATAAAGCAACTGATTGGCTTTAATTATAATTATGCAGAATAGGTCTTTCTAAATGTTCATAGCCTAACACAGCTACTTGGGTAAAACAGCAGAATTACTGTAGCCAAGACTTTCAAAGCATTACGGTGACCGAAATATTGATTGTGTGTGACTACAATTGCTCTTGTTGCAGTTTACCATTACCAATTCAAGATTCATTTCATTAATCAAATTGAAGAGAAGCAGCTGGAACCAACACTCACAGTGTCCCTGACAGGAACAAAAGAAGATGCAGAAAATGTACCCATTACACTGTGAGTATTCAGGGCTCCAATTTCTTTCTGAAATCTGAAGCGACTCCATCAGGCTGCAATAGAGACCAGGATCCTGTGGCACGCACAGGTCAAATAGACATTTAAAGTATATATATATATATTTTTTAATGATGTAGACATAAGGCACCACGTTTTGGGAAAATCCCTTCTTCCGGTACGAACACGACCAGGAGAGCTTACAATCCAAGTTATGTTGGGAGGGTTGCAGACACACTGGGAATAAAAAGTGCATTATTAGAAGTGGAGACAGGGGATGTTAGGTGCATCTGGAGTTCGTAGCAGGGCGTAAAATGCTCCATGAGCTGCTTCGTTTAAGTAGTAGAACATAACACAAGAATCCGCTCTAGAGGAGATACAATGTAGTTGTTGAATTGCTTAGGTATAGGAAAATGAAATACAACAGTGACCTAGGAAACCACAGTGCACCTTGTGGTATATATTGCAGTACAAACAGAGATGTAAAGGATTCCATCAATTGGCAACATAGGGTCGTCCACAACAGGTGTTGGTGCTAACTTCAGGGAGGCGTTTCAAACCCTCCTGTAATCCAAAGGATATTAGGGAGAAGGGAGCAGAAGAGCACACAAGTACCTGAGCATGTAAAAGCTTTTAATAATAATAGAATATATTTTTACTGTATGTATAGTAAACTGGAATTGTGGTTGCAATTACCAGAAGATTTCTTCTAAACAGCATCTATAGATGATCTGACTTACCCCAGCGGGAGGGACCTCTGCTTGTTCACTGGGTTACGCGGTGTTCCGCTCCACGCGTTCCGTTTTCCCCTAAAGTGATCGGCGTTGCCGGCGTCCGTTGCCCCAGTGATTTCGGAGTGGCGTTACTTTCGGAGTAGAGTAGGATCTCAGAGATGCTGCAAGGCGGCCAGTGGGGGAAATCCTCACCACGGTGAAAAAGAAGAACAGGATAATGTCCAGCTCTTTTAAAATGGTGTTAAAAAAAACAAACATGATTTCCTTCATCTCTAGCGTTGGAGGTTACAATGGTAACCTTTAGACTGCACTGGGGAGAGCTCCATTTTAACCTCGTAGACACTTAATATTTTAAGCACATAACCGCTGTATGGAGCTCTAAATCAAAAACAGCGTTGGAAAGGGCAAGAAGAGATCTCTTAAAGCAATACTACCGCCTTTTTTCCCCCTCTTTTTATAGGTAAAGCATGTAACAAATGTATAATTCTACATTCTTACCTAAGCTGGCAATCGTTTGGTGCTCCGGTTATAAATCTGTAAAAATACTGATTGTGTACCTAACATAATGGCTGCCTTTCAATTTCAATCAATCCTTCAGTTACTGTAACTCAGCAGCTACAATATATCCGTATATTACCAAGGTAACATTGTCTATTGTTACAGTTTACTGCTCAAACTGCTGGGAACATGGGCAACAAATTATCACAAACAGGAAAGTGTTACAAAGATCTTGCACTGCTTGGGAGGTGGGCTAAAGCTTGCTATACAAATCAAAGGATGCTTTAAAATGACTTAAAAACAGCATTAAGAGTCGAATAATATACAAAATACTACAGAACGGATGAAAACCCCACAAGATTTCACATGTTTTGCGGCTTTAAAGTAAGAAAGAAATGTTGATCAGAGCAGACTGCTTCTTTAAAAGCAATGTGTTATATTAAGTATCAATTCTGTGGTTCAAGTGTGATGATACAGGGTTAAGCAACAGAGTGACAGTACTTTTTATTTTGAAACTTACTGTTTCCCATTTTATTTCTAGGAGTGCAGGCGTGAAAACTTTTAGGGGACCCACATGCGTTCTTCATAGATTAAATTGTAAAGTACACAGCAATTTACAGATCTCAGGAATAACAGATTGTAATGTAATTTATATCAAATAAACACCACTTCCTCTTTCCAGATCCCATTTTTTTTTTGTTTTTAAATCTCCGGCCACCAATCAATTTGCACATTTGCTTTCTCATCCTACAGAGCCGACGGAATAAAAGGAAACAAAACCTATTCCTTCCTCATTACCTTGGACATGGACATTGGGGATCTGATGATGATCAAGTTTAAGTGGGAAGGAATAGACGTCTGGGCGAATATCTGGGATACAGTTCAAACAATCATACCGTGGACCACAGGGGGAAATCGGCCTGGACTTATAGTGAAGACAATCCGAGTCAAGGCAGGAGAAACGCAACAGAAGTAGGTCAAAGTAGCGAAAGGAGGGTGGGTAGCTGTAGATACCAGATGAAGAACCCTGTGAGGTTTGAACGCTTGAAGCATCAACTATTGGTTCGTCCAGAAGGCCGTGATTGTAGTGCGCATGCGTGTGCCGCCGGAACAAACGAATGGAGAGCTATGAAGACGCACAGTGTGCGCGCTATCAAACGCACTTTTTTTGGAAATACATTTGGAATTGATCGTGCAGCGCGACGGCCGCGTCACGTGAGTGGTTCAGCCAATGAGGGCGAACCGCTCACGTGATGTCACGGCCATGCCTCCCCGTCACCTCCCGATGCCTCCAGCCGGTAGTGCATGTAATAATAATAATAATAATAATAGCATGTTCTTGTATAGCGCTGCTAGTTGTACGCAGCGCTTTACAGAGATATTTTGCAGGCACAGGTCCCTGCCCCGTGGAGCTTACAATCTATGTTTTTGATGCCTGAGGCACAGGGAGATAAAGTGACTTGCCCAAGGTCACAAGGAGCCAACACTGGGAATTGAACCAGGTTCCCCTGCAACAATCTCAGTGTCTTTACTCACTGAGCCACTCCTTCTCCCCATGTTTGCATGTTTCACGGTCGCGCACGTCAGCACTATAATCACGGCTTCAGAAGGCATCCTTTGTTACTTGACTACATACGTCAAATTCAGTGGTCACAGTGGCTTACAATTTGGCAATGCAAATTTTAGAAGGAAAAGTGGATCCAATCTAATTAAATGGAGTCCCCAACATATCTAGGGGTAAAATGTGGCTACGAATTGTGAAAAAGAACTGTACTCCATGAACATGTATGTACAAAAAGAATAGGATTTGAAGTCAGAATACATCCTTTTTAACAGAGCCAAAAGTTAATTACTTTACGGTACGAACAAGTCCTAAGGTTTGGCTGATTGCGCTCTGTTGCATTCAGGCATTGAACCACTGAACCATGATGGCATTATGCTACATTATAACCTACCCCATCACTTGTAGTACTGTGTTCAGTATGGGATGCTACATCTACAAAAAGTAGATGGTCCAAAGTTGATCAACCCAGTGCAGTGTGAGGCTCGCCGTTTTCAAAGCAAAGGTAATTAAGGACACCATGTGTATTCTCCTATTAACATGACACTGCTGTACAAAAGTTATTTCCCTGTGAGGTCATACAACAGGCTATTCAAAAAACCACACACACAAAAAGAGAGACATCTGATTAAATCTTATTTGAATTCTGAACTATACTTCTCTTTTCAGAATGACATTTTGCTCTCAAAATCTCGACAACGTCAAACTCCTTCAAGCCCAAGAGAAAACCTACGTGAGATGTGAGAACAGTTCAAGAAAACGAGAGAGGAAAGCACGGATGAGCTGAGCCAGGAAAAAAAAATATATGACTGCCACCGATAGCCGTAACCAAACCATAAGCAAGTGCCTACCAACAGCTCCTTTTATTCTGTTGTCTTCATAAAGACACATTTTCTGTATTCAATATATTTGTAATGACTGACCTTTTGCACAAGGTGCAACTTTGTATAGCACACTTTTAACGGCATTTGAACTCCACAAAAAAAAAACTTTATTACCTACTCACTGACCAGTGTTTCTAACAGTTATTTTGTAGCCTCACTGTAGGGTCTGGTTGCCAAATTAATTTCAGAGCGCGTCCTCCTAATGCAGGAAAAATGAAACCAGTGCAGAGTAAAGCTGAAGGTGGAATTATTAGCTACCAGACAATTGTACAACAAGCACTAAACACAAGTGTAGTTACTCGGATAAGCGGCTTCATGATAATACAAACATCTTCCATTCATATTGTGAAGAATAACTGGTGTAGACTTACTGTGCAAGGGATATTCCATTGATTCTGGAAGTTTGTTGCCGGTTGTGATACCGATATGAAGGTCTATCACAGAGTACAAAGCTATGGAAACCTACAGTATGATTATAAATAAGAGACCTGTGCTGAAGCTGGGATATCCTTAAAACCTGACTTGTTGGGGGGGGGGGGATTTCTTGGGGACTGGAGTTGAGAATCCCTGCTATAAACTAGAATATCGAGACCTCTGATGTTAGTCCCTTAAAGCAGCACACCACACTTTTGTTGTTGTTTACCTGAACCAGGGGGTCCTACAGGGCAGATCTGTGGCTCGTAGATGTCCGGGGACTCGCTGGTTCCCATTTGCCACAGTTTTTCGCCCACCAGGCAACAATACTTGCCCAATGGACACAAAATGGCAGCAGGGTTGGGTCTCGCTTGAACGGCCATAAACTACAATTATCTCAGGAAAATAGGGAGTTGCTGGAGGTCGGGGGAACCACGGATGAGCCCTGAGGGATCCTTTAGTCCCTTGTAGTGGGATTACTGTTTTATAATGTATTGTAAGCTACAAGAAATCTAAACGTACCCAGGACCAATACATGTACTAGAACTTTGTGTTACATTTGTAAGAATTCACAAACCAAAGCAGAGAGATGCAACTTACAAAAACGTGATCGGTAATTCAAAAGTTTCTCTACGATTATGGACATGCCATCTTACTTAATACTTTTTGACCATTTGTAAAATTTTTTTTCCATTCTTAGATATTTATGCTATAACTAAAATATGAATATTAGGTCGGATATGAGGCCCTTTTGGCACTCAAGGGGTTAAGAAACGTATCTGAATAAGCCATTCGAATTCATGCCGTTTAACCTCTGACCCACAGGAAGAACATCAATATCAAAGAATCCATTTCCTTTATGGGTGATGGAGAGGTATTTAATGGCATACATAAACAGAAGCTCGCACCCATAAAACCCAGAAGTGATAACCTACATAGATCACTGCTGATTGCCACATGACGCGTCCACCGTGGCTGCATTAAATGAGTCACTAATGCACTTGCAGGGTGAAGCAATTCTTCTATTTTTTTTTTCTTCACAACTCAATACACAGCGATTTCCTCCTTACCGTTCTGTGACTTAATGACTTGCGAGCAGTCTCGAGATGGGGGAGCTGTGCATTCTACAGTAATGAAGATGTCTCACACATTATTCTTTATGAGTGACGAGATACATTTGCTGCAGACAACTAAAGCGACCATGTGCTGCTCTACTGTATGCATTATTTATGTGCTGCATTACCTTCATTTGTGTTAACGAACCCATCACACACACACACACACACACACACACACACACACACACACACACACACACACACACACACACACACACACACACCACTTGTGAGCACATTCACATGTCTTAGACAGGTCTGCACCCCTGCCTTTCAACCATTATCACCTAGCATACAGTGCTCCCACTGCAGCAAGGGATTCTGGGAAATGACATGCAAATGAGCAGTTACTTTTGCCTGGAATATCCATATATACACACTATTTTTTACACATACAAGTGGGTTTATAAATAATGCATGTTTATACTGTGTATACTTTTTTTAAAGTACATTTGACGGTTTCTATCCATAATAATCTTTTTTTTTTTTTAAACAGACAAAGGGATTCTGTAGATTGTGAACAAACCCATAAGGCTGGGGCCATGGTACCGCAGATCGGGCGGACGCTGAGCTAACAGACTGTGTTCGCGTCCATGCGGCGAGCGTGCGGATGTGGGAGCGCAAGAAAATCAGTTGAAACTGATTTTAGCGTGACAGGCTGATCACGTGAGCGGTTCGCCCAATGAGGGCGAGCCAGCTCCGTGACGCCCCCCCCCCCCCACAGCCCATCGGCCATGCAAAGGGAAAGCACCAGCTTTCCCACAGCCTCCGCACGCCTCAGCGCGAGCGAAGGCACCATGGCCCGGGCCTAAGAAGTGAAGTTCTTCAAAGTCACACTAGCAGAAACATACGTGGGAAGCTTGATAATCTTTCCAAACAGCGTTGGCGATCTTAAGATCTAATTTATTACAGTAGATGGCAATACAATCTATAGAGAGCGATAGAGACGAGAGCGATACAGACGAAGAGCGCGATAAAGATGAAAGAGAGAGCGATAGAGATGAGAGAGAGCGATAGAGATGAGAGAGAGCGATAGAGATGAGAGAGAGCGATAGATGAGAAAGAGAGATAGATGAGAAAGAGAGATAGATGAGAAAGAGAGATAGAGATGAGAGAGAGAGCGAGAGATGAGAGAGAGAGAGAGAGAGAGAGCGATAGAGATGAGAGAGAGAGAGCGATAGAGATGAGAGAGAGAGAGCGATAGAGATGAGAGAGAGCGAGAGATGAGAGAGAGAGCGATAGAGATGAGAGAGAGCAATAGAGATGAGAAAGAGCGATAGAGATGAGAGAGCGACAGACAGACATATACATACATATAGCCAATAAAGAATATCCCTTGTGAGCACATTCACATGTCTCAGACAAGTCTGCAACCCTGCCTTTTAACCATCAACTAGCATACAGTGCTCCCACTGCAGCAAGGGATTCTGGGAAATGACATGCAAATGAGCACGTGTCACCTTTGCCTGGAATATCCATACACATGGAGCCCATTTAAGCAGATGCATCGCTGTTCACACAGCTTTTAAGCACAGCATAGGACTAGCAAAGCAAGTCAAAACCACCCACAGACATGTTTCAACCTTGATAGGTATCGTCAGTGTGAGGTTGGTTTATACTTGCTTTGCAATATTTCTAGGCTGGGCAGGTTTACCGTGTGTGTGTGTGTGTGTGTGTGTGTGTGTGTGTGTGTGTGTGTGTGTGTGTGTGTGTGTGTGTGTGTGTGTGTGTGTGTGTGTGTGTGTGTGTGTGTGAAAAAAAATCGACATTTCAGCCCCTAATGTAAATACAATCTTCAACCCACTTTCGACAAACACACCGGGTGCCGATGCCAATATACGTATAACACAGTAAGCAAAGAAACTCCAATGCACATCCAATATAACAAATGATTAGATTTCTATATATTTTTTCTTTTCAGAAGTATTGGTCATAACACGTTACGCTGCAACCACGTCAAGGTAGCTGGATCCGTGGATGGATGTGTGAGGTTCCTCTCCCAGTGGCGCCCCAGTTGGCACTATTAAACATATAATCGCGTGGGACTGGGTTGAGCTTGCTATGTTGGTGTGTAGGGAAAATTAGCATGCAATCTACCCAATGGTCACAGGGATATTACTTTCCTTGCACGTTTTATTCTTAGAAGCCGTTAGGTGAGATTTGAATTAATTTACATGTCAGAGATAATTATAACTATATTCGTATATTTGTTTTTGCCCAGGGACTTTGAGGCTGGAGCAGCAAGTGGAAATGTATATTTTAAAGCATGTGCAAACAAATTCTATGATCCGTTTGTCCACTAGAAGGCATTACTACCCGTCTCATTCAACCACAGTTCTTTAACAATAATAGTTAATGGATAGGAACCTTTTCCTCTCCTCTGGTATGGAAATAATATTTTTGTTGTGCTATAAACATGGAATTGTAATGCACCAGTGACGAGATACTAAATTAATATCCAAGTTACCTGGAGCTTTTAGTAACAGATGACCTACTCTGATTCACAATGCTGCAAGATAAACTGTAAATTCAATTGCAAAGAATTTACCCATGAAATAAAGCTCAAATAAAAGCAAAGAACATTTGTTCCAACAACACAAAAGGGCTCAGGAGACAGCGCTTTGATGATTAAATACTAAATGGCTCCATGAGAAATTGGTTCCCGGTAAAGTCTGGTTTGTTGGGGATTCAGAATTAAACCATTTGCAGCCTCTATTGAATTTGCGGTGAACCGGGTTTCCCGTTCTGCTCAGAAAGCGTTTAGCTCCAAAAGCAAATGTAATAGGGGCCATCTAAAAGAAAGATTTAGGCACATGTTCCATATGCTATGACGCGGCTTCTGTGTTGGAAAAATATTTGGAGTGAAACGCGTCTCCAGCAGTGGAAGAACGCTTTATGGCATAGGGAATAGGAGTACAAGAATTTGAGCAGGGGTTCAGGATCATTTTAAACCCCTAGCTATTGCTTCATTTGTCCCTCGGGGAACAGAACGGTTAATCTTTCATCTCAGTGGTGCAACTACAATTTGAGCACTCCTACAAAAAAATCTTTAAAAAGTGCCCCTCTGTCACTTGCTTCCCCCCATGTAACTCACCCCCTCCTGACTCTGTTCCTACTTCTACCCACTCCTCTCTAACACTTCCTCCCTCTAAGGCCGAGTTCATGGTAGATGCTACGGACACTTGCGTCCATGTGCGCCTCCCCCGCATGCTCCTGCAGCTCAGCGATCTGTGCTTTGGCTGCATGTTGGGTCGCAGCGTTTGGGGGCGTGGCAAACGTGTCACGGAGCTGGTTCGCTGAACCAGCTCACATGATGCGACTGTAACCCGAAATATAATTTGGAACTGTAGCGGCAAAATGTAGCAGCGTCAACACTGCAGTTTGCCGCCGGTGTTTTCAGTTTGAACACTCCCACCGAACCCGAAATTGCGACGGACGTGCGCGTCGCAGCCACCCTGGACTCTGCCTACCACTCAATTCCCCCTCCCCCACTCAATCCCTCACCTCTTACCTTGCGGGCAAAGGGGGACAAGGAGCGAGACCTCGGGTCCCGCATCGTTGGGAAGCTGGAGGCCACGTGGGCGAATGTTGAAGTTGGGCCTGACCTTTGGTGCCGACCGGGTCAAGGTTACACCGATGGGGGCTTGGCGTGAGACTCCAGCACCTATGGCCGGGCCCAACTTCCAGCGTCGGCCAGCAGGCCCCCCCCCTGCATTGTGGGGTTTTGCAGTTGTGTAGTTACGCCTGTGTTTTCATCATACATTGTGTGTATGTGGGACAACAAAACTCCAAACAAAACCCTGATGCCTGCATTTCCTCTGTGAAATACAGAGTCCTCCTTGGCGCTTGAGCTTTGGTTGATGGGGCTGTTCTCCAATGGGTATAGAGAAAACAATACAGTTGTGCTTCAATAAAGTTATAAATACACTTTGTTCTTAACCACCGTATTGTTGAACCTTCTAGATAAGTATATATACTTATTTATACAGCTTTAATAAAGTGTGTTCTTAAACACCATACCCAGATAGAAAATCATAATCTGACTGAATGGTGCTCTACGTGTTCTTTAAATAATATAGTCCACTTCCTTATTCTTAATTATAGAAGCAGTGAAGGTATGATACATTATCTTACAGTAACCATAAGGAATGTTGTAACAAAGTAGTGCACACTTCTCACCACTTCCCATATCAGTTATTTGAAGAGTCCATAAAATTGTCTTTTTCAAACTCCATAATTCCTAAATAAATTGAATATCCTTTCATTAAAATCGGGTCCTTTTAGTTTAAACCAAATTTGGGCGCCAGCTATGACTGCAGATTCCATGTATTTTATTTATTGATTGTTGCATGTAGGTTTGTTGAAAAATGTCATACCTTTTGATTGGGCCAAGAAATAGTTAATTTATAGAAACTTGAGCCCCCCCTATTCTATTGCAAAATAATTTTTGTCTTGAGTTTAACATACCGCAAACCTGCATTATTTCCAGATCACTAAAGCTGTACGCTACTGCAGTTATGTACAGTATGTTAGATTTTCAAAGGCTCCAAAAGCCTTACTTTCGCGACATAGTAATCCAACTTCGCCTTTGCAAATCAGCTCCATTCTAGTTCCTTGTCTGGCAAAATTAGCCAAGTATTAAACATGGGACAAGCAACGACTGAAAAGGTAATATTCAGTGATTCACAATATGATGTTTTTAATATTTGACAGCTTTTCATAATCAATCCAGTAGAGATGGAAGAATTACATTCTAAGTATAGTTTGACCCATATGCAAAAGGAACCTGCCATCTATATCATGATTGTCTGCTCTGAACAGTGAAGGGAAAGAAAAGAAGGTATCTTAAGACGGGATACATAACATTATATGCCGCCATACACTTAATGAATGTTTTAGCTACACCTTCTCTCTGGAACATTTTAGTGGGAAGCGGTGGATTTAATGAGATCCTTAGCGGCTCATTGCAGTATAGTACTCTTAAACAGTGTCCACATGGTATTAAGCAGTACTAACAGAGGAAATGGTTTTAAGCTATTCTGATCGTAAAGGTGTAGATCTAGTTCACTGCCGTGACGTTAAGAGGTTTAATAGTTTTGCAACCTTAGTTCCAAAAGCCTAACTGCAACTAATTAAGTGATCAAATGTGTGTACACTAATATGTTATAGTTCTATATTATATCAATATAACATATAACATATATAACATATATAACATATATAATATATATATATATATATATATATATATATAACACATATACAGTATATATACACACATACATACACACTGGTGTGTATGTATATACCAGCTGATATACCCGGCGTTGCCCAGGATGTAAATGTGTAATAGGTTCAATTACTGGGCAATGAGAGGGTGAACCGGCGCCAAGCAATGATGAAGCGCAGAAACCGAGACACACCAAAATGCGCACAATTATATATCTAGATGTGTTCTTGTAATGTGGCAATATTATAAAGGGTGAAGTAAATGTGAATCAAAGAAATAAAAGCAGGCACGTTTGAGCATCTAATTCCCCAGCATGTACTTTTTAATGGCATAGGGCATACACATGGCATTAGCATAGACATGAATTGCATAGTATTTGTTGACTTGTATGTATGTGTATTATGTGGTGTTGCGAGCGCTTACCTGTTGTCCCGGTGTATGTGTGGTCTTTTTGGCCCCAACGGGCGTTCCTGTCTTGATCCGGTGTGGGTGCAGCAGTGTGTCCTGTGTATTAAAGGGCTGTTGTCTCCCTGTTGGGTAGGGTGGAGGGTGCGGGTGGAGGTGAGGAGCTGCCGCTGATGGTGCGGTGAGGCTGGAGGGGAGGCGGTGATGTGGGTGTCCGGCGGCGGACAGGGTGTAGGTTGTGAGGCTGTGAGGGATGATGTGATGCGGCTGGAGGGGAGGCGGGCCGGGTGTAAGCGGCTGGAGGGGAGGCGGCGGCGATGCGGTGGCCCGGCGGCGGGGCGGGAGTAGGTTGTGAGGCGGCGGGGTGAGGGACTGATGGTGCAGCTGGAGCGGGTGTAGGTGGGGTTTGAAACGGCTGGCGGCATTCGGTGAGGAGAATAATTCTGTGGGTGCACTGCGTATGTCTCTCGGTCAGAGGGGCACACGGTGTGAGGAGCCTGTGAGGTGAGGGCATGTGTGTGTTTGTGACCCCACCCCTTAGGCCAATCACCCAATGAGCAACCTCACAAACCCACACACAACCAAACTTTCAGTTATATATCTATATATATATATCCAGTGGTTGACAAATCACCAAAAAATCTACTCGCCACACAAAAAAATCTACTCGCCATCTAGTACCAAACGTGTCCTGCTTGGGCCAATATTTACTCGCCCGGGGGTTAAATCCACTCGCCCGGGGCGAGCAAATGTATAGGTTTGTCGAACACTGTATATATCTATATATCCAGTGGTCGACAAATCACCAAACAATCTACTCGCCAAACCAAAAAAATCTACTCGCCACCTAGTACTACACGTGTGCTGCTTGGGCCAATAGGAGCTCGCCACGATGTTAAATCCACTCGCCCGGGGCGTGCAAATGTATAGGTTTGTAGAACACTGTATATATCTATATCTCTATCTATCTAGATATATAGATATATATAAATATATATATAGATATATATATATATAGATAAATTAATCTAAAACACAAAGTGGAAATATGTTTCACACACTGCACAACCTCATAGTAGTCTATTAAAAAGCTACCACCGCCTACAGAAGATCTACAATGATGACAAGGTCTGTTTAATAGCTTTTTTTAAATGTAGATTTTTGGGTACAATTCCATCATCTCCAAAGCAGCGGATTGCACAGGCATCCGCCAAACACTTCCCATTGACGTGAATGGGACTTCGAGCGGCCTTTAATAATAATAATAATAATTATTATTATAAGTTTATGCAATGAGCCAGAACAGAAACGTCACAAATCACAGATTATACGAAACATCCCCGCTGCTCTCATGTGCTTTTTCTTACTATGACGACAACAAAGTAGCAGCAATGTGGGTTGAATGTTAGGTACTGTACAGTTCTTAATATTGCTCAACAGTAAAACGTAAGAATTTCATATACACAAAGATGAAACACTGATCAACAAGCATCTTTCAGAAGGATTTTTTTCAAACTTGCGATAGGCACAAGGCAAGCCTAAATATGCAAGAACCCAAATGATCTAAAAGGGTCCGAGATTTCCAGCACATTGGGGAATGGAAAGTGCAGGTGGTCCAAATGGTTCTCATGTTGATCGTCGATTGTTATATATCTATGGAAATAAGTTGACGTAACCCATGGTCTTACTTCCCAGAGAGGATAAAAACCCAAAGAACCAGTGAAAATCCTAAATAAAGGTGCCAAGCATTTGGAATTTTCCTTTAAGTCTATTTATTAATGCAGTTTCAAGTTTAAAAAAAAAAAAAATCTTACATATCTTTGCACAATATTTTTTTTTTTTTGCAACTTTTTAGTAAAAATTTCCAAAGTGAACAAAAAAAAAAAAAAAAAAATAAGATACTGTATAAAACACAGTGGACATTAAATTGACAGTAGTATTATTCATTTGTCTCATTTTCTCTTGCCTTACCACATCTTGACTTGCCATGGAGTGGTTCAGTGCACATTTCTCTGTTCAGAAAACATTATGATTATAAAATAAACTAAAAAAAAATAAAAAAAAAAACCCCAAGGAATTCTTCCCCAACCCTACCACAGAATAACATTACAATAATTTTTTTTTATAAAAAAAAAAAAGAAAACCAAAAAAAAAAAAAAAACCTACACAATTCAAGGTTTCTACCACACTGACAAAGTTACAAATAAACCCCACGATTGCTGAAATGAACACACACTTTCCACCCTTTTCTCAATCTGAAAACAAATGCATCCAAATGATTTGAAAACTACACATTTTCCTAATTACTTAAGATCATTTCATAATTATTTATAGCCTCCTATCTACTACACTGGGATTTCATGTACAAAATTGGTTTCTAAAGCGTTGTAAAAAAAGATGTGTTTTTTTTCTTCTTCGAAAAGTCACCACTGTACAATTTTACAAGGAAGAGATTGTTTGTTTTTTTTGTTAGTCTTGAGTGTCTGTTTTTGGCCTTGCTGGCGTGTCATTATGAGAATGGATGTAAACCTTGTACTCGAAGATTTAAAAACAAAAACAAAAAAACGACAAATGGGATACTATCCAACCTATGCTAACTCGGAATATCAAATTGTTACCCAAAGTAGGGTTCACCGATGCATTTGGAAATAAAATGAATAAATCGGAAGTCTTTTTGTAATGCCCCTATTACATGCATAGTATCTGATGCATGAACACATTACATATAGTTTGCTCTGTATTAAAAATGGCAACTGACATTTATGGGGCATTGTGCTGAATCAGTTTAGATGCCGCTTAAAACTTATTTATACCCTAACTGGTAAAAGCAAAAAAAAAACAACAAAAAAACTTCTGGCAGACGTTAAGAACAATAGGTCTTGCAAAACAATCCTATCTTCTCTCTAAGTGGAAAGAGTGGAGTTTAGTGGTCAGTCATTTTGAAACGGCTTCATGCTGAAAATATCACTGCAAGAGCAATGTTAAAATGTAGCTTTTCATTCATGATATTTCTTACCCTCTCTTGTAACACAGAAGATCGCGCACATTTACAATTTTGATGGTGGGATTTCTTGCAAAACGAACCCGTCTTAGGATAGGCGTGTCTTTTTAAGTAAAAACACATGCCTGAAACAAAGTTACTCCGGGAGTTTCAGCTGAATCCGCAAGAGAAAAATATGAAACGGATCATAAAAAGAGTCTCGATTTCCAGAGTGGTGTCTGTGTAAAATGTTTCATTTGTTACTGGTATTCAACCCAAGGAGCATTCAAAGTCGTGTGTGCTATATGGAATAGCAGCTTACTGGAGGACAATGATGAAATGAGGACTTGAACCAACCCTGATCCTAAAACAACTAGAAAGAAAGATGCTGTTGGATTCTTTTCACAGCTGTGTAAAACCATCCAAAAAATAAAATGCAGTCACCTGTATACACCAAATCCTCTGTTATCCTGAGAATGTCAGTTAAACAGTAATGTCTTCATTAACAGTGGAAAATCATTTTATAATGCAAAGTAACATATCCATATTGCAATTATTTTTTTTTTTTTAAATTGCACACAGATGTAATGCTTGTACATTAGAAATACGTGTCTGCATATAACAATTTATATACAATCGGCAAGAGAGGTCTTCAATGTGGTCTACACCTTCCTAGCCTTGAGTGGCAGTAGAAAAACACAGGTTTTCAAATGAGTGAGGGAAGAGTTTTGCTAAAGCCAAGAAAGGAAGCAAATGAGGAATGAAACAGGAACATAAACCCCCCCCCCAAAAAAAAACACATGATATTCTCATAATTTGTGCCGTTAGACAAGTTAAAAAGATCAATTGATGAGAGAAAAAAAAAATTCGGGTTATTTTCTTCGTTTGTAGTTGGACGTTTTAGCATATTAAAAATGACGACGACTCTTGTGTTTGAGACGACAGAATCTTGCCTTTCTCCTCTTGTGTTCGGACCTAATTCTTGGTTACTAGTGAGGGGACAGTGACTGTTGGTAGGTTTTTCTTTGGAGTGAATCTTTCCCACGGTAGGCACTAGGAAGAACCAAAGGCAAAAAGCTGCTGTTAACGACTCATGCGTCCCATCTGGTAATTCTCTCGGGGTCTCGGGCGTGGGGGCTGCTGGGCAGGTTGAGGCTGTCTCCTCCTCTTCAATGTACCTGCAGCATCAAGCAATGGGGAGCATTGCAGATAAAGAAGGAAGTAGAAAAAACAAAGGAACATCTTAAAACTTAAAAATAATCTTATATGGACATAACTTTTACAACGATATATAGCAGAAGGAATTATGTCACTTTATTGGCAAACACAGTCTTTGAAGTGGGTAAAACCACAGTTTGTATCCCAGTTTTGCCTGAGCCTCAGGCACCAAAATTAGATTGTAAACTCTACGTGTCGGGGACTAGGGTTTTAGTACCGTGTAACGAAAGGCCTTGCTTGTCACATGACCGTGAGGCAATGCAGAAGTCGGCAATTCTCCCTCTTTGACTGCTGAAGAATTAATTCCTACAATATCAACTGAAGTACATGAGGATTTCCTTTCCTGGAGACCTTGCACATACCTGGGAGAGGTTTAGGTGGCGGCAACTTTGGATTGCTGCTTGGTGTGTGGACACTGCATATTTTGATAAATCCAGCCATCAACATGATCAGAGCTATTCCCATGAGCAGAACCGCCCACCAATGTGCCTGAAAAGGAAGGGGAAGACATATGCAACCATTAACCCCCTTCACCAAGGAAAGAATTAACTGAGTGAAGAGCTCTTCAGACAAAGTAGTCTATTACTTTGTAAGATATTTTGCTGTATTTACGCAAGCAACCCATTTGGGTTATTTTCTTTTACCGAACCGGAGCTGCATCGGGTTACTTGTATTTCTGGGGAGACATCGGCTACCGAGATATTCTTTTCTTTTAAGGGCTGGTGTTTCTGCGCCCTTTTGGGAAATCAATGTGGCTGTCATCCAAGCCTCACTCCCACGGGCCAATAGAAAGCTGCAACGTCACAGCGAGTACGACATTTGCAGCTTCCTATTGGACGACCCAATCAGCCATGAAAGATTTGACTTTAAATTTACCTGCACCTGAAAATGGAAATCTTCCGGGAGGCATGTGGTCCCTACTCCTTGGAAAAGTGCTATTCAGATCCAAGGCCCTACCTTGTTCCAATTGTGTAAAAAATATATATATAATACATTACAAAAATGCGGGAATTAATGCTGCACTTTACAGGAAGAGCCTTTTGATAACCAGAAACCACAAATGCAAATTGCATCAACCAGCATTGCCTTATAGCAAGCTACCTTGCATTAGTAAAATAAGAAAAATAACGTTAATGTATAAAAGCTATCATTCACATTTCAAAAAGACAAAATGCTAGGGAATGTGCAAAATACATGTCTTTCACGGGAGGCACAAAAGTAACAGTTTTAAATAGGCTTCAGAGATTGGGAAACTATTCTCAAGCCAGCCACATTTTTCATCCTCGTCTTGTGTATTATATTTACGTGGCGTTTCCTACTGTAGCTTCCTAGGAGAAAGACATATCTTGGTGTAAGATCTTTTCTTCAACATCCTGTGGGATTAAGGAAGATCTCTTCCAAAGCAAACAAATTCATTTACAAAGGCAGTGTAAGGAAACAAAGTAATAGGTGTTAGAATGCTGTACTGTCGCTTTGGGACACATAACTTTCCGTTCAGAAATTACAGTACACATCTTGCACAGATGTTTGATGGAAACTACTGGCTATAACAGAAGTATAGCTGCCAACCGCTCCAACTGATGATCAATGCTCTGATTACACCCTTTAGTTGCCAGATTAGCAAATTGTGATGTGTCAAATTACTTGTATGCAAAAGTATTGAAGGATCCTCTATGTATGTATATCTTTATTTATATGGCGCCATCTATGTACATAATGCTTCACAGCAGAAGTACACGTGATATACTATATAACACAGTGGGAATAAGCCCTTAGAGACACATAAAAGCAACAATAGAAAAGGGAGTCCATGCCCCAAAAAGCTTACAATCTGACTGGTAGTACGAAGAACGTACAGACACAGCAGATGGGCGTTCTGGTAAGTGCAACTGCAAGAGGCCATGGTCAAAGCACGAGGTGCATTGTATTAGGCATTGAGCTACCCATAGGCTTCGTTAAGGTGTGGGTAAAGATGGGTTTTAAAGGTGGATAAAGAGGGTGCTAGTCGGATATTGAGGGGAAGACGCAGAGACAGATTTAGGAGAGAGTAAAGTGGTTCTAGCAGCAGCATTAAGGATACATTGAAGGGGAGACAGGTGAGAGACAGGAAGGTCGGACAGTAGAAGGTTACAATAGTCGAGTCGGGAGAGAATGAGGGCCTGCGTCAGAACTTGAAGTAGCATTTTATATTTGAGATAACCTACTGAAAATTAACCTGTCGTAATAAAAAGCAATAGTAAGTACCGCTGCAGGCTTCCAACCAACTCAACTTCACTGAGCAGTAAATATATTATCATAGGGGCACATGCAAGAAGTCCTGGAATGAGTTATCACACCAGTTTCGGCATCAACTCATTGATTTGACTGCGTTGTCGGATTGGGTGCGATAACCCATACCATCACTTGATGCATGTGCCCCCACAGTTTGTTAGCTTAGTTTTGTGGTTGAAGGTCACGATTACTTACCACAATCCATTCAGCAATGTTTTCATACAATTCTGAGTTAAAAATGGCCTTTTTCAACCGGGCCAAAGGACCATCGGCATCAACCAATCGACAACGCATGAACACATCACAGTATCCTTTAAAGTCGTTGCAAGGGGACCCGGGCTGCAAAGTTATCGTTTTGCCCTTGAATTTTTCTTTCCACACGTCTGAGCCGGTGCTAGCACATGTGTGTGCTTTCACTGCAGGCACGAATGAGGAAGGTTACAAAGAGAAGGTCATTCATTAAAAACATTTTGGCAATCATTTCCCTAGAGGCATGTCCGATGAAACAATGATACCCAATATGGGGGATTTAGTTAAAAAGGTAACGTTCTTAAACGGTTAAAACACACACTCAACTCATCAATATTGCAGCAACATGTATAATATTTGTGCTTAAAGCAGTAGGGTAGAAGGGAAGCTATGCTGAAGCGCTATTAAAAATACACGTCCAAATTTGATTCAGATTATAAAAGACATTTAACCAGGGAGGAAATCGTAGCGTTATTATATAAAAAATGAAGGAAAGTAATAATGTGGGCTTTATGAAAGCTATGTAAAAATATGAAAGACCATAAACTAAATATTATATTTTTAAGAGAACTTTGATAGTGTGCTTTTCAAAAATGCTTTTAAGATAATAGAGCAGAGGTGTTGCAGTCCTCAGGGCCCATCAACAGGTCAGGTTTTCAGGATACTCCTGCTTCAGCACAGGTGGCTCAATCAGTGGCTCAGTCACCTGTGCTGAAGCAGGGATATCCTTTTTTGGGGGGTGGGTCTTGAGGACTGGAGTTGGCCATCCCAGCAACAGAGGATGCTTATTTAACATATTGTTCACATGAAAATTGCCAACTATTTTTTAATTTCCCTAATCAGCAAAACCTATGGAGTAGCACTAGCCCCCTATTTTTGCTTTTACCATGGCAAATAAGTAGGAACTGAAAGTACAAGTTGATAAGTCTGGAGTGAAGAAATGTACGAACACACGGTATTGAAACCAGTTGGTATCCTGGGTGCATGACTACACTAGTCCTTTAATATGCCCTCTTAAATTAAGTGATATCAGTTTTACCTCAGAGTTCAAAAGATAGTTCCTCTATCTTATAAAATTTTTTTTAAAAAAATGAATCGCCCCCTATTTTTACATGGGTGGGAAGCATGGAATCTGGAGCTAAACCGTTTTAATTTCAGCTCTGGAAACACTCTGGCTCCCGAGATACCTACCGTCATCATATTGGCTCGTGTCCGACAGGGGACTTAACGACCAGGAAGTAACGGCAGCACCTTCCCTGGTATCCCAGCAATAAGTGGGCACCTGGAGCAGAAATTAACGGGGCCCAGGTTTCCGAGACCCCCGGCTTCAAACCCATGTTAAAAAACAAAAGGTATGCATTCAACTTGGAATGCACTTTTAAGGGAATAAGAAAATATTTAATAAATAAGACAGGTGATTGGAAGGACGAGTTGCTACTTTAACTATTAACAAGAGAGAAAATGTTTATGACGCCATCAGCCCCTTCATGGCCCGTTGCACCCACAATGCATTGCAACACCCTTCTGGCAACAAGGCGGTTAAGGATACAAAATGGCATTATTCCTAATCTGCAGCAGAAATAGAAAGCCTCTCACTTTTTTCCATGCAGCAGACATGACACAGCTCCTTGTCGTCCTTCCCGTCTGTACTGGCGCACGTGCATTCCGTCAAGTTGTGCCGCTCGCAGATCGAACCTGCACATTGCTGCGTGACAGGAAGAGAATGATGCAGAGAGTGAAAATAACCGGGCGCGCTTTCAATAAATGCGACTAGCTTACGCGAGCTAAGAATAATGCAGTGAAAAAACAAATACACGCTGCTCAAAACCTACAAAATATCCTGATCGTGTGGAATAGACAGGTTCCACTGAGCATGTGGTAAATGTAATCCCCTGTCTCATGCAGTTTCTCTAAGCTGGTCCCAGTCAAATGCCATACAAGGTTTAAAATCCATATAACAAGATTGTAAGTTAAAAAAAAAACACCTTATGTACTACGGATATAAACAATGATACTACCAATGTCTCGCTCACACATGTAAATGGGCATTAGATTTATCTCCAGCTTGTGAATTACAATGCTACTATAAAGTAGAAAAGAATTGGACTGCCACGAGTGTAAACAGAGGCCTACCCCCTTAAGGCAGACTTGAGTCTCTCTGTTGCATTCAGTCAAGTCCTCCTTGGCTGTAGACGGTGGGCATTGAGCAGAAACGCCATCGCAGGTTCCACTGTAGGCGCAGTCCGATGCGTCACGACATTGATCGGTGTTTGTCTTGAACTTGCATTCTAACATGCAGCAGGGACCCTGGCTGGGACTGAAAACATAATTGTTGGTAGTTACCTTTGTTTTGCACATTATGTGTATATGTGTAAGTGTGCGCACGCACACACACGCAGCCACACAATTGCATTTTTGAGCTACAGTATAACAGAATTTTCATGGTGACTAAGATACAGAGCTGATGTTCCCAGGAGGCAGAGCCTACATAAGGATATTGTTACGAGTCTGAGATTCATCTTGACCAGGTTCCTCTTTTACTTACTACATCACTTTAGTAATATTATGCTTCTGGGGATACATTATTATTATTATTATATGATCGATAGTTTTGTGCTCTGTGTGGGAAAAGAGACTGAAATTATTTCTGGATAACTAACTAAAAGCAGAACAGTAGTAAGGTAGAAATGATGCCTTTAATAGCCAACTAGTGGTTACAAAGAGTGCAAGCTTTCAGGCTGAACAATCTGCCTGAAGAAACCTAAAAGTAGTGCGTGATTAAAGGTATCACTTTAAACAGACTTTTGCTGTTTAATCAATGGGCCAACACATTCTCTATCTGTAACCAAAAGCATAAATCAGTCAGGAGTGGCCAACTCCAGTCCTCAAGGGCCACCAACAGGTCAGGTTTTAAGGATACCACTACTTCAGCACAGGTGGCTCAATCTGTGGCTCCGTCAATGAGTGAGCCACTTGTGCTGAAGCAGTAATAGCCTTAAAACCCGACTTTTTGATGGCCCTTGAGCACTGGAGTTGGCCACCCCTGATCTAGGGCTTTTTCAGGAGGTGATCATGACATTAAGTATAAAAGCTACAGGAAATGGCTAACAAAAAGCTACAAAGAAGAAATACTATCATGGATATTTATGCAGTTAATTGAATGTGGCGAAAACGAAGATCAGGGATTCTCTCTGCAGACTACGACATCTGAATTATTGATCATCTCTTATAAAGCGGTACCATTTCCATAAATCCATGGCAAAACAGCATTTTCAGATACTAATCAATGTTGACCAATGACCATGTGTTAAATAGCAGGTGCATCGAACAACCAGTGGGAATGTATCAACCTCCAACTGCACATTTCTTCATGAAAGCGAAACTAAAGCATGTTCAGTCACACTCAGTAACAATTCCAATGGAAGCAGCATTAGAATGCAGCTACACCGCATGTTATTGGTAGGCATTTACATTCGGCTACATGACCAGCCTTAATCCACTGAAGGAGAACAGACGAAGAGGTGTGAAAGGGAGTATTTCAATGGGAGGGGAGATCTGTGTATATACAAACAGAATATATTGAAGACAACCTCAAGGCCTGAGAAAAACTGCAGAACTCCTGCAAGCTCGTCTTATAAAATACAGTTTGCTGTACAACTTAAGGTCATCCCCTACCAATAAAATACTCCCTTCTATTCACAACGGCTGCTATTGTTACCGACACACAGTAACTAGCACAAACTAATTCTCGGATGAGGAGGGAAATCTAAATTAGGACATATTAAATATTATGTTTGAGAATAAAAAACAAAAAGGCTTATAAAACAATCACCCAGTATAATTAATGCAAAACTTCATGCTTAACGGTTTCTATCAGATTATGAAAATAGGAGTAGTTAATCAAAGTGACAGCTCAATGCCAATCGAGCTGCTGGCTTTTCGAAAGACTACACTGGTTGTCGGTTCAATTTCTCCCCCCAGCCTTTCCCCAGTGTGTATGCTTCTGTGGAGGGGGACACAGTGCACATGATTTCAGCTCTGTGGAGCTGGCTCTTGTATTTTCCATGCCAGATTCTGCAGGGTACATACCTACAGAGCTTTCCAGGTTTTAACTTGCATTTCTTATCTTCTTGCTGGTTTGCATCGAAGCAACAGTCATCCTTACACTGGTCGCTGTAACCACAATCACACTGCTCTCCTATTTCTACCAGTCCATTGCCACAGATGGGTTGACCAGATTCTGCAAACAGAAGAAGTTTTTATAGAGGGTTAGGGCAGAAGTACCATATATTACACTGCACATACAAGTATAAGATATACATTATATTCCCCCTAGTCATTTGTTTTGTGTCAAACAGAAATACATACACGCACTAATACACTTTCATGATTAAAAAAATGTTGTACACTCTTTACACAACCTCATGGTGATCCTGGTTTAGATCAGGGGTGGCCAACTCCATTCCTCAATCATTAAGCCACCTGTGCTGAAGCAGCGATATCCTGAAAACCTGACCTCTTGGTGGCCCTTGAGGACTGGAGTTGGCTACCCCTGGTTTAGATTACCTTATAAGTTCAGTTGTGATCATGCTGTACATGAATCATGAAAATGCCGACACAGACTCCTGATAATGACCACCGCTCAATATATACGTCATGATAAAGATTCACAAAAGACATACATTGGCTTAATTAGATGTAAATGTATCAAAAACGTTAGAGACTTTATATCTCTTTATTTAAGTTTGCTGTGCCAGTGAGAAAGTTCTGCAGCTGAAAAGGACCACCACCCCAGGACAATATAGAGCCAGTCAATTCCATATGGGTCTGTGGGTCTTATTCTAGATAACCTGAAGTGGTCGATTGTGCCGTTTTCGGACAAAATTACCAGTTGACCAAACGCGAATAAGTGTATGTGGCAAACAAGTTTGCAAAACATTAACTACTGTTTAATCTTGGAAGTTTAAAAAAAAAGTGATGGAAGATTAGTTTCATCTTTTGATTGGGTTAGTGCAGAATATGCATTTCACACACTTAAAATTCAACCCATGAATCTTCTGTTGGCAAATAGTATGCTAACGAACAGTGTTAATTTCATACCAATAAAAATTAACTACTTGGCTTGCAGTCAGAATTAAAAATGATGAAATCATCAATGGTATATATAGAGATCACTCAATACCATAATTCCTTTATTTTTGTCTTTAGCATAATAATCATTACTTGAACAAAAAGAAAACGGTAGAAATGATTAAATGACATCATCCTTGAACACCATGACCTCATTCAAGATCATGTGTACAGTATAGCCTTCAAGATTTAAAGGGGTTATTAACGAGTTTAAAAAAAAATGAATCTTGATGGAAAATATTTAATTAATATATATATAGACACACAAACACACATACACTATTTAATGTTAAACTATGCGGTTAAGAAATCCTGTAAATAGCCATTTTGCTAAAGATTTAATCGATGTGGACGATTTAATCGATATATATATATATATATATATATATATATATATATATATATATAGACACACAAACACACACACACACACACACACTATTTAATGTTAAACTATGCGGTAAAGAAATCCTGTAAATATATATATATATATATATATATATATATATATATATATATATATATAGAAAAAGGAACACAGGTGCAAATATTGCTATACTGTAAACTGTATACTGTACTGTGCAGTACTCTAGCAAGCATACTATCGGCTGTGACGTACCCAGGGGGCATGCCCTAAATAGACGGCATTGGTAGCACCATGCTGGCTTCTGCGCATGCGTGATCCAAACCTAGGCTTGTGATCCCGGGAGCAGAGAAGTGTTCTCGTGTGTTAACGGAGGAAGGGAGCAGCGTTGATTGAGAAGATCCTAGGGAGTGATTCATGAGATTTCATCTAAAAGATATCAGCCATTGTTCCCAGTCTACGTTATGATCTATTTTATAATCATATAGCAATATTTGCGCATGTGTTTCTTTTTCTTTTCCCATATATTACTATATATTATTAGACTTAATTAAAAGTTGTTGGGGTTTTTTAGTGCTACAACAGAAAAATCATTGAGAATGAACACAGAGTTAATTTGGCACTGGGGTATTTCATGAGTATCTCTAGTCTCTACAAGGAAGCCTTTGACCAAGTACATACCCACAAAACAATTATTCCTCTTCTTGTCTAGAACTTGGCTGATATTTCGAACGCTGCAGATGGAGAACTTGTTGTTGTTGAGCTTGTCCCCAGATGTGGCTCTGGCATACATAATGAAATTGCCATTTTCCTTAAAACCCAAATTCTTGGATTCTCCTGGTGTGCACTCGGAGCCAGAATCGTGCTGAAAACAAAAAACACGAGTATGGGGGAGAGAAATATGTTGTTCGTCAAAGCAAAGCAGAAGACCATGTTCGCTTCTCTTGTAGGTTTTCATACCCCTGGATTTAGCAGGCAGGGGGGGTGCCTATATTTGATATAGCACGTAACAGCACATAGCACTAGATTCACTAAGCTCTGATATATCAGGGCAAATAATGTGATGGTACATAAAACAGGAACATACCTTTTTTTGCTGAGCTTAACACCTTATTCACAAAGCTAATTATATGTAAAAAAAAAAAAAAACAATGTCTGTAATAGATTTCATTAGCATAGGTTTAAATGGCACATTATTTCTGGATAACAATATGTGCTCTTCAAACAACGCAACATTACTCAAGTCTTTGCGTTACTCCCATCCAGACCTTGAAAAAGGGCTTAGGGGGGAGAGAATACTAAGGAGAGGCAATTAAAGTTTCTGAAATAAACTTATCAACTTTTACAATATACTAGCCCCTTAGAAATAGATTATCTATTTCTAGTCTTTGATGCATGAGCCATCTACCTCGACTAGCTGCAACTCTTGTTATAAGGGAATGTTCCCCATCACTTAATTCTATCAACACACTACTGTGTCCTACTCACACTATCGTCATTGACAAAATAGTATAGAGCGCATAATCTGTTTTCTTTTTACCATACTAACTCCTTTGTAGCTAAAGTGGCCAGATAGTTATAGGCAACCCATGACTAGGTGCCCACTAAGTGCTACCAGAGAGGATA
The DNA here is from genome assembly GCF_040206685.1 of Ascaphus truei. Classification (NCBI taxonomy): domain Eukaryota; kingdom Metazoa; phylum Chordata; class Amphibia; order Anura; family Ascaphidae; genus Ascaphus; species Ascaphus truei. The sequence goes on from NC_134500.1 coordinate 19,825,009, forward strand.
GCAAGGCATTCCTTTGGTAACCACTATGGCAAACTAAAAGCCAACACTAACCCTTGGGGCAACTACCCCTCCGCCCCCCCCCCCTAACAATCACCCCCATCTACAGAAATGACTTACAGCCCTATCAGCAAAAGCTTGCTTATTGGGCTGTAAGGCTATTGTACGAATAAAATAAAAACCCAAGCAGACCATAATAAAACCAATGTAACATGTATACATTCTCGTCTCTCGTCAACCCATACTTGACCTTCATTAAAGCCATTGATCCTCTTTTGCTTGTAGAATAATCCTCTGGCCGTATTGAAGAAATACTCAAAACCTTTCTTCGTTATCTTGGATGACAACTGAGGGCATGGCCTTTATAGAGATCCTCCATAGGGACCTTGGCGGAACATGTGGTACCGTAGACTGCCACATGGTAAATCAGATTGATATTTTTTTTTCTTACAATGGGTTCACCGCTCACACCAATAACATCTGTCGTTTTTCTTACAACATTATTGGGATGACCACTGGACATTGCCAAGCCTCATGCATGCAGAAGGAGGGGGGTAGTTAGTCTAGTATTCGGAATATATAAACCCTTTTCTAGCACTGTGGCCGACCGGCCAGCCATTAGCTGGCACATAACTAGCTTGTCACTTGGGCTACTAAGGGGTAATATATATAAAAAAAATGTAATAAGCTTATTTGATTAACTTTTTTTTTCCTTTCTAGGTATTCCCACATATACAAGCCCTATTTCAGGATCTGGATGGGAGTAGCTCTAAGTTTAGGCGTGACAAAGCCACGGTCCATGCTGATCCCCCCCCCCCTTCAGTAGTTTTATTTCTTCTTTACTATTTTAAGAGAGCTTATTGCCACCTTTTCAGCACTGTTTTTATTTTTATTTTTTAAATCTGATGCTTTGTTCAGGAGATAACATTGGAAATATTAGTGTCCGGGACATTAAAATGGAGCTCTTTCCATATGCTAGTGCAGTCTAAAGATTAGCATGGCAACAGCTGAATCTAGAGATTCCGAAAACAATTTTTAAAGACTGAAAAACCATTTGCACTCATTTATTTTAAGAGCAGGACAAGCTGGGGTGGCAAGATACTAATATTATAAGAGCTACATTTATATAGGCTTTTGCTGGGGACAGCTGATTAAAATAATGTAAAATTTCCCAGCGTTAACCTTAACAGTGCTTGCTGATTATGGTGCACATACCATTTACGCCAACTTGCATATTAGTCACAGTAATGCTATGCTTTTTACGGGAGTAAAAGCAGGTTAACATTCCGTTATTTACTTGTGTGAACATGGTATTACTACAGGTAGTCCTCACTATCCAACCTTTCACTTTACAACGAATGGCATATCCAACGCTTTATAATGCAACCCTAAGGGACGTTTTTCGACACCAACGCTCACCGCCACTAACATGGGACTCACTTTACAACGGTTTCACTATCCAACACTACTTCCAGAACGGATTCCGTTGGATAACGAGGACTGCCTGTAATGAGGTCACATTAACTTCCCTTCATATAGGCTAACAGAGCTTAGTGAATCTGGGGGCAGACTAAGATGAGATAACCACACATGCAGTACAAGGGCACCAGCTGAAATGATCTTTAGAAATGAAGCTTGTACACACATTCTCTGGTAATTCTGGCAGACGTACAGCAAGATTGTCAATAAACAGCTGAACGTGTCTACATCACGAGTGGCCAACTCCAGTCCACAAGGGATACCAGCAGGTCAGGATTTGAGGATTTCCCTGCTTCAGCACAGGTGGCTCAATCAGTGGCTCACTCACCTGTGCGGACAAAGGGTTATCCTTAAAACCTAACCTGTTAGTGGCCCATGAGGACCGGCGTTGGCCACCCCTGCACATCATGATCAAACGTTACCCTTCGCTGACTTGACACATGCAAACAGCACCAAGCAAATGTTGAGGAGTTAAACCAAGCAAAGACGCAAGGATGAGATTTACATGTTTAAGCCAAACTGATTTGATACTTCACACACTGCAGGGCAAGAGAACACAGCTAGTGAAATACATTTGTGCGCTGAAACACAGAAGGGGTACATCCCTTCTCTTCTGCAACGTGTGTTAAATCAATAAAAAGAAAAGGGGGGGGAAGAAAAAGGAGACAAGGAAACTCTGCTCAGGAGAATCCACTCTGCCAGTCATACAAGAACAGGTCCAATAAAAACAGTAACAAAGCAATGGAAATAAAGAGGAGGCCCATCAAATATGCAAGGTTCACCTTATTGAGCTTGAGTAAACAAATAATACTTCTGCTGCTTAGAATTATTCAAGGCTAGAGGCTAATGGTGAAAATTATGATATATACACATATCTATATATCTATGCTCAAACACATGCGCCTTTATTCAGTATGCGGAGAAGCCACTTCTGCATGCTGGAGATGATTCTAATCCCATTTATTTGAATAGAGATGAACACTTCACCAGCACAGGGAATTTGTTTCACAGCATATTGAACAGGGGCCATAGAGAGATCAGCACACCAAGAGATCAATACAAGTATTGCATTTGTTGTGGAAAGCTGAAATAAAAACTTAAGAGGGGGGTGGGGGGAGGTTAAGCAGTGAAAAAAAGAGCCCTTTTCTATTAGTTCCTATGCAATTACATGACATATATTATTAGGATACAGCTTGGCAAAGCAGCCCGCTCTCCCTTATCAGGGCCCGACCTCACACTGCTTTAACGCTCCTGGTTCAGTCACGTGCAAGGCCGAGAAGAAGAGAAAGGTGAAGAGAAACTGGAGGATACAAACTTACCGGAGAACCAAAGTTATGGCCAACTTCATGTGCAAAGGTGATATGAGAGACTTTGGGAGGCACGTGGGAGCCGTAGTTCTGAACGGTGATGATCCCGGTGTTCAGGGATTTCTTTTTGCCGTCAGAGTAGAGTTTGCTCTTCTCGCATATCCCACCTGAGCTGCCTGAAACCAGCACGCAAAGCAACTGCTTCATCTAAAGGTGCCATTTATGTTCAAACAACAACAATACTGGGTTCCTATATAGCGCTGACAGTGAACGCAGCGCTGTACATAGAAGTTTTCAGGCACAAAGTGCTGCTGCCCGGTAGGGCACGAGGAACAGGGAGATACAGTGACCTGGCTAAGGTCACAAGGAGAGTTGGCACCGGAATAGGAGCCGTGTACACCCAAGCGGTGGTATTTCCTTGTTTCTGCGATTTCCCACAGGGGGTTCGCAAGGTATCTTCCAAGGGGTTGGCACCCCCAAAAATATGTAATGGCGGATCACAGGCAGTATAGCGGGTTCCTGAGCCGGTGTGGGGAATGCATTTTAAGGGTGGGTGGTATAGCTGTTAATTATAGCAGGAGCGTCCAAAGTTGTGCCCCACAATCCTTTGCACCCACAGCAGCAAGGCATTTGGTGGGGGTGGGGTTGACTTTGTAAGCTCCAGTAGTAATTGACAGCTATACGACCCATGCTTGGTAGCCTAATTAAGCGTGTGCCCCCCCCCCCCCCCACAAGTTCGGGACACTATACTGCCTGGGATTGGGCAAACAGCAAGTCTGAGTGGGCAAGATGTTTCATTTAAGGGTTTGTGGGACAAATATTTTCATGGGGGGTGGGGGTACAGGGTAAAAAAGGCTGGGGAGCACGGCCTGATATTATCCTGTTCACATACATCACTGGGAAACGTGGGCTATTAAGCTCCCTGAGACTGATCAGTGCTAAAAAGGTGCGAGACCCATGTCATATTTTACAGGTCATTGTGCATTTCAGTCCTAAACATGCAAAGCCACAAAACAGACCATAAAATGATGAGATCCAGTAAAAATGGTAGGGAAGTGGCTCCACCAGCAGAATGCCTTCACTTCAAAAGCATACATTGGCGTTGCATTAAAGAACCACTGTGCTTCTAACCGCAGAAAAACCCCACAGGAGACCGTCACAATGATGTTGACATTTAGGAGTAACCCACCTGCTAAATCATTACGGGTGTGCAGTTTCTCTTCTCTATATTGCTGTCCAAAGCTGGAGTCAGCATGTTTTTACTAATAAGTAAAATAAAATGTGTAGTTTGAGGTCCAAATAGCTACTTTTAAAGAGTCAGAGCAAGAGAGGCGTGTTAGAGCACTAGCCGCGCAGCCTGCTAAAGGACAATTATTCACTAGGTACTGTATAGTTTGCTTCACATATGCTGTTTAAATGACTTATGGATGTCCGATCACGGTTTAAACGGGATCAACGGCAGTAATAGGTTTGATACTAGATGAGGCTGCACCTTTAAGAAGCACAGACACATGTAAACTTACCGGCATTTACAAAGGATCAACTCAGGGGTACTCAACTCCAGTCCTCAAACCCCCCCAAACAGATCAGATTTTCAGGTTATCCCTGCTTCAGCACAGGTGGCTCTGAGCCTCTGATTGAGCCATCTGTGCTGAAGCTGGGATATCCCGAAAACCTGACCTACAGGTGGGTCTTGAGGACTGAAGTTTAGCACCCCTGGATCAACCGTACTAAGGCGTTTGATACTAGAAGGGACTGCACCTTTAAGAAGCATTGAAAACATGAAAACCAGAAGTCTCTGCGATTAATGATGCTGGGGGACTTTTTGCTCTCTATATGGACCTCTAGGTTATTGTACCATCTTTCATGGCGTAAGGAACGGGAAGTTGTAAAATAGAATTTTATTGTTCAGAAAACGTGTTCACAGATGGGATCAATGGGGTTGCGCACACAAAACAGCAATCCCATTTGCACCTGCTGTGCAGAGACGCCTCGAACCAGTATCTATCATTTTATTCCTCATCCAGCGAGAGACACACAATTGGATTGTTGGAGGGATGCGAATGCCCTATGACAGATTGCTGTCTTTTTTATCATCGTTACTGCGGGTAATACATTTGATTTTTTTTTAGACTACCGCAGGGAAAAAGGATTGTGTGTATGGCAAAAGAAAAAAAAAACCACCGATTTCATTTTTTGCTACAAAAAGCCATTTCGATGGATTCGGCACGCTGCATTACTAGCTATACATGCAGCTTTATCTGGAGACAATTTATTTCGTCTTGTCCAAACTTTGCATTACTTTACAGTACATTGTGAAGGGGAGGGGGGTCACTGACATATTTTAGTGCACAGTTCTAGTAACTGTGTTGGTCCTGGGAAAATGCGGATTTGTGATGCATTTAACCAATTCAAAGGTGGAAGAGCGGGTCATGTTATTACCACCTCCGGCTCTTAATAAGTAAAAGGGCCACATGACCATTTAGGATCCATTTACTTCAACATGAACTTTTGAGACCTCGCCGATCAAGTTTAGATGCACTGTAGCCCACCGCCATTTTTTTTTTAGACAGTGCTTTACACCAGACATCATTGCCAGCCTCCCTTGTACCAGAGAACTCACATCTCCCTTACCTGAGGGTGCTCCAACCCATGCGAGCCCAAGGACACCGTCGTCAAAATCCCGGTCTGTAAACACATAGGCCAAGCAGTAATCATCGTGATTCTGCTCAGAGTTCAGCTCCAGGAACTTCTCTACTCCAATGTTGGGGAACCGAAAGGGATTTGAAGGGTCTTTCTCGTCGAGTGTGGTGTTAATCTAGAAACAAAGACGTCCAACTGCATCTGTGCACAAGACTTATAACTACATCTAATGTTTAGTGCGGTGGAAACTGGTAACCTTTTGCCAATGTCAAAGAGGACAGCAAAGCATTTGGAAGAGCATACAAGATCTCTGTATGATTTTAAACAAGTCTCCGGTCATCCCTGTGTCTTATCACATACTGGCAGCACTATGAAAATAACTATTTTGTATCTTTACCAGTCCGCTGGATCCCTTGTTGGATAAATAGAGTATAAATGAAAGGTTTGCTGCAATACAGCCTGCAGCTGGATTTCTCACCCACCATACTACGGTGTAAAATACTACCTCAACGGACCATGGGCGCCTTGTTTCTATAGGACTTCCTTTCATAGATGCAAATCTGCTCAGGAAGCGTTAATGTCTGTGTAAGAAAATATCTTCTCTGTCGCTAGATGACGTTTGTGGGACATTGTTTTCCGTTTAAGTCACTCTAATAAGGGCCATGGAACTCCGGCAGGTAGGGTGCCTCACACAGCACAAATTAAGAGCAACCTACTTCATCTAGAATCCAGATCTGTCTCATCGGTTTTCAGTTTCACCCATTTGATTGCTCTGAAAGCAATAAGAAGTCTAAGTGCTGCCAGTAAGAATGGGAGATGGAATGTTTTATCGAGTGGTTAAGCTCAAGATGTCCTGTCCTGGAATATCATTTCAAACTGGGGAAGTAACCATTTCCAGCTCGCCAACATTAACTCCACGTGATTGTGTTCCTTTTATTTTCCGGTTTTGCTAATAAGGTGTTCCAGTATGAAACGTATAAATTAATTTAAAGCCTCTCAAAAGAGCAGTTCCTCCTACTCTTACTGTTTTTTTCGGGTGTCCCCTCTGAGTAAACGCTGCTATTTTGAGCCCCGTAGACCCCCTGTTTCTCAAGATACCAGTTACCGGGCTTAAACCTCTCTCAGGTAAAACAAAATGGCTGCCAAATCTCAAAGCAATAGGAAGCTTCAACATATGTGCTGGCTTCCTATTGGATGACCATTTCAATTTCCTTTAAAAACCAGGAAGTAATACAGGTAACTTCACCGGTAAGTATCTACGAAACCAGGAGCCACTGGAGCTGATGATAGGGCAGTTCAACAATGGGGGTGGGGGGGGGGGGGTGAGAAAGGCTGTTAGTTAGGGTGGATTACTCCTTTGTTAAACAGTCTACAGACATTGTGTTTCCTGTGATTTAATTTGATTATGATGTTGTAGGGTGTCTTTTTTTAACATTGAACGTGTCTTTTGTGATAATAAATAGCATTTATCTTACAGTGCTCTGTTTGCGGGATTGCTTTGTTTCGTTGTCTTTTAGGTAACATTGAGGTTGAATCAATTGCGTTTCCTACCTTATTTCAATAAAAATTCAATAGCTGTAGTTACCGAACATACTTAACTCCTTCAGTGGCAGTAGGTCCAACAGTGTTGTCGGCCCTTCTAGCACTGAAGTGGTTAACCCAACGGCAATGTATGGCAGCTTCTGCTGGGAGCAGAACCGTTGACAATTATTTCTTAAAGACATTAGTCATTTAGTTTTTATTGAACACATTTCTCAACCTGTTGCGTATCCATGAAATTAAAGAGACAGGATGGTTACATTTAGGCAACTGCTAAAAAGTACATTAGATCAAGGGTGCTCAACTCCAGTCCTCAAGCCTTCAACCCCCCCCCCCAACAGGTCAGGTTTTCAGGCTATCCCTGCTTCAGCCCAGGTGACTAAATTGAAGGCTGAACCTCAGCCATTTGTGCTGAGGCTGGGATATCCTGAAAACCTGACTTGCGGGGGGGTGCTTGAGGACTGGAGTTGAGTACCCCTGCTTTAGATGAAGCTTTCAGGTATACTGCTAATGATCACTTTAATCCTAAATCAAAAACAAACAGAATAGAATGCAACCCCCCAGCAAACCCCAAGGCTTGTGTCTTAGCAAAAGATACTCACCCGAATCCGTTTCACCATGAAGCTGATATTTCGAATTCCCATGAAATCGGTCGACTGATAAATTGTGTCAATCGCTTTCACGTGGCTAGAAATCTATTCAATAGAAAGAGAGGTGCTCAAAATATATTCCATGGTTATATATTTTCTCACACTCTACATTACATCTGCACTAATTAAACAATAATTTGACTTTTAGAAGCTTAATTGCTTATAGTTTGAAGCACCTCGGGCTCTCCGACAAACACAAACAAATTTGTTAAGAGACACTGATGCATAAATCCCAACCTCTCACTTCAAAAATCAATATGATCACAATCCCTCTCCCACCAATAGCGCACATTAAAAATACTGTAGTGAAGTGCAGATCAGGTCTGTGGTAAAAATAACAATTTCTCCTATAGGTCTCATGCGTTAATTTGAACAAGTCTGGAGACCCTGAATAGATTATCAGAGGATTTGTAACAACAAATATTGATATAAAAAAAATAAAAAAAGGATAACATTATGGTAACTCACAGATATTAGATCTAGTACTTTATATCTTTAAGTCATGTACTTATTGGCTATTAAGTAATTTTATAGAACTGTGGAAATCACACTGTCATAGTTATGTTTTATTCTGCTCTGATATATACACTAACCCCACATGCCAACGTGCACACCCAAACACAAACCCCCAACCCCAACACACCCCAACCCACACAAACCCCGACACCCAAGCCCCCTCTCCCCCACCTAAGTCATTCTGACTACGCCTCCTGTGCTGAAGCAAATATCCTGAAATCCTGACCTGTTGGAGGCCCTTGATGACTGGAGTTGCCCACCCATGAGTTAAAGGGTTACAAGGGCAACCTCAGATGCCCGGGAGGTGGGGCAAGATTGCTGCTTTAAAGCATTGAGGACTACCATTCAGAGTTGAAACACTGGCTTCTGTGACTGTCACAAGCAAGATATTTTGTACGTAAGAACTGCAATTTCATTGGTGTGGCTGGATTTGTGCCGATTTCAGGAAACCAGAGTCATTTTGAATAATGCGCCCTTGCCGAGAGCTTTCCATGTTTAGTAATGCTGATAGAACTGCAGATTCTGGGAGGGTTTTCGTTCTCCATTTAACTGATCACATTATACATCCGAGGCAATGCACACAGCCAGCTCAGGCAATCCTTAAAAGAAATCCATCACACCGCATTCGAGTTAATACGCTACATTCCCTTACAGGAGAGGGAACATTATACATTTGCCTTTATGGCTGCCACTTTCAATTTAGCTTAAAGTGGTACGATGAAGCATAACAGTCTTATTTTATAAGACTTCTACCCTTAGGATTTCCAATCCTAAATGTTTGTGAGACATTGCTGGCAACCCATTTCTAAATGTCCTTTGTGTGGCTGTGCTATTTCTAGCAGGAAGACGTGCTAAATGTATCCCTTGATATCAACACATTCAATAAGCGAAAGAACTGTACAAGTAAAGAACAAAATGGGAAGTCACACTTTTCAGTATAATTTAAGATTACAAACAAACACTGGCCTGAACATACAGACCATTTTAGCAATGATCTCTCAGGGGGCACTTTAAATGGGCATATGCTGCTGGTAAGATGTTAATGTGTTCAGATTTACTACGGGTCACCAGAGATCTAAAAGTTGCTCCACTTCAAACTATTGTAGAGTGGGAAAACACAGCATCCCAAGTGGACAGACAGATTTAAGAGCTTCAGGAGAACCTCACATCTACATAAAAACACATTTGGGCAAGAACATTGCACGATGCCAAGCAGGGGGTCTTCCACAGAAAACCAGTTTCAATTCAAATCTGCAGCAAAGATTAAAGCTCTATTCATTGGAACGGCGGTTATATGTTCCTTAGCAATGAGAAGCCGACGTCAGAGCAGATTACATTTCTAATCTGTTCAAGGTATCAATGCACTTTCTTAATTTACACTGCACCAAGCCACAAATGATATCATTACAGTTGAAGAAAATGTGATGTGACTGTTAAGTGTAAAATAGAAATATCTATTTCTTGCATTAAATTCCAAGGCGGTGAACCATGTTACTCTATATGGTATGGATTTTTTTTAAATGTAATCTACTGTATAATGTGTTCATAAACCATTGTTTCTTACTGAAGGTTATTCAGGCTGCCAGTACTGTGAAGGTTTTACCTGTCAATCACCTGCCCTGCTTCGACCTATCCCAAAAAAATACCTTAACACTTAGCACCATTTGGTAAATATGGCTCTACGTGCCATTGGACACCATCTGGTGCCCCAGAAGAGACATTGCAGGCCATTCATTAGAACTGCCCATAAAGTGTCTGCCAGCAGCAGAAGGCATCTTATGTCCAAGCATTGCTTACTAATTATGGTCCCTAATGTTGGATAGATTAATTCTAAGGTTTCACTTGGGTCCTTCATCAACATCTGAACTTTGATACATGTCTACAATACAACATTAAATCTAAGCGAATTGTGTTCCTGGGCCACTTACACACCATTAGTTCATTTTGGGACCTCGCAATTAAAGATGTGTTTATGTCAGTACAGTATACAGTAGTTAAAGAGAAACCGTTTCTCTGTTGTCAACATCCAAGCCTTTGTTATAACAGGCACCTGGGGGAGATAAGCAGTCTCAATGCACAATAGATGTTACCTGGGCTATCACTGCCTCTCTAGTTCCTCCGTAGCGTCCGAAAAAGAGATGATCCGTCTGGATGTAGAGCTGGCAGGTGTTCTTTTCTACCTGGGCGGCTCGTTTTTTCCTTAGGATAATCGGACCACTGTCCTCCTGTTCTTCCAAATAGGTCTGCATGGGAAGAGAACAAAGAGGGGAAGAGAACAAAGAGGGGAAAAAACCATTGATGTCTACACTGCTTTGTGCACATAGGTCTGAGTCATATTTCTACAAAGTCCAATTGAGCGGGTTGAAATTAAAATGGTATTTTGCAGGATTTACCAGTTTCTTTAAGTTAAAGAAAACTTGTAGCACCAATCTCATTATTTATTTATTTTTTATACCAGGATGCGAACTGGGGGTCACCGGAGCGTCACCGCACTATTTTAAGCTCTGGATAACACCCCCCCCCCGTCTCCCCCCCTGATTCCAGAGGTTCTCACCAATGAATTTACTGGGTTTACAACTCCCTCCAGGGGAAACAAAATGGCTGTCAAATCGGAAAATCGCATCCTCTGTTACGACTTCCTATTGGAACGCTATTTAAATTTCAATAAAAACCAGTAACTTCACCAGTATCTCAGAAAACGGGTGGGTACACAGATGAAAAACAAAACAATCACAGTTCAACTCTGAGGACCTTATGGTGGCTCTTAGCACTTTATCTAGTTCCATAATGTCTTTTTTATGGGTGGTGCCCAAAACCGTACTCCATATTCAAGGTATGGTCTAACTCAGCTGCGCCCCCCTGCCTGTTCTGCCCCAGTGCTCGCCCACCTCGCCCCCCCTAACCAAGGAAACAGCGACGGGGTCATGTACATCACGTCACATGATGCTGTGTTGCCAAGGCGACGTGTTGCCTCTAGCCACGGTAAGTAACAGAGGCCATCCGCGCGCATTCATTTAAATGCTTTGGGGAAGAGCGCAGCATCCCCAAAAAAATCTCCCAACCCCAGTTTGCGCCTCCCTGGTCTAAATAATGCTTTATAGAGAGCCATAATTATATTTACTTCCCTTCAATCCATTCCCCATTTAATGCAAGCTAAGATCTTATTTGCCTTTGCAGCTACTGCCTGACATTGGGCACTATTGCTAAGCCTGCTGTATACAAGCACTCCTAAATCCTTCTCCATCAAGTGTTAGTAGTTTTATTTCACTTGCAACCATGGGATCCAATTGCCCTACAGCAGTGGAACTGTGTGTGGGTGTACAATAAGTGTGGGAACTGATGGGTCTTACAGTACCTGTTGTTCTGGTTTATTTTCACCAGACATCTGATACTTCTTCATCCTTTCGAACACAGAATGATCCGCACAGCCTCCTTGAGGCCCGAATTTATGAGGATACTCTGAAAAGCAGGAAATTCGACATTGTCACACAAACTCTTCCAAGCTCTCAGAGAACACAAAATTAAATCGTTTAACTTGTTGCTCATAATCAAGAGTCATGCTAATTTAAAAGGATTCTTTTTAAACAATGTACAAAAGATTTTCATTTTAGGTACTGGGGCCATTTTTGGTAGCGCTATGTACATTTATGGCGCTATATAAATAAATAAAGACATACAATACAATACAAAAGCCCTACAAACAAAAGGAAAATGCCAAAAATGTGTTTTTCCAGTAACTCACTAAGGGGCGGCCAACCCGAGTCCTCAAGGGTCACCAACAGGTTAGGTTAAGGACATCCCTGCTTCAGAATGACAGCCACCTGTGCCAAGGCAGTGATATCCCTAAAATGTGACCGTTTGGGCGACCCTTCAATACTGGAGTTAGCCACCCCTGCACTAAAGCATTACCCCTCAGTTACCGAGAGAACGATCCTGATCGTAGTAATCCCTCTAGAAAAATCACACATGGCCGCCGCTGTTGGCCTATAGAAAGCCGTGATGAACGACGCTGCACCTTCCTATCTGACGCGGGGCTCACACGATTTGATCAGTCATGTTGCTAATCAAGGATTCCAAACCTTTTCCCACAGATTCCTGTACACAACGCAGGTTATTTTGGAATATTCTGGCGATCGTCTCCTGCTATTCCCTTATACCACAGAAAATCAGAACTACGGATGAGGATTAGAAGTAATCGGTTTTAAAATAGAGTTTAAAAATTAGCAAATTACTCTATAAAATTTGAAGAAGAAAAAAAAACCGTCAAACATTCCCTGCTACAACATGCAGAAAAATAGGTTAACTTCTAGTTATTATGCACGGTCGTAATCCGGTGAAACGCTTTGGTAATATGGTTACAAAATAAGTTTAGCAAAGTATCCAGTTTAAAGCTTTGATCGAGACTTTTAAAGCAGCGATCACACCGCTGTCCACCCCAGGAGCCACTACGAGTTTAACGGATGTTCGTATCTTGCCCTCTAACGCCGCGCTTATCGTGCCGGCGATCAGATCCAAAGCAAATAGATGGAATCCGTTGCATACGCCTCTAGTGGGCACGATGGCGCGACTGCGACCAAAATGGCTGAAATCAATAGGTTATGATATGTACCGCGACGGCCGCAGCACATGACTGCAATAAGCCAATCACAGCCTCTACCTGACGTCACCGGCCCTGGCAGCCAGCGACATCGCAAAAGCGCAATTACAACGGCGACAGGTGGCGTCGCCGTCAATGTAGCCTGAACAATAAGCTCAGCCTTAGCCCTACTTTGTTTATTTAATGTTTTTCCAGTGGGGGGGGGGGGGAGAAATGATTGTTAATCTCTAGGTTCTGAGGTTACCAACGGTAAACTATAGATTGCAGGGCTCTGGGGAGAGCTTCATCTTAACATCACGTACACTTATTATCGTAAACGCTTTTATCTTCAGAAAGAAGCATCAGATTTTACAAATAAAAACCGCTTTGAAGAGAGCAAAAATGCATCGTGGTAAAGTCATAGCAGCATTTAAAATCAGGTGCCACCACACACACACACAGATTAATATCTCATTGCGGGATTCTGGAGACCGCTGAACTATTTTCTCTTTTCCCCCAGTTGGAAGCCGTGAGGATCGGCACAGAATTGTGGGCCAGGAGCAGAAGGCAAAATCAGTCCTGCATTTCAATTAAATTCTACCTCTAATATTCTACAAATCAAAAGCAACGACCTCATCACTTTAGTGAAGAAAATAAAAAAATCCTTTTATTTGTAACATTTGGAGGCTATTTATTTTAACTTGTTTGCTTTTGTTTAATGCTGTCTACCATACAACCCAGACCAATGTAGGTAAGGCCTTGTTGCGCTGGCAGAATCGGCGATATCTCCCATTGACTTTAATAGCAGGTATCACAGATTCAGGTATGTTAGTGAGAAATCACGCTTTGATGACTCCAGGGCGCTGAGTAAATACCTGTGCATGAAGGGTGAGGTTTATAGGGACGGTAATTACAAGCTGTACTCCAACATAAATTGCTCAAGTGCTTAAATATACCTTTTCTACGCAAGTCAACATGCCATTACATGAACACAAGTGAACATGCAAATTAAAATCAGAACTATTGCTTTTTCACTCTGTGCATCTAAACCACCAAATCTCATATCTGGCAACATGATCATTTTGATGACAACCAACATCTGGAGGGTGGATCACATTGGGAAGAGAAGCAGAGCGTAAACTGTAAATGAAGATATGGGGACAAGACCTGTTCATCAGAGATCAGCAAGAAACAGAATGCTAGAAAGGTTCTTTAGTGTGTTTTCACAGCGTATGCTCTGTGCATGCAGAGAAAACACAGCTTTTGTGTGAAAGAACAATGTTTTTATGATGTTTGGGCAGATGTAACACTTGGTACGAGTTCACAAGTAGTATTATGCAGTGGTGTTTATCTTCGATAATATACAGATCGGGTATCCAAGGCCTACAGTGGAAACAGATTATAGGTGTCCACTCTAGGGCCTTAACATACAAAAGTGTTACAGCTTGTACTCATGAATACATACACAGGCTCATACATGCATTATGTATATATCCACAAATATCGTGATAAATGCTGAATAAAAGCATTTAGTTATCCACAGAACGTGTGTGTGTGTGTGTGTGTGTGTGTGTGTGTGTGTGTGTGTGTGTGTGTGTGTGTGTGCGTGTGCGGTGCGCCCCGCTTATAACGCGGTCTGAGCGTGGCTTCCGATTTAAAAACATCTCCATTTTTTTTTGTAACATTCAATGCTTTATTGGTAACGGACACACACCAAAACTGAACCAGTTCCTCACCCCTACCACATGCTGCACTTATCTGAGATCTGACTGCAAACGATTGTTCGCGGTTTCAAGGTTCAACAAAGTATTCAACCGCTCCTCCTCTTACCGTGCACCCCACAACTAGAATAATCTACCCGAGACTCTCAAAGCCACCACAAATCTAAGTTCTTTCAAAACTAAAGATGTCTCACATTTGAATCTGGTCTGCAACTGTTATATACGTCAAAAGATAAAATGTTAAACTGTTCATGCAATGTCTTTATATAATGTACAGTATAACCCTGTTCACCTAAAGTAACCATGTATTTGTAACTATGTACTGTATCTGTCATCATAACTGTGTGCCCAGGACATACTTGAAAACAAGGTAACTCAATGTATTTACAGTACTCATTGGTAAATAAAAAAAATTATGATTGCGTAATATTTATTTTGATTTACTATATATATACACACACACACACACACACACACACACACACACACACACTATCTGGAGTGTGCATTGCTATTACTTTTGAGTACCCGGGTACATTTGTACATATTTTGGGAGGGGGCCATTCGATTACCCTCCTAATTTATGGTCTCAAATGTTTATTTAAAACATGAATTAGTGACTGTTTTTAATTGTTTTGAACTGTTTTTAACTGTATGTATTCAGTTCTAATGTAATAAACTCATTTGTATTTTTGCAACCTTGCGTGCCCTCTTTCTCTGGGGAATTCCTTACAAGTTCTCTTTAGTAGAGTATCTCCGGAAGCAAGGGGTCTCCAGAGAGTAAATTAATGCAGTTCCGCTCTGGAGACCCCCGCTCTGGAGACCCCCCTGTTTCAATCCTGTAAAGAAGAAAAATACATAAAGCGTTTTGGTTTTTGTACTTGGACCAAAGGGCAACATTGATTCAGTACACACAAAAAATTGCCTGCACAAGAACAGTTTCTGGGCGGTTAATATCAGGAAAACCACATAAAAGGGAAGAGATTTTACAGATCTAGAGGGAAAAAATTAAATAAATCTTAATTTAGCACAAGACAATGTAGAAATGGACATCAAAAAAATCATTTAGTCTACTTTGTATGCCCATTTATACGCTCTGCGTTTTAAACTCCTTCACCTCTACTAGGAGCCTTTTCATTTATGCCAATTATCTAATGCAGGAGTAGCCAACGCCAGTCCTCATGGTTCACCAACAGGTCAGGTTCGAAGACTGATCCACTGATTGTGACACCTGTACTGAAGCAGGGATATCCCTAATAGGTGGCCTGGTTGGTGGCTCTTGAGGACTGAAGTTGGCTGTCCCAGATCTAATGTGTTAAAAATGGTTCAATAAAAGGTCATAATATTATCCAGCTGAAATTGTCATCTGTCACTTGGAAAACTGGCACAGAAATCCCTCAACACTTCACTGCAGCAATGTGGCCAATGTAGAGTGAGGTGACTTCTGATTATCCGTACACAGGGAATTAGAGTTCACTGCATGTCCTGACAACTCCACAATTCTCTGCAATGTTCGGCACGAGAAACTGCTGAGCGCGCGTAACTGTACAACTGGCAGAATGTCAGGGGCTGGTCTATCTCAGTGCTCATTACCACGAGCTGGTCAACGAAATGCAAGAAAACTACGCTGAGATTTATTAACCCGCCGTTTAAATAGATATAAAAGAATCATAAAATAAAGTATGACTACTAAAGAGAAGCACACATTATGGTGAATCCCTTCAGTGTTGAGAAGCCCAAACAGCAACAAAATGATGATTATTTCATTGCAGAAACTGAACGTGTATCTACTGCCTAAATCGTGAATATTTCTGCTCTGTTGAAGCAGGCGGCATAGAGTATGGGCAACAAAGTGGGTGTGTACATATTTTAGATTTAGATTACACACCTATATAGAGGCGGAACTAGGTATTTTTGCACCCGGGGCAAGTTTCTTCCCCCCCCCCCTTAACTCACTTTACCACCCCCCTCCCTCCTGTCACGGCAGCAGATAGTAAGTGCGCTGCTCTCCTCCACACGACCTGTGCCCCCTAACATGTTACCCTTGGGTCAGGTTCCCCCGCTAGCACCCCCCTAGTTCCGCTTCTGCACCACTAAAGCAGGATACATTGTACCTGTGTGACTGCACATTAACACTGCAGTGTAGTGTTGGTGTTTGACAACACTACAGAATTATGATGTATTATGAAACCAACACAAAACGCGTACATAGCCAGAGAGCTCACAATGCACAAGTGTGCAACGATTTGCCTCTTGGGGCAAAAAAAAAAAATGTCCAGAAAGTACAGCTATGCGACGATGGAGGCAGGTGCTGCAATTCTTTACAGCAGGGAAGCGTTCACTAAAAGGCCATCGCAAATTATGAAAGTGAAAGGTTAACAATTAGTCACATTTTCTATCACATTCGCAGGGTGTTTCAGAGACGACAGTGGAGTTATTTACTGCTTGTTCACCGCGCTCTGCTGGGCAACACCCATCAGACGTTATCCATTTTACAGCGGTCTATATATACACGGTAATAAACTGAAACAATGCAGTGAACTGGTTAAATTCCATTGAAGTAGCAATACGGATTAATTTAAAAAATAAAAAAATGCTGAACCACATTAACTTCAGGTCCGGGGATTTCCTGCTTCCACATATACTAACCTCCGTAGTAGGTGCCGGTATGTCTGCAGAGTTTAACTGTCCAGGTCACACGGGCCAGTAGGAAGCCACCCCCGAATGATGTCACGGCTTCCTATTGGCCCGTGTGGCACAGGACATTTAAGTCGCCATTAGATTAAGGAATACTGACTGACTGCAGATACCGGCACCGCTACTGAGGTCAGTATCTCAGGAAGCAGGGGTCCCTGAAGCTGGACTTAATGCGATTCAGCTCCGGAGATCCCCCTGCTTCAAACCTGTAATAAAAAAAAAATTAAAATATATATATATATATATATTTATTTTTTAAGTTAACCCGTATTGCTGCTTTAAAGACCTCTCCACCCCCCAACCCTCCATGGTTTGCGCTTTAAAAAAAAAAGATATATTGTTGTATTCCAGATTTTCGGAATCGCTAGCTTTGGCGGTTACAATGGTGACCTTTAGACCGTATTGGGCTCAGGGGAAAGCCTCTTTTTGTCCTGGCCACTTAATATTTGAAACGTCTTCTAAAAGGGAGAATCTGAGTTAATTAAAAAAAAAAATAAAAAAAAAATAAGTGTTAATGAACAATATTATTATTTAAATCTATTAAAGAAAAAATGGCTGAAATCTGTCCAATCGGCATGGAGCTTTAAGCATTACAGGTTTCTACAAGGACTGCATTATCCTAATCGCAGACTGTGGGAGTTGAGCATGATTTACATTCCACAGATGCAGTAACACATAGTTATATACATCTTTCAGCACAGGGGGCTCAATCAGTGGCTCAGGCGAAGACTGAGCCACTGATTGAGACCCCTGTGCTGAAGCAGGTATAGCCTTAAAACCTGACCTGCTGGTGGCCCTTGTGGATTGGATTTACCCACCCCTGATCCATACACACGCAGACCACCTGCTTCGGTGCCGGAGGGTCCCATAGCTGTGGTGCGGTTAATAGATAAAATGGAAAAGCATACACTGCGGTTTGTAAGAAGGAAGCACTTATATTGCCTATACGCAGCTTCTGCTTGGGAAATCAATCCATTTTGACGGGGGCGTGGACGCAATCCTTAACCCTACTCACTACGGATCAGCGACTCCTTTCTGTTCACATCTGAACCGCACGTGTGGTCCAGAAATAAAGAGCGACGCATGCTTGTTGGCCCCAAATCCAGCATCGTATGCTGAAGCTGGCCAACCTCCACCTAGGACTTGGAGATATCAACATTTTCCCCACGATAATGATATTAAGAAATGCATTGCGATATCCATCAGTTTGGTAGAAGTAGGAAATGGGGAGAGTAGGGCGTTGAGCAAGAAGGCGGAAGGGGTTGAGCGAGAAGGGGGAGAGCGAGAAGGGGGGAGAGCGAGAAAGGGGGGAGAGCGAGAAGGAGAGAGGGGTGAGGGGGGAGAGCGAGAAGGAGAGAGGGGGGAGAGCGAGAAGGAGAGAGGGGGGAGAGAGAGAAGGGGAAGGGGGGAGAGCGAGAAGGGGAAGGGGAGAGAGCGAGAAGGGGAGAGAGCGAGAAGGGGACGGGGGGAAGGGGGGAGAGCGAGAAGTGGGGACTGAGTAGAGGCAGAACCTGAGAGGTGGATCAGTAATGACCCACTTATGAGGTTTAGCCAATCACAGTTTTTGACAAACAAGAGACTGTTGAACTAGAAAGAAACCTTCTAAATCAATGTAGATCAGCGCAGGTTACAAAGCGTCAGGATGTCTGAGCTGCCCGCTCACTACACTTATTATTCCACGGCCGCTCAAATTCATCCTGCAGTGCACAAGAAGTCAGATCAGAACTCCGGATCCAAACCAAGAAGCACACAGAGGGGAGGGAAACATGGCTATGAATTGCCAAGAATATGTCACCCAAACAATGTTTTCCTGCAGAAAGCAAGTGGGATAGTTTGAGAACTGCAAAGCTAAGCAGCTTTTGGTTGCAGAATGGGGCAAAAATGTGCTGTGTCGGCACAACCATCGCAACGGATTTTTGGCCCCTGTTCCAAGCCTCGATCTGCTTGGTACTGCAAAATTGAAAGCGCCCTGTCTCATTTATGTTACACTGGAGAGTCAATAAAAGGAAAACACTAATCTAGGTAACACATTTTGTTTTTCTTCACATCTATTTCACGATTTAAAAGACGCATCTGTTAGCTTTTCAGATTTGGGCCCGAAAGGCACACTACAAATGACATGGCAGGAGGAAATACTGCCGAACACACACTTATGCTGCTACGCGAGCTGAGTGGGAAGCAGATCTTAGAATATTTACATTATAACTCGTCTTTAATGAACCTAGAAAAACCTTTTCTACATTCATTTTCTTATTAAGTAGAATATATTACACTGATTCACAATATAGAGACATGTACAGTGTGTGTATATATATATGTATATATGTATGTATATATGTATATGTATGAACACATACACTTCAGTATTAGGTGATATCTTTTTTATTTGGACTAACAATTTATGACATGACAAGCTTTCAAGAGTTCTCCTCCTCGTCAGGTCAGCAATACTAGTTTACAAAGAAATCTATAGCTAAAACAGAGGTTTGGGAAGCAGAAAAAAAATAATTATATATATATATATATATATATATATATATATATATATATATATATATATATATGCAAATATATCTGTATGCTCATCTGCATGTCTTAGGCAGGTCTGCAACCCCGCCTTTCCCCATTATCACCCAGCATACAGCACTTCCACTGCAGCAAGGGATTCTGGGAAATGACATGCAAATGAGCACACAGTGTCACTTTTTGCCTCAATAACCATTTTTAACATGGTTCCCTATAGGCTTAAGCTTGCTGCATGGTCACAGCTTTGAGCACAGCCAGGGTTAAGGTGCATACCCAGAAAACCACCCACAGACAGCCGTTTCGATATATGCAAATATAACTGTATGCTCATCTGCATGTCGTAGGCAGGTCTGCAACCCCGCCTTTCCCCATTATCACCCAGCATACAGCACTTCCACTGCAGCAAGGGATATATACACACACACTACATGTTTCTATATTGTGAATCAGTGTAATATCTTCTACTTAAAAAGAAAGTGTGTGTATATATGTGTGTCTGTGTGTCTGTGTGTCTGTGTGTCTGTGTGTCTGTGTGTCTGTGTGTCTGTGTGTGTGTGTGTGTGTGTGTGTGTGTGTGTGTCTGTGTGTCTGTGTGTCTGTGTGTCTGTGTGTCTGTGTGTCTGTGTGTCTGTGTGTCTGTGTGTCTGTGTGTGTGTGTGTATATGTGTGTGTGTGTATATATGTGTGTATATGTGTGTGTGTGTGCATATATATATGTGTGTGTGTGTGTGTATATGTGTGTGTGTGCATATATATGTGTGTGTGTGCATATATATGTGTGTGTGTGCGTATATGTGTGTGTGTGTATATGTGTGTGTGTGTGCATATATATATGTGTGTGTGTGTGTGTGTATATGTGTGTGTGTGTGCATATATATATGTGTGTGTGTGTGTGTGTATATGTGTGTGTGTGCGTATATGTGTGTGTGTGTGTGTGTGTGCGTATATGTGTGTGTGTGTGCGTGTGCGTGTGCGTGTGCGTGTGCGTGTATCTCTAGCTCTTAAATTACCCTCTTGTGTTTATCAAAATCTTAATCCTATCCTTGTTATGCTATACTCCGATAGTGGATATTTGTTCCCACATGTACTATGTGGTGACAGTATAATATGTAGTTAATACATCAATTTGTAATTAAAAACAAATAAGGTCGCAGTTTACAAGTGTCTTAAAGGTGCTGTGATTTAAGAATGTAATTCTGGCATCAACAATAGACTCATGAGAAGCACACGTTGTGTTGACATTTATTACAGTGATGAATCAAACTCCTCATACAGTAGGTCAAATAACCAGTGATGTGAACAATGCTACGGAAATGGCAATACAATACCAAGCTACAAACACAATACATTACTAACATAGGTGTATAACCAGGCCTACGTAGACTGTTCAAATATGCTATGTAGGGGTGCTGAACTCCAGTCTGCAAGCCTTCCCCCTCTACCAACAGGTCAGGTTTTCAGGATATCCCAGCTTCAGACCAGGTGGCTCAATCAGTCCCTGCTTCAGCACAGGTGGCTCGGTCATAGACTGAGCAGCTGATTGAGCCACCTGTGCTGAAGCAGGGAGATCCTGATAACCTGACCTGTTGGGGGGGGAGGGGGGGCGGCTTGAGGACTGCTGTTGAGCCCCCCTGGAATAAGTGATACTGGTGCTCCCTTAGCACACATTGGGTTAAGTGTAAGAAAACCTGATGTCTGAAAGTGGCTATTATCTCACAGCTCTCTATTATGCAGAGAGCAAAATGGGAGATTGAGTCATCAGCCTATTACCACTACTTACAAACATCACAAGCTGTTAAGACAGATCAGTTGACCTGGGAGACCACGTTATTATTAGCTCTAATTGGGCTGCTATCCCTCATAACGATTCTGTCATGGCAACAGTTGAGCCTCCTTTGAACAGACTTCTCAAAATTCAACCCCTTCTGAGCTACAACGGGTGGCAACACACGGCAGGTTAATGAAAGTCATGGTATCAGTCTATCCCTTTGGCTGCACGGAAAGAGCTAGACAATTGGTTAGCCCATTATTGCCATCTAATTTACTGAAATACGTTATATAGCTGGAGACAGCTTCCTTTGTGTCGATCAATTCCAGTGACTTCAGGTCAGAATTACTAACTAGTATAGAGATGTGATGGGTGCTCCAACAGTCGTGGAATATTATATATGTTCATCAATCATATAAAAACAGTGAAGACTCAAACAGTGGAGTGGGTAAACTACTGGGTGTGTGACTAAAGCCCCTAAAAGCAAGAATCTCCTGAAGGCAACAGAAAAAATATGTATGACACACTTCGCTGTACCTCATTGGGAATAAATATGATAAAGCCCAGCACTCACCCCAGTTTGTAGTAATGAGGATCCATAATAATACAGTATATCTTTGAAGATATATCTTTGAAAATCTAACCCACTCCTAGAGCCCACTGGATTTCTGGGGGCGTGTCCAGCCGCTGATTAAGTTCCAAACGATCCAAAATATGCAAAAGAATGCACAAAGCAGCGCACTGCCAGGGACACAGGTATATCAAAAGTAAAAAACAGATTTATTGTCAGTCAGACATAGCAAACAAGGAGGTAAAGACCCTCCAATGCGTTTCACACAACAAGGTGCTTTATCAAGGAGTAAGGTACAGTACACTGGGTAACCTTTATATACCTGGTATAACAAGTGTAGTGAATTAGTCAAATTTCGCGCCAAAAACGCGTGTATATGACGTCAAAGCGACTTTAATCATCCTTATGTATGTGTATACCTAAAGAATTCAAGTCCCTCCCTAATCACGCCCCTCCGTGACGTCACTACCAATCCGCTTCCTGGCATGGCTAGTCTGTGCGATCGGTACACTTTCCCCTTCACAGCGGAGATCCCCACACTAAATGGTGTGGGTTAATACCTCTCCGCTGTGCTGATAGTAGTGCCAAATCCCCCCGCTGCCAATACCTCAAAAATCCGCTACACCTTGTGTGATACGCGTTGGAGCGTCTTTACCTCCTTGTTTGCTATGTCTGACTGACAATAAATCTATTTTTTACTTTTGCATATTTTGGATCGTTCAGAATTACTAACTAGGTTGCTAAGTGTGTGTCCATTTTAAAGTCCCAAAATGGTTTTTAGTTTGGAGATGAATACCTCCTGAAGTAGGGACTCCTGGTAGTAAAACTGCCTCGGTCTTAAACTCTCAGACCCATTAGTCCTGGGGTGGATAACTCCAGTTCCCAAGGGAAAACAACAGGTCAGGTTTTAAGGATATCCCTGCCTCAACACAGGTGGCACAATCAGTGGCTTAGTCATTGACTGAGACGCCTGTGCTGAAGCAAGGATATCCTTAAAACCTGACCTGTTGGTGGCCCTTGAGGACTGGAGTTGGCCAACTCTGCATTAGTAAAACAATGTAATGCATCCTTTTTTAGCTGTATTCCCATGTTCCCTGCCATTACCGTTTACAACATTAGATCTGGATACCTATTAAACATACCTTACGTCAGGGGTGCGCAAACAAAGGGGGGGGGGGGCGATTACAGAAACCCTGCGCTCCTCCCCAAAGCATTTAAATTAAATGCCTTAGTGTGTAAAGCCTCCAACTTAACTTGGGGCAACGCGTCGCCATGGCAACACGGGCTCATTTGACGCCGGTTCCTAGGTAAGTGGGGGGGGGGGGGGCACAAGCACTGGGGCTGAGCAGGCAGGGGGGCGCAGAACGTTTGGCTCTCCTGCCTTACGTTACAGATCATTACCACCAGAGAAGGATGCCAATCTGGTCACCTCCAACATGCTACCACCTCCACAAAACTTAGTGTTCTCCTCTGATATTTATTTATTTATAAAATGCTTTACCAGGAAGTAATACATTGAGAGTTACCTCTCGTTTTCAAGTATGTCCTGGGCACAGAGTAAAACAAATAATACATGGTTACAAATACAGTTACATAAATGAACAGGGTATACATTATATACAAGACATTGCATGCATAGTTAAAGAAAATATATATTACTAGCTGAGAGCCCCGGCGTTGCCCGGGATGTTTGTGGTGTGGGTGTGGCATTTGGATGAGGAGTGGTCAACGCGGCCCATGTGCGGTGGTAGTGCTGCTGTGGCTGTACTGATGGTGATTGTATCGGTGTGCTGATTTGGGAGGGTTTGGTGCTGATGTGGGGGTGCGGATGTGGGTGTGCCGATGGGGAGGTGCAAAGGTGCCGATGTGTGGGTGCTGATGGTGTTGATGGGGGCTGGGAATGGCGGGGAGCCGAGAATGCCAGTGTGCTGGGGGGGCATGGGATAGCGGTGTGCTGATGTGGTGGTGCTGGGGATAGTGTGTGTGTATATACACGTGTGTGTATACATGTTTGTGTGTGTGTATACATGTTTGTGTGTATACATTGTGTATGTGTGTGTGTATACATGTGTACGTGTGTGTGTATACATGTGTACGTGTGTGTGTGTACGTGTGTGTATACACGTGTATACACATGTGTGTATACACACATGTGTAGACATTGTGTATGTATATATTGTGTGTGTGTGTGTGTATACATGTTTGTGTGTGTATGTGTGTATGTGTATGTGTGTGTGTGTACATTTGTGTGTGTGTACATTTGTATGTGTATACATGTGTGTGTAAACAGTCACAAGAAACTGTATGGTGCTCCAACATGAACCACTGGCTAAATAGCCCAAGACTATACGCATATAAATTGTGTCCCTGGAGGTCCCAGACAGTCCAGACCAAAATACTCCAACCCTTGCAATAAACCACTTCCACTAGATACCGATTAGCTGGAAAAGATCCCACTGCAATGATGTGGGACCTTCACTGGCTAGTGACCAGACATAAATATCGGTTGGGTAAGTATAGGTGTATACAAATAAACAGGTTGGAGTGACTCACATTTGTAGGGTCTTTTGTGGGAATTCCTCCATGGGTGCGTGCTGCCGTTACTCCACAAGACCGGACATCCAAACGAAGGAGAGATGGAGCACAGCTGGAAACAAAATGAACTACTAGGAGAGTGGGACCCAGATAAAAAAAGTTAATTTATTGGATCAGTGCAAAAATACAAAAAACGGAGCCCTCAGGCCCCCACCAACGCGTTTCGAGCCGGTGGCTCTTTCTCAAGGTGCACCTTGAGAAAGAGCCACCGGCTCGAAACGCGTTGGTGGGGGCCTGAGGGCTCCGTTTTTTGTATTTTTGCACTGATCCAATAAATTAACTTTTTTATCTGGGTCCCACTCTCCTAGTAGTACATGTGTGTGTATACATGTTTGTGTGTGTATACACGTGTGTATACACGTGTGTGTGTGTGTGTATACGTGTGTGTATGTATACGTGTGTGTATACATGTGTGTGTATGTCTACATGTGTGTGTATATGTCTCCATGTGTGTGTGTACGTATACGTGTACATGTGTGTGTGTACGTGTCTACGTGTACATGTGTGTGTGTGTGTGTGTGTGTGTCTACGTGCGTGTGTGTACGTGTGTGTACGTGTGTGTACGTGTGTGTGTCGACGTGTGTCTACGTGTGTGTGTGTGTCTACGTGTGTGTGTGTCTACGTGTGTGTGTGTATACATGTGTGTATACGTGTGTGTGTCTACGTCTGTGTGTGTGTGTACGTGTGTACGTGTGTACGTGTGTACGTGTGTACGTGTGTACGTGTGTACGTGTGTGCGTGTGTGTGTACGTGTGTGTGTGTACGTGTGTGTGTGTACGTGTGTGTGTGTGTGTGTGTACGTGTGTGTGTGTACGTGTGTGTGTGTACGTGTGTGTGTGTACGTGTGTGTGTGTACGTGTGTGTGTACGTGTGTGTGTACGTGTGTGTACGTGTGTGTACGTGTGTGTACGTGTGTGTACGTGTGTGTGTGTACGTGTGTGTGTGTACGTGTGTGTACGTGTGTGTGTGTACGTGTGTGTGTGTACGTGTGTCTACGTGTGTGTGTGTCTACGTGTGTGTGTGTCTACGTGTGTGTGTGTCTACGTGTGTGTGTGTCTACGTGTGTGTGTGTCTACGTGTGTGTGTGTGTGTCTACGTGTGTGTGTGTGTGTCTACGTGTGTGTGTGTGTGTGTGTCTACGTGTGTGTGTGTGTGTCTACGTGTGTGTGTGTCTACGTGTGTGTGTGTGTCTACGTGTGTGCGTGTGTCTACGTGTGTGTGTGTGTCTGCGTGTGTGCGTGTGTCTGCGTGTGTGCGTGTGTCTGCGTGTGTGCGTGTGTCTGCGTGTGTGCGTGTGTCTGCGTGTGTGCGTGTGTCTGCGTGTGTGCGTGTGTCTGCGTGTGTGCGTGTGTCTGCGTGTGTGCGTGTGTCTGCGTGTGTGCGTGTGTCTGCGTGTGTGCGTGTGTCTGCGTGTGTGCGTGTGTCTGCGTGTGTCTGCGTGTGTGCGTGTCTGCGTGTGTCTGCGTGCGTGTGTGTGCGTGCGTGTGTGTGCGTGTGTCTGCGTGTGTGCGTGTGTCTGCGTGTGTGCGTGTGTCTGCGTGTGTGCGTGTGTCTGCATGTCTACGTGTGTCTGCGTGTCTACGTGTGTCTGCGTGTCTACGTGTGCCTGTGTATATACGTGTGTCTACGTGTGAGTATACGTGTGTGTACACGTGTGTCTACGTGTGTGTTTGTACGTGTGTCTACGTGTGTATACGTGTGTCAACGTGTGTGTGTATGCGTGCGCCTACGTGTGTGTATACGTGTGTGTATACGTGTGTCTGTGTGCATACGTGTGTCTGTGTGCATACGTGTGTCTGTGTGCATACGTGTGTCTGTGTGCATACGTGTGTCTGTGTGCATACGTGTGTCTGTGTGCATACGTGTGTCTGTGTGCATACGTGTGTCTGTGTGCATACGTGTGTCTGTGTGCATACGTGTGTCTGTGTGCATACGTGTGTCTGTGTGCATACGTGTGTCTGTGTGCATACGTGTGTCTGTGTGCATACGTGTGTGTGTGTATACGTGTGTCTGTGTGTATACGTGTGTCTGTGTGTATACGTGTGTCTGTATAGGTGTGTATGTGTGTGTGTGTCTGTCTACATGTGTGTGTGCCTACGTGTGTGTGTGTGTGTGTGTGTGCCTACATGTGTGTGTGCCTACATGTGTGTGTGTCTACATGTGTGTGTGTCTACATGTGTGTGTGTGTGTGTGTGTACATGTGTGTGGTCTCTGTGTGTGTGTGTCTCTGTGTATGTGTATGTATATAGATATATATATATATATATATATATATATATATTTATGTATAGAGATATATATATAGTGTGTGTGTGTATGGAGGGATGAGGCTGGTGCTGAAGGAATGTGTGGGGGGGGGGGAGCTGCTTACCTTGCAGTCGGCAGCATCTTCCTCGTGCAGGCCGGGAGACGGACCCTGCAGTCATCTGGTACATAGGGGCGGGGATCAGACCGGAGCATGACAGAGGGCATGTGTTGGGGGGGGGGGGGGGGGTGGGTAAGCTGCAGGGAGAGATGTACGGGGCATGTGGAGGGGGGGAGAGCAGCACGTAGCATGTGGAGGGGGGGAGAGCAGCACGTAGCATGTGGAGGGGGGGAGAGCAGCACGTAGCATGTGGAGGGGGGGAGAGCACATGTGGAGGGGGGAGAGCAGCACGTAGCATGTGGAGGGGGGGAGAGCACATGTGGACGGGGGAGAGCAGCACGGGGCATGTGTGGGGTCCCTCCTGCAGGGCGGGAGCCCCCCCCCCCCCCCCGCTGCCCTCCGGCTCGAGGTGAGGCCTCCTGCAGGGCGGGAGCCCCCCCGCTGCCCTCCGGCTCGAGGTGAGGCCTCCTGCAGGGCGGGAGCCCCCCCGCTGCCCTCCGGCTCGAGGTGAGGCCTCCTGCAGGGCGGGAGCCCCCCCGCTGCCCTCCGGCTCGAGGTGAGGCCTCCTGCAGGGCGGGAGCCCCCCCGCTGCCCTCCGGCTCGAGGTGAGGCCTCCTGCAGGGTGGGAGCCCCCCGTGGGAGCCCCCCCGCTGCCCTCTGGCTCGAGGTGAGGCGGCGGTGCCGAGGAGCGTTGCAGGCGGCGCCGGGTAGGCTGCTCTTTGCTGTGAGGGGGGGTGGGAGAGGTGAGCCGGTGCCGAGGAGCGTGCGGCGAGGCCCGTGGGTATGCTGCCTCACCCATCCGGCCGCTGCCTCACTCATCCGGCCGCTGCATCACTCATCCGGCCGCTGCCTCACCCATTCGGCCGCTCCCACGTGGATGTGAGGCGGGAGGCCAGGTGTTGTGGCCGCTCCCCCGCGTGTGTCCCGGGCGCTCGCTCCGCTCCCCCGCTGACTGTAGCGGCGCCGGGGTGTGAGCTTGGGGGGGGGGGGTGTGAGCTTGGGGGGGGGGTAGGAATGTGTGTGTGTGTACACGGGACTCCGGGTAAGTTCGAGCACAGGGAGGGTGGGGGGGGGGGGAGGGGGGTGGAAGTTGAGGTGCGGTCCAGCTGACGGGGGAGAGTGAAGGGCACCGGGAGGGGGGTGGGGGGTGTGTGTGTGTGTGTGTCCCCGTCCCTGTGTGTGTGTCCCTGTGTGTCCTTTGGCCCGTCACTCCGCCTCAGGCCAATGAGAGGTGTGCGGGGGCGGGCGGGCCAAGGGACCAATGAGATTTCCCCTAGGGACACCGGACATCCAGGCAGCAGGCAGGCAGGCAGGCAGGCATACAGTGCTTTCACTAATATAGTATAAGATGGGCGTATGAAACAGTTACAGACCAGATTAAAATGTGAGACAGCCTTAGATTTGAAAGAACTTAAACTGGTGGTGGATGTGAGAGTCTCTGGTAGGTTGTTCCAGTTTGGGGTGCACGGAAGGAGAAGGAGGAACGTCCGGATACTTTGTTGAGCCTTGGGACCATGAACAGTCTTTTGGAGTCTGATCTCAGGTGATGAGTGCTGCAAGTGGTAGGGGTGAGGAGCTTGTTCAGATAGCTGGGTAGCTTGCCCATGAAGAATTTAAAGGCAAGACAGGAAAGGTGAACTTTGCGCCTAGACTCTAGTGTTGACCAATCTAGTTCTTTGAGCATTTCGCAGTGATGTGTGTTGTAGTTGCATTGGAGAACAAAACGACAAATTGAATTGTAGAGGGTGTCAAGTTTGCTAAGGTGGGTTTGAGGTGCCGAGCCATATACTATATCTCCATAGTCAATAATTGGCATTAGCATCTGCTGTGCGATACGCTTTCTGACCAGGAGACTTAGGGAGGATTTGTTCCTGTAAAGTACCCCTAGTTTAGCTTAGGTCTTGGTTGTCAGGGTATCAATGTGCATCCCGAATGTTAAGTGGGAGTCAAACCATAAGCCCAGGTATTTAAAACTAGTGACAGGGGTTAGGGTGGTGTTAGCGTTGGTTCTAATCAGGAGCTCAGTCACTGGAAGCTTTAAAAATTTAGTCTTGGTCCCAAATACCATTGTTACAGTCTTGTCAGTGTTTAAAAACAGTTTGTTTTGGGAAATCCAGTGCTGAAGTCTTTGTAACTTTAGCAAAGGTTACTAAATAATCACGGTCTGATTCCTGGAAAGAATTGCCATTCCGGAGAGAATAAAATATTGCTAATTCATGAACTGAAAACTGAAGAGCAAGTGGTATTTTACACTACTTTACAAGACACGCTTGTTTGTGAATTAAGACGGACTATAAATATCTTTAAGATGTTTCAAGTAACTTGTACCAGCTACAGATGTCACATGGCCGAGGCCCAGATTTATTCAACTATACTAAGCTACAGCGCAGTTTCAGGTCGCTCTTGAATGGGGCGGAGTAGTCAGCCTTTATTAGATCTGTGCCTAAATCGGCATTCATACATATTTTCTTTTCACAGTTAAGTGAACGATAAAAATAGTTGGATTTAAACGACCACACTGTGCAAAAATGATGCTAAGAATGCAGACTGGTTGAGTATTTAGGACACATCAGGGATTTGGGCTGGGGAAACTCTAATAATGGCTCAAGTAATTGGTCTAATCTTGGCTCCCAGAGCCTTTAATCTGCTAGCTTCCATCAACAAGATGGGACTCCTGCAGAACACTACAAAGAGTATTACAATGTGTTGCCTGATTTGAAGTCTGTTGTCCTGTCTGTTCGTAGCACATCTGAAGTCCCCTGCTGGAGCAGATAGGAGATGAGTGTAACGACGATAAGCATCGGCATGTTAAATACGAAAATTCATACCACTAAATGTACTTATGCGTTGAGAACACTTTCAATTCTCTGTGTATGCCATTTCCCCGATTAAATCAGAGCTTTCACAGAGACCATTTCATTGTAACTTGTTCATTTTCTTTTAGTGCGAAAATGCAGCTTAGTGGCAAATAAGAATATACACTTAAAAAAAAAAAACACACAACAAGAAAAGTTACGGCCTTGGATAGTATAGCACAGGGGGTTGTCGACTCCAGTCCTCAAGCGTCAACAACAAGTGTTTTATGGATTTCACGGACTTCAGCACAAGTGGTTTAGCACCTGTGCTGAAGCAGGGAAATCCCTAATACCTGGCCTGTTGGTGATGCTTGAGGACTGGAGTTGGCCACCCCTGGTATAGCATCTACAATTTGATTTAGGTATTTGATTCGTTAACTCCACCGGCAGTGAATGGGTTACATTTAGATCCCAATACAACTGGACAGAGGAAAGCATATTGATACGACGTAATCGACTAGTTTATAAGCATTCTTACAAATATCACAGTGGTACCCAATTTTAAAAGCCACCAATAATACTACTTTATTGCATATATTTAGACATTTATATCGAAATATTTATATTTAGACATTTTTTTTTTTTTAAAGGGACAAAATCGCAATTTGTAAACAAAGGGGATTTCTTGAATCAAGAATATAGTACTGCAATTTTCTATTACATCATTACATAGATTGCTTAAACGCATCAATGTGAGGTTGTGGAATACCAACTCTATTTAAAAGTTGATTATAGTGGAATTGTAGCCTTTCCCAATAGGATTCCAGTAACTCTGAACAAAGTTATGGTGACTAAAAACTGACAAAACCCCTCGAACATATAGCAAATAAACCACTTATGGGCATCTCTGAAGATATCCAGCACCTCCTCTATCATTCACCAACTTGTGTGAAAATGCCATTTAAAAGTAGCAATCCAAGCTGGAAAGTGTTCCCTAGTCATACACTTTGATGCAACTGGACCTAGTCTTTTAAATGACATATTCGATATCTCTGGCACCTATTCGGGATGCAGTGAAGTAATCTTCTCCATGCTCAGGGAGGTTCCAGCTCTGTTCTTTAGAATGGGGTGCAAGTCTCCCAAAGAAAAGATCACCGCTTTGAAGCATATTGAATGTGACTTTTTCCATTCTAAAGACACGGTGGATTGAAAACCAGCGTTCCTACAATGGATTCATTTGCCTGCCACTGACATCATGGCTAGTACAATATATACCAATATTCCCTTCATCAGCAGGAATTTTTGAGAAAGATATAAAATAGGGGCAAACGGGCTGCATCATAAGATTAATTTTGGAATGAATTGCTGCTTTCAATTATATACCCTTTAGTTGCAGCTATTAATACCTTCTTTTACAGAGAACAAAGCAGGCTCAACAGAACTATGAAAATAACAGTAAATGAGTCATCAGCTGCTGTTATTCACAAACTCTGTGCTTGGAAGACCTGCATCTCATGGCCGAGCTGTTGTGGTGAACACACATTGGGGGCCATCAATATACATGGATATAAAATTGCAGGACTCAAACAATGGAAATAATATCTATGGTCTTGGTTTAGACCTATGTTGCAGACAGCCACCGTTACTTGTTTGTAATTTACACTTTAACCGACGGTGGCTGCAACACAGGGGAGTGTTTTCTCTAAGACAGGGAAGTTGACTTTCAAATACTTTCTGGGCAAGCTACCCGCCTATCTGAACAAGCTCCTCACCCCTACCACATATCCCCTGATATCTGACTCCAAAAGACTGTTCATGGTCCCAAGGTTCAACCAAGTATCCGGCCGCTCCCTCTTTTACAGTGCAATCCACAACTGGAGCAATCTACCAGAGAATCTCACTGCCACCAACAGTCTAAGTTCTTTCAAAAGTAAAGCCGTCTCACATTTTAATCTGGTCTGTAACTGTTACATACGCCTATAATATATATGATCTTTAACTGTGCATGATATACCCTGTTCACTTATGTAACCATGTATTTGTCATCATAACTCTGTGCCCAGAACATACTTTAAAATGAGAGGTAACTCAATGTATAACCTCCTGGTAAATTTTTTTAGAAATAAATAAAATTGATCAGGGAGATGGTCTTCCTGGAAATCTACAAATCAGGAAACAGCATACACGGATGCACTTCCTTATATTGGTCTGATTTTCATGAACCCTTTCACTGCCAAAACGTCTAGTGGTACAAGTTGCTTTAGACATTTTGGTTCCCAAGTCACGTGATCACTAGTCGTTATGAGCAGAAGATACGGCCCTAGTCTCTATGAGATCTCATGGGAGTGGTCTTGCTGTGCTACAAATGGTACCAGGGCCATATGCATTGCAGTTTTCATACAGTGATCAGTGCAGCAAAAATGAACTCACCGGTGGAGCCTCCTATTGGTAGTAACACAGCACAACAACTACTGCCAAAAAGCATCTTTCCAGGTATATACATGAGATAGTTTTGCTCCTCATACAGAACCACGGTCTCAATCGTTAAAAAAAAGTTCCCTGGACAAACTATGAGTCTTCTATATTGAATGCTGTTTTCCATGGCTCAATCGATATCTTTGGAATGGAAATGGACACTTGTATACTAAAACAGGGATCCGGAGAGGAGGAATAGCACATTGAAAAAGTACCAATGAAAAAGTAATAGTTTCGACTTCTATACTTTATTTCCATCCTGAAGAAATTAGGTTTGTTATCTAGAATCCCAGGTAGAAAGGCACTTTCATATGGTCAACAAGCATTATTTAGTGGAAAAGTTGGAGATAAAGTGGAATATCAGCTTTGAAGGCCATTCACTGGTAAATATAAAAACTATCATGACTATACTGAAAATCTCTCTTTCTGGTCATCAAAACCTTGCATAATTACATTTATACTATCAGCCTGTGTTTTTCCACTGCTGGATGAAATGCAACAATGAAAACTGAATACAGGCTCGAGGGGGACAAACGACCACAAAATGGTAAAAAATATATAGTATAATTACCAGAGCAAAAAGCAGGGTTGGGAGGCTAATTAGTGCAGTAATGGAGTATGCAAAAGTAATGAAGAGCAGGAGGAGACATGCAAAAGGATTGACTTGATTAGGTACAAATGAGTATAATACCTTGAGTGGGCTATTGAATGCCACACAGATAAAGCTCACAGACTAAAACCCTATGTCCCCGGTGTGGAGTAGCCACTACTCACAAGAAATCCCCGTCCTGCATCTCCTGATTAGGTTGTTTGTATGAAGCGCTGCCTGCTGCACAGATCCTCCAATGGTCCCCCGAAAGAGTCTCTTCAATCGATCAGGTAGGTAATGCAAAAATAGATTGAGGTGACTGTCGCTCCAAACAAAAAAAGCTGGGGAAACTCACCAGCGAAAAAGGATTAAAAACCATTTATTAAGCTACATAAAAAACATGTACAAACACAGAAAGCACTCCCACGCCCCCTGTGGCGCTTTCTCAAGGAGAAAGCGCCACAGGGGGTGTGAAACGCGTGGGAGGAGTGTTCTGTGTTTGTACATTCTTTTTATGTAGCTTCCTAAATAGTTTTTAATCCTATTTGGCATTACCTACCTGATCGATTGAAGAGACATCTTTTTGTTTGGAGCGCAGTCACCTCAATCTATTTTTGCATTACACTGCTGGATGAAGGCTGCCACAATGATCTTTCAGGTACCGCGGTTACAAGCCACTCTTCACCACGTTGCTCCAACAATGTTTCACATGTTTCACATTTCATCTTGCCATCTTACTTTTGCTCGCCGTCTTGGTCTTTTGACATCCCTAAGAAATCTACAGCAGTTGAGTATCATCTTCGTGTACACACACACACACACACACGTAATGCATGATTACAAATAACAACATAGCCCCATATAAATCAGAATACAAAAAGTTTCTAGAGTATTCAATGGTAGAACAGTATATGCACAGTATATCCCAACACATCACACCAGAAAGAATACAACAAAGCCAGCTGCATCTACATGTATTCACATCACCAATGTCTTGCTTAAAAGTATCTTTCCTTCAAGTGAAATGTAGACTTGTGGGGAAAAAGATTTTTTTCAGAGTGCACTCAGATTTGCCGAAGAATGAACGCGTCTGGTACAACTGATGTACTCTTGCTGCGCTAAGCAGCCCCCGGCATCAGTGGCGTGATTTGACGTTGCGTTGTCATTTGACCCTGCGTCGCCAGAAGCCGCCGGAGAGCACGTAAGAGACCTACAGAGGCCTTGCGCGCTGCCCATGCATTTTATTTAATGTGAGAAGAAACATGATTTTATTAATCTCTAGCATCTGATGTTACTATGGTAACCTCTGGACAGTTATGGGCTCTGGGGAGAGCTTCATTTTTTAACATCCCAGATGCTCGTATCTCCTGAACGAACCATCAGATTTAAAATTAAAAAAATAAATAAAAAAAGTGTTGGAAAAGGTAATGGGAAAAATCTTTTAAAGTAAGAAAAAAAAAAGAAACAAAAGGAAATGGTGATTGTAACAGGGAATTAACCCTGTCTCAATGAGGCTTCACTAGAAAGCCTCAGTGGTCTGAAGAATCCATCAGGGGGCTGGTTAATTGCTCCTAAAAACAATTAACCAGTCTCCACCTCGTTAATCAGACCAGTGTAAAAGCCTCCTGCTGTGAGCTAACCAAGAGACTCCAGCACACAGGATACTGTGTGCTGATTTCAAGACACCAAGGAAAGGCTGCGGCTTCCCCAGTCTGCAGAGACCTGCAGGGGCAAAGACGGGGTGCATGGGGGTGGCCATGACATCACCCGGCAGGTTCGCCCTCATTGGCTGAACCGCCGGGGGGCGTGGCCTAGTTCCCATCCCAATTTTCATGTATGCCTCAAAAACTCGCCACGCAGCACAGCGCGCCCCCCCCACTCGCAGCGGGCCCGGCCCCATTGTGGGGCGGCTGTAGCCACCGGGGACCTGGCCTAACAGACCTCTTCCAGGATGCAGCTAACCCAGGAACCTACCAGAGGCTGGCCCCTCAACGTACACCCATCCAGACCCAGAGCCTGACCTGGAGGGCCATCTGCTTTGCGGTACCCCTTGAGACTTTGGGGTGATAGGCTGGTATGGGGCTTTTCCTCCCAGCCATGCAGATAGGGACTGGGGAAGTGAGTTAGCGCTTACACAGTGATAGGCTGTTTGTTTATTTTTGTATGCTGTACATTGCTTAAAGGGACAGGCTAAATAAAGCCATGTTTTCATTTCCCCCAAACTGTCTCCCTGTGTGTACCTCTGCACATGTCTCTTACAGTAATAAGTAAGGACTGTCTCTTTATCTCAGGCAACAAATTGAATTTCAAGATATCTACAAAAATGGCTATAATTAAATAATCTCCAAGTTTTATGGACACAAAATAGTAGTTAGATGCACTATAAAGTAAGCTACTTTATCTTGGAACTGAAGTGGAAGATAAGCTTAAAACCTATAACCAAGCTTTTGAATTTCAGATCAAAGATCTGGAATAAAGAATCATAAGACTAAATCCAAGTGAACAAAATATACATTTAGTGCAATTTAGCACCTGTGGTGGAATGTCGTTACAAAAAAAATAAATGCAATTATTTCCATCTGTTAAGAGGCATACAATAGTGATCTTAATGCATTTACTAAAATAATGTGACAGCCCATTACAACAAACATTTCTAATACTTCAAAGTGCACAGTGTTGGAACTGCAGTTGCAATAAAACGGAAGCACTCACAACTGTAACCATCTGTATCATTTTAATTGGTTGTTTCAGTATTTATGGTTAGCTCAAAAGCATTCCAAATCCAGGCCCAAATGTCGGATTCTAACAAGCACACTCACCAACATCACTGAAACGATTTACTTACTGCCTCTGAAAGGGATTCATTAGTAAATTGTGCTAGTGTTTATTCCACATAATCTGAGTCATAATGATGTTAAATTGCCTTTTGTGGGAGTTTGTTAATTTCCGCAGCATATAAAAAACTACTAGATAATTTCACAATGGTGTCATTAAGATGGCAAAGCAAAACTGACGGTGCCTAAAGACATCTCCTGCACATGCTTCAGACACAGGTGCTACAGACCACTAAACACTGTATTTCCTATGTAGGATTGAATTTCCTTGAATCGATTATTGGTGTAACTATAGGTAGCTCTTGTACTGTGTTCCCAGAACAATAGCAATACAAAAATCGATATTTTAAACAGCATCTAGGCCATAAATCTATATTACTTGGCCATTCTTCGTTGAGTGAAAGTTCAATCTTACCTGAAGACATCTGAGTGATGATGCAAATCCATCACTGGGAGATACTTACACAGATGGACATCAACTCCAAAGTGAGTTTAGTACTTTATAGGTGACCAACATGTTCAATTGTAGTATAAAGCCTAACTGATGATCTAAACATGGTTTCTAAAGTTGAATTCCCACTGAGCAGAAATCAACTGGCAGGGTGAACATGGCAGGAAAACACCGGCAGTTACCACAGATCGGATAACTGCAACGCAGGCCAACGTGTGTCTGTCTCCTCTATGGACTGAACAGGAAGGTAAATAGGCAACGTCACCATCACTGTGTTCATTGGTTATCAGTTGTTTTGCTAATTTCTAGAGCGCACTTCCTTTTCCTCTCACATCATTAGGGGGGTCCCACAGGTCTACAGACCAGAGGTCAACACTTATCTAAGAAGAGTGTGGGATTGACGTAATTGAATTGTTTTATTTGTGTCAAAAAGGGAAAGTCCAATTTGGCTTCAAATACATTCTCTAAACTACTTAAGATAATTGGCTATCTAAAACAAATGTAAGAATCGCCATTATTGCTTTTTTCCCCCCTTCTTCAAAGAAACTAATAATGTCTGTGCCTTAAAGCATAAGGCCTCGGTCCCGCTGCGCTCGTTGGCGCGGGCGGCCATGTCGCGAGTTCCCCACCAGCAGGGGAATCCTCGCGAGCCGGTCCCGGTCCCCCCTGGCGGCACAGCTGACTACACACTGTGGCGCGTCAGCCGCTAGGAGACACAAGAGAATGGTGTTTCCTAGCGTTGACGCGTCACGTGGTGTGGCTGTGAGCCAATGGGGAGGGGAGGCTTCGGGAGGAGGAGAGGCTTCGGGGAGCAGGGAGGAGTGTGGAGTGAAAGCAGGTGAGTGCCTGTCTGTGTGTGTGTCTGAGTGCGTGCGTGCCTGTCTGTGTTTATGTGTGTGCTGAGTGCGTGAGTGCCTGCGTGTGTGTGTGTGTGTGTTTGTGTGTGTGTGTGTGTGTGTGTATGAGTGCGTGAGTGCCTGTGTGTGTGTGTGTGTGTGAGTGTATGTGTGTGCCTGAGTGCGTGCGTGTGTGTGCGTGCGTGCGTGCGTGTGCGTGTGTGTATGAGTGCGTGTGTGTGTGTGTGTGTGTTTGTGTGTGTGTGTGTGTGTGTGTGTTTGTGTGTGTGTGTGTGTGTGTGTATGAGTGCGTGAGTGCCTGTGTGTGTGTGTGTGTGTGAGTGTATGTGTGTGCCTGAGTGCGTGAGTGCGTGCGTGCGTGCGCGTGTGCGTGCGTGTATGAGTGCGTGAGTGCCTGCCTGTGTGTGTGTGTGTGTGTGTGTGTGTAGGAGTGCGTGTCTGTGTGTGCGCGCGTGTGTTTTACATAACACAAAGTTTAGAAAAGTAATAATCTTTAGGAGCCAGCGTTTTAAGTGAGCAGAGGACACACACATCTCCCTGCCCCACTCGCTGTCTGAATTGGATTCGGATGGGCTCAGATGGGATCACCCCTTCTCGCTTCCGCCGGGCCCTAACATGCCTCTGCCACCTGCTCTCCCCCCACACTAAGCAGAGGTCACAGCGCACCCGGACGCATGCTGGGACGCATGCTGGGACGCACGGCTGGCCGGTCACTCAGTGCTGAAGGCAGCAAGGGTCAAAATCATCCAGGCTGAAGGAAAAGAGGCAGCCTCCTTTTCTTTGGAAGCCCGAGTCCGTGGAGGGAGGGGGGGGGGGGGAAGAGTAGCGGGTCCCTCCGCTCAAGCCACGCCCCCCCTCCCTGTCAATCCTCCCACTCCCGCCCACCTCCCGCTCCCGCTCCCTACAGACCGCATATCGCGGTCTGTGTATCTCAGCGCACCGCCTGTCTGCAGTGCGGGCGCGCTGACTCTGGGAGCGGGGCCTTAGCCTTACGCTTACTCTTTCCAATAAAGTTAACTTTTCCTATCAGCAGGGGCACTACAAATCAGATTTGGTGCCAACCGAGTGTTTCCTCCTCCCTGTTAGAGAACAAAGCAGGAAAAAGTGAAGACTTACTGTATACAGTAGGTGTGCGCAAACCTCCCTGCGCATGCACCAACCTCATCCCGTTTGCACCGGGTCTTGTGACGCCTTGCTGGAAAGTTAAGGTAAGTAGTTACAGAGGCCTCGCGCGATTTAGTTTAAATGCCTTCGGGGAAGTGCGGGGCCTCTGTAACCGCCGCGTGACCACCCCTCCTAGTTTGCACAGCCCTGGTATATAGTAATGTTTTTCAACAGCGGTTCCCCAAGCATTCTCAAAAGGGTTCTCTACAATTTTTAGGTAATTTGAAAATTCTACCAAATACCGAAGAATTTACAATGCATCTGATCTCAGACGCGCTATTAGAGAGGGTTGGGGCTCCTTACAATGTATCTGATCACAGACGCGCTATTAGAGAGGGTCGGGGTTCCTTACAATGTATCTGATCACAGACGCGCTATTATAGAGGGCTGGGGTTTTTCAGAAATTCACAATATAATTGTAGGTTTTCTTAACCCCAAAAAGGTTGGAAACCACATGTATATACAAACTAACAATAAATGACAGGTGTCTGAATCTAACCACTTCTCTAGCACTGGTTCCAGCAAAGCAAGGAGTGGCTAAAAAGGGGTCACCAACCATCCAGATTTAGCCTTCTGCCACTACCAATGGTTCATTCTGGTCATAGGAGGGACCTCTCATGGTTCTATAATAATAATAATAGCATGTTCTTGTATAGCGCTGCTAATTGTACGCAGCGCTTTACAGAGACATTTTGCAGGCGCAGGTCCCTGCCCCCATAGAGCTTACAATCTATGTTTTTGGTGCCTGAGGCACCGGGAGATAAAGTGACTTGCCCAAGATCACAAGGAGCCGACACCGGGAATTGAACCAGGCTCCCCTGCAGCAATCTCAGTGTCAGTCAGTGTCTTTACTCACTGAGCCACTCCCTTCTCCCTATCACCCTTGCATCATGATGGATGAACATAGTAGTCTGCTATTGTTTAAATACATGTTCCTCGAAGTCAGGGAGACCAGTCGATAGCCACTTGGTGAAAACAGACACCAGAAATGTCTCGCTGCCAGTACAGCCTGAGGCTTTGAGACCAGAAGTAATAGAACTGGTTCTACCCAATAAGACGTACTGGAGTTGTAATGAAGCAAAAGCAGAAATGTAAGTGTCTCTGAAATTGACATGTTTGCTTCCCAATTCAGTTTTTATTGCTCTTCCAAATGAAGGCCTGCAGGGCATATTTATTTTTTTTCGATAAAGAAAACAGCTACGACTATACATATAAAGGATGAAAATACAAAATGCTGAGAATATACATATATTTTGATCTTTACTGTAAATAGAATGCTTATAATAATTGGATTGCAGGTGAAACGAAACATGGTTATTACCGGTGCTGATGGTACTTACTGATATCATCTTCATGATAGATGACGGAGTGAAATGGAACAGCTCTGTCCTTAAAGAATCTCTCGGATGGCTCAACATAAAAAGTGCCTTGAAGGGTCTTGATAAATCCTTCAAATCGTCCGTTGACCACAGATCCATGGCTCATGGTCCCCTTTTCACCTATTAAATAGAGAGGAAAAATAACAGTACACAAATTTATGGAGCAATAAACACGGGACGAAAGTACAACACGCATTCTTTGCTCATCGACCCATGTTTGCTACAACTTTACATTCCACATAACGCTCCAATGCTCTCCTGCGTAATATCAACACTTAGATTGTAAGCTTCCACGACCAGGAACTTCATTACCTACTTTTTTATCAGGCTTTAAACTGCATGCATTAAAAGTTTTGTTCTCATCACTCCCCCCTCACCCCCCTGTATTGTACTGCGCCGCAAAATGCTAGCACCATATGGCAGTAAGGTTATAATAATAATGCAGTGGGGTTAAGGATGAGGGATGAAATGCAGTCCTCCATTAACCCCTTGTGTGCCAGCGGAGACAGAAACACACACGCTCTCCTCATCATGTTTCAGCATCTCTCGCTAAAATCCCTCTTCCTGGCTGGCTTCCTATTAAATCCTGTATTACTTCCAAAATTCCCCTCCTCTCTTTTACCCCTCCTTACATTTCAGCTCTAATTTCTCGCTATACACCTGCCCGACTCGTACGTTCTGCTCAAAGATGTCTTCTGTCTACCCCTTTGCTTCTACAGCCCCCTCTCGCCTAAAACCTCTCACTGCCTCACACCTCTGGATTTCCCTTCCCCCTCAATATCCAACTAGCACCCTCTATCTCCACCTTTAAGACCTTTCTTAAAACACACCTCTTTAACGAAGCATTTGGGTAGTTCCGCTGGCTGATACTATACATCTCATATGCACGGACCTTAGCCCCTTGCAGACGCAGTTACCAGAACATCCTTCTACGCTCTCTGAATGTCCTCCTCACTTACCACTTAGATTGTAAGCTCTTGGGAGCACTGACTCGTTTCCCTATTATTTTATGTCTTAAGCGCTCATTCCTATTATGTGTTATAATATAATGTCACGTGTATTACTGCTGTGATGCGCTATGTACCTGGATGGCGCTATATAAACAGAGACACGCACTTTAATACTAAGGAATGTATGCATTTGTCTACAGAATTGCATTCAATATTAAAATGATTTCTCCCCATAATTTAAAATGATCTATTCCACACTGGGAATTTAAAATGGTTGCTGTCATCAACATATCAAGCAAACACAAGAGGACATCATTAGTCACCACTGCCAGTGAAAATCCCCAACGGGCAAAATCTTCCACTCCAAATGCTGGATGACGCTCCGGAGCGTTGCTTGGCTGCTCTGGCCCCAGAGGGGATTAGAAATGACAGCTGCTTTAAGAACGCTCACCAAATATTTCTCCAGTGTAAATGTGAGAGGTATCGTAAGCCGTCGTTTCTCCTCCAAAGTCCACTTTCAAATCGGCAGAGAACAGCTTTGTGTCCCTCTTCATGCGAAGGTTGAACTGCCTGAAAAGAGAGAGGGGGGGGGAGGGGAGTGACGGACCAATCAGAGAAAAGAAACAGGCGCTGTAGTATTCTACGGTCCAGGCAGGAAACAGGTTACAGGTACCCTTTAACCTTTTCACTGCCAGAGAAGTCTGCAATGCGTTGCGGCCACCACTGGTAGCAAAAGGGTTAAGTAGCGGTCCTCCCATTTAAAACCATAAACTTTGCATTCATTTAGCCAAAAGCAGCCGGTGTGGTTCATTAACCCCTTCACTGCAAGGCACCCCTGGCAGTGAAGAGGTCGACAGTAATTGACCTATGGTGGTAACAGATAATGTAGGGCTGTGCATGGTATCCCGCAGGCATTTCTGACTGTATACAGTGTACATTAGGTATTCCTGTTTAGAAAACTCAGGAATATCGGGATTCTATGACTATTGAAGTCTAAATATACTTTTCACACTGAGTGCAGTTCTGAGAAGTATCTAGTGTAGGCTTATTGCTGAACACTGTTTTTAAAGGTTCTAGATTATCCATGTGCACCAGTGTATATAGTTTATATTTCTACATTGAAATTAGGTTGAGCGGTGGGTCAGTGTTTAGTGGAAACCCTAGCAAACTCCGTACAAGACAAGGCTACGTCCCACTGACTATTACTTGTTGCGTAAAATTAAATCGTTTCAACGTAACCGCCTGGCATCTTTAAAAAAATGAATAAAATAGAAAACGCACAAGTATGTGCTAA
This sequence comes from Ascaphus truei, assembly GCF_040206685.1. Taxonomy (NCBI): domain Eukaryota; kingdom Metazoa; phylum Chordata; class Amphibia; order Anura; family Ascaphidae; genus Ascaphus; species Ascaphus truei. The sequence goes on from NC_134500.1 coordinate 19,866,747, forward strand.
GTATTTGAAAATCATTTTGAAACCGAACATTTTAATGGTAAATACATGGTTTTATGATGTTTGGCAAATGATCATATCCCTTAAAAAAAAAAAATATGTATGTACTCATTAACATTGGCAGCTTCGCTTTGTTCTTTTGTTTACCTCATCTGCCTTAGATTGTTATCTTGGATTTTATCAGCTGTATTAAACTCCTGGAATCTCTGTAAATCAGTATTGATGACCTGAGGAAGAGACAGACCCCTTGAAAGCTTGTCTTATAATATCTAGTGGTAGTCCAAATAAAAATCGGGATTCTCCCACTGGCGGCCCCTGGGCCAAAGGCAGCCGGTGAAGGGCCTTGATAGACTCGGCTCCTACTAATTCCATACTAGTTTCTAAAGGAAAAATAACCAATGTTTCACACAAACTCTCTGGTAAATTAAGATTATGCAAATATACACCAAATAAAAATACCCCTTGTGAGCACAGTCACATATATCAGACAGGTCTGCAACCTGCCTTTCCCCGTTATCTCTTAGCATACAGTGCTTCCACTGCAGCCAGGGATTCTGGGTAATGACATGCAAATGTGCACAGTTCGTCAGGCATAAGTTTATAGGGGTCCATGTTAAAATGGACTAGAAGCAAAAGGTGTCTGCTCATTTGCATGTCATTACCCAGAATCCCTGGCTGCAGAGGAAGCATTGTAAGCGAAGAGATAATGGAGAAAGGCAGCGCTGCAGACCTGTGTGACATGCAAATATACCCACAAGTGGTATGTTTATTTGCTGTACACTGGAGGGTTTGTCAGTTCTTTACCAAATAACTTATTTAACATGTGGCAAATACTATATATGGTACAGATGAAATAAATGCTTGCAAAATGTTCAAATCTACTTTTTGGGTCTTTAAATGTATCTTAAAAATCACAGTTCAGAAGCTAGTGGCTTTCTACCCTTAAATGTTTCCTGATTTAGGCCCTCTGGAGAACTAGTTGAAGGTCCCTGCGATGGGTTGAACTACTCCTTTAACTGACCAGTGTTTTGCAGCACATCGTCAGCTGGGAGGTGTCTGAAAAATGTAAGGAGATCAAAGCCATATTCTTGAGAGAACAATTATTATGCAGATGCACAGTTTATCGAACTGTTATTTGCAAGTCTGTCTCGGCACAAACTGTTGAAGCCAAGAAATTGCTCTGCCTACAGCTGCTCATTATCCTGGTATGCAGATGCAGGTTTATGTAATATTTAATTAAATAAAGGCAAACCAATTAAAAAAAAAACACGCATGTTATTTTGGAACCACTGAATGATGTCCGTTCTTGGCTTTCAAAAATGCTTTGCGTCACAAATAGTAGTTTTCCTTAAAAGCAGCAATATTTTCCCGTTTTGCACAACATTGGTGCTGGAACCGTTCAAAATGTTCAACAGTAACACTAACGCAATAATAGCTCCTTACAAGCAGCCGTCCATTATGATTGCCATCTTTTTTTTGTATTTTTCTTACTTTAAGAGATCTCCTCATGCCCGCTCCTACGCGGTTCTTATTTTAAACATCTGATGCATCCTTCAAAAATATTTGAATTAAGTATCAGGGAGGTTAAAATGCAGCTCCCCCCAGAGCCCAGTTCTCCATAAATGTTAACGTTTGTAACCTTAGAAGCTAGAGGTTAAGAACATTCAGATTTGTATCACTAAAAAATGATTTTATTTAAAGAGCAGGAAATGCATAGGAGCCATATACAAACATTAGGCGTTAAAAGCAGCAATGCTACACTCACCCTTTTTTCTTATTTGTATATGTAAAGTATGTGACCATGTATAATTTTACATTCCCACCAAATATGGCAATCGTTTGGTGCTCCTGTTCTAGATCTGTCAACTTTTTCATGGTGTAAAACAAGAAACAAAGAAGTCCAAAGCAACATCCAAAGTGACAAAAATACACCGTGAAATACCTATATATCTCTTGAAAAAGGGTAGTTTAGTTAACCCTTTGGCCAAAGCGTATAAGCCTGCGAGCCACTTCCCAGGCATGACCAGTTCGCAGGTCCTGCGAGCTTGCTGGGTATCTGTGCGTTTGTCAACATTTTCATGGTGTAACCAACATAATGGCTGCGTCAGTCAGTGTAACAAAGCGGCTACAATGTATTCTTATATTACCAAGATAACATTCTCTATTGTTACAGTTTACAGCTCAAACTGCTGGGAACATTGGCAACAACTTATCACAAACAGGAAAGTGTTGCAAGGATGTTGCACTGCTTGGGAGGTGGGCTAAACCCTTCTATAGATATCATCGGATGCTTTAACACACAAAAAATGGTATTAAGAGTTGAATAATAATTTAAAAAAAAGTCACTATTATCGAATACCACATTACTAATTTATTTTAAAAACAGAAACATAAGATTTCACGTTTGGCCGCTTTAAGATCATATTGCCTTCTGGGGGGGATTGCAGCTTTAAACAAGCCTATTGTGCTCCAGATAGAAATGTCCGCTTATATTCCTTAGCATTTATGTTATTTCCAGCACGCAAACAAATGCCAGTGGTTAATGACATCCTCCCAACATTCACATGATCATAACTCAGACTCGGGGATGTCCTCAGGGTTATGTCTGGATCAGCTGTCGCCCTCCAGAGTAGAAACACTTCCAGAAAACCCAAACAGTGCAGTAAATGTTGGCATTATATGGAGATGCACTACTACTTGGCAACATATACCGCCGTTACAAGCCAGCCGTTCATCTAAGTAACCATTTCTCTAGCACTTTTAAGAGAGGTTACACATCATTTAGAATATGTTTAATCACCTTGTAAATTTATGTTTGGAGAATTAACATCTCTCAGCGAATTTCATGCAATGCGAGAGAAAATTGTTATTTAGGCTCCCAAAAGCAACTTGTTAGGCGTGTTAAAGCAGCAAGTACCCTAACCCAGGGGTGCTCAAACTTTTAAGTCTGCGCCCCCCCTGTCTCATCTCTCCCCCCCTACCATACCCCTTCTCGGGGCCTCTGGAAACACTGTGCCCCGATAAAATCCCATGCCCCCCCAGTTTGCGCCGCCCTGCCCTACGCAACCTGCCCTTTATTTTTTATATGATTAAAACCATGGGCTCCTCTAGAGCAGAACCGCGCTATTGTCAGCTCCGGAGACCACCCCAGTTCCCAAGATACTTACTGGTGAAGTTAAGGATATTAATGTCTGCATTTAAATGACCTTCCAACAACAAGCAGCCACGAACTTGAGTCTTCCTATTGGCCCCAGATTTGGCAGCCATTTTGTTTCCTCTACAAGGACCTTAACCTGGTAACTTCATCACCGGTATGTATCTTGGGAACAAAGGGGGTCCCTGTGGCTGAAAGGAGCATGGTTCATCTTCGGGGAACTCCCCGATTTCCAGACTGTTAAAAAGGAGGGAATTAACACGTAGGGGAGGGGGATTGCTGTCTTTAACTTAGCAGAACAGTAATGGGATCACTGAACAACTCCATATTAACGTTCATGAGAAGACTAATCCTGGTGACTCTACTAGGTCCTACTATTAACTAGTGAAGACAACTGATGGGCACATAAAAAGGTGGCTATTAAAAGGAATGTGTTAATGCCATAAGACCTTCATTTTGACGGTGCAGCTTCATGAAGGTGAACCTTTTGTGTTTCAAAGTAAATCATAACACCAGCCTCACCATGGTACTATAAAATGAGTGCTCCCTGCAACGCCCCAGACTGCCCCTCTGTCTTCCTAACTGGTAAGAGCTGGTGCCTGTAATAAGATCGGCTTATTACAGGCATGTCACATCCATCTATACATAAAGTATTCAGATTTAGACATACTGTATACCTGCTTTGGTTATTTCACTTCCCCAAATAAAACAGCCAGATACATAAAAGCATCAACCTTACTACTACATACACCCTATCATGGTCAAGAAAAATGTTTGTATCAAGTATTTAAAACCGTTCTACAAAAGGTCCCAAAAAACAGTTTACAATACAACATTTACACATACTTATTCACGGTTCACATCCCGGGCAACGCCGGGTCTCTCAGCTAGTTTATTTATAAAAAAAGGTTTTACCAGGAAGTAATACATTGGAGAGTTACATCTCGTTTTCAAGTATGTCCTGGGCACAGTTATGGATACATGGGTACAAGTAGCCAATACTAAAAGGCATTCATTTTGTAGCACCCACACCCACTTGCAAAAAATAATACAAATAATAATTAGGGGATCCTTTGGATCTGATCTGTGGCCCCTCGGAACTGCCAACTTACTGGTTAGATCGACTGCATTATTTAAAGCATCTTTGAAAGCGCAACAAATACAGCCACAGGGTCACCAACAGCAAGGCTCCCCATGATGTTGCAACGTCCTATTCGCCAGGCCCTGACCCCACGGATATTTTGTGTCCGCTGAGCAAGTGTTCTTGCCAGTTGCCGGCATCTCCGGGAAGCGTTGGGTCCCCACAGTTTAGAGGATCATACAATCGAGACGCCCCATTCCATGCCAGTAAATTGATGTAGTAAATAGGCAGAACTGTTTTCACCCCATTTTTTTTTTCTTGGCTGCAAGGACTTGCAACGTGGTGCAGTCTAACCTGGCAGAGACGCTACCTTTCAATTATAGGTGCGCTTACAGCAGGAAAACGTGAAAAATCCTATATATTATTATTTTTATTTGTTTTAACATAAATCAGTTCTGTAGTATTAGAAAATACAGTCTGCATTTCTTTAACCTCCCAATACCATTTGTAATTATTTTTTCAATATACAGGTGGTCCTCGCAATCCGACTGTCCATTATCCGACGTCGGAATGGACTAACCGACGCTCACTGCCGCGGATTAACTTTGGATTCGCAATTCAACAGCAGTTTGCGGAAGACGGATTCCAGTGGGTAACCGAGGACCGCCTATACTGGTCATTTGGTTGCTAGAGCAACCATTTAAAAAGTCACATCCACTTCCTCTTTTGAATCAGGCTCTAACATCTTTTGAGCTCTGCCCTTTTGGCAACAAAGTATCAAACATCTGTTGGTGTGTTCAAAACATCAGACTATTACTCTGCAAGCTGTAACAGTCTTACACTTAGTAATACAATGTTACATATCAGCTGCAGCATCTCACAGACTGCAGCACAGTTAGGCCTCGGGCATGGTCAGCGCTTATGCGCTGACCCGAGCTGCTGCTCGGCACTGAGCCCCTGCAGCCTCAATGAGAGCGGCTTTAGCAGGGGCTCGCGCACACTTGCGGAAGCGTGTGTCTCACCGAGTCTTGAGATTTTCCTGCTTGCCGGAGCGCAGGGCCGGTCACGTGAGCAGTTCGCCCAATGAGGGTGAAGCAGCTCCGTGACGTCACTGGCCTGCCCCCGTCCCGCAGCCTGACGGCGCGCTGTGTAAGGCCAGGGAAAGCACCGCTTTCCCTGAGCCTCAGCGCGCCTCGGCACTGTTAAAGGCACTATGTCTCAGGCCTTAGAAGGCGGACATTTCGTTAGGCACACAATCAGAATTTTTACATATTTATAACGATTGCCAATTTAGGTAAGAATGTAGAATTATACATTTGTCACGTGTGTGACATAGGCAAAAATAAGAAAAGGGGGGAAATGTAGTATTGCTGCTTTTAAACAAACATATGATGCCTGTAATAAACAAGTTTGCAATCAGGCACAACCTAAAGCAATTATTAAACCATCTCTAAATACTTAAATATACACACACACACAAAGCTTCAATTACAGGGCGCCTCTTGACGGCATGTAAACCGGAGCTAGTGTAGCTGCTAAGTTCCCCAGTCGCTCTTCAGTTTTATCACTTTAACATCCTGCCGTTTCAGATTATAGTTGCAGATCTTAGAGGTGCGCGCTGATACGCCCCACGGAAACCCTCGGCACAGCGGGAGAAGATTTCACAATCCGCAGACCAGCAGAGAACGGGAGACGCTCGCTGCTGCCCACCTCCTGCCAGCTACACTGCATCCATCATATTTATATACAGGCCAAACAGACTGTCAAGGGGGCATGCAGCCGTAATGAAAACATGTGCAAATAGGTCCAGGCCAAACGTTATTTAGGAGGCAAGGTACGTTTTTATTGATTTGACTTCGTAAGGTCAATAAAAAAAAAACGCTTTAAGAATTAACTTTGGACATACCATAAAAATTAATTGAAAAATGCGCTGTAAGTAATTTCTCAGCGATGGTAACAGGATAATGATAAAACATTGGCGGATCTGGATGCGCTTCCAGGAAACAAACCGTGAATTTCAACTCTCCTTTGAGAGAGAAGAAAGATTGCTGGTTGCAGACAGCACCGGGTGTTATTTTTTCTTTTTATTGGGCAACACAAAGACATTTTAACAACAGACGTTTCACCTCCAGGAGAAAGTGGTGTTAAATACTAAAGGAGAATACATCTAAATTGGACGTTCATCAATGAATTGCAGAATGTTATACAGCTCACCTTTAGACTAGCAAATGCATTGTTAAGCTTCAGCAAAATAACCAATTACTATGGTAGATAACGGCTATTTTCACCTCCCTGAAAAAACTTTTTTAGAAAGCAAGACTATTTTTTAGAATTTGTGTGATCACAAAGAAAATTCAGCTGAATTCATGAGTCACAAATGAAGGAAATGCAGCAATGTATGGCAAGATTAACCCTTTTGTGCAAAGACCGGGAATACTCCGCTATGTTACTGGGGCTTTTGGCAGGAAAGGGGTTTACTTCACTTAAGTCTTTTATAAAATATCCTCAGAGATGACGCACATGTCCATTTCAAAGCAGCACAGGCCCATTCTTCAAACGGCAACATATGGACCCAATAGAGTGTGATTTAGGCTGCTAGTCATAATTAAAATGCACAATATTTCCATCTCGAATGAATCATACTTCAAAAACAGGATCCTATCTAAGGGGAACGCACGACACCATCCTAATGCTTTGCCATAGCTAGCTTTGAATGGGCCAACAAACAAGCCATTTTCCAATGTCTACTTTTATATGTGAAGCACTTATTCTTCTCAGGTCTCTTATTATGTCACGTGTATTACTGCTGTAAAGCGCTATGTACATGGATTGCGCTATACATTAAAAATATAAATACCTTAACACAGCGCGCACCACACACAGCGCGCTCCACACACACAACTGGAACAACCTACCAGAGACTCTTACATCCACCACCAGTCTAAGTTCTTTCAAATCTAAGGCTGTCACACATTTTAATGTGGTCTGTAACTGTTTCATACGCCCATAATACAAATTATCTTTAACTTGTATATAATGTATACCCTGCTCATTATGTAACTGTATTGGTAAACATGTATTATTTGTCTTAACTCTGTGCCCAGGACATACTTGAAAACGAGCGGTAACTCTCAATGTATTACTTCCTGGTAAAATATTTTATAAATAAATAACAGCACACACAGCACACAGCATCTCCTCCTCCACACACAGCACACACTCCTCGCGCACACCCACACCATTCCCCAACCACACACACACACACACACACACACACACACACACACACCTCCTCCATACACACACCTCCTCCATACACACACCTCCTCCATACACACACCTCCTCCATACACACACCTCCTCCATACACACACCTCCTCCATACGCACACACACACACACACACACACACACACACACCCTCCCACACACACACACCCTCCCACACACACACACCCTCCCACACACACACACCCTCCCACACACACACCTCATCCACACACACACACCTCATCCACACACACACACCTCATCCACACACACACACCTCATCCACACACACACACCTCATCCACACACACACACCTCATCCACACACACACACACCTCATCCACACACACACACACCTCATCCACACACACACACACCTCATCCACACACACACACACACCTCATCCACACACACACACACACCTCATCCACACACCTCATCCACACACACACACCTCATCCACACACACACACCTCATCCAAACACACACACACCTCATCCACACACACACACCTCATCCACACACACACACCTCATCCACACACACACACCTCATCCACACACACACCTCATCCACACACACACTCTCCACACACACACACCTCATCCACACACACACACCTCATCCACACACACACCTCATCCACACACACACCTCCAACCCACACACACACACCCCCACACACACACACCGCCACCACCCACACACACCTCCACCACCACACACACACACCTCCCCACACACACACCACACCTCCTCCACACACACACACACACACCTCCTCCACCACACACACCTCCTCCACACACACACACACCTCCTCCACACACACACACACCTCCTCCACACACACACACACCTCCTCCACACACACACACACCTCCTCCACACACACACACACCTCCTCCACACACACACCTCCTCCACACACACACCTCCTCCACACACACACCTCCTCCACACACACACACCCCTCCTCCACACACACACACACACACCTCCTCCACACACACACACACCTCCTCCACACACACACACACACCTCCTCCACACACACACACACACCTCCTCCACACACACACACACACACACACACACACACACACACCTCCTCCACACACACACACACACACACACCTCCTCCACACACACACACCTCCTCCACACACACACACCTCCTCCACACACACACACCTCCTCCACACACACACACACACACACACACACACCTCCTCCACACACACACCTCCTCCACACACACACCTCCTCCACACACACACACACCTCCTCCACACACACACACACACACCTCCTCCACACACACACACACACACCTCCTCCACACACACACACACACACCTCCTCCACACACACACCTCCTCCACACACACACACACACACCTCCTCCACACACACACACACACACACCTCCTCCACACACACACACACCTCCTCCACACACACACACACACACCTCCTCCACACACACACACACACACCTCCTCCACACACACACACACCTCCTCCACACACACACACACCTCCTCCACACACACACACACACACCTCCTCCACACACACACACACCTCCTCCACACACACACACACACACACACACACCTCCTCCACACACACACACACACACACCTCCACACACACACACACACACACACACACACACACCTCCTCCACACACACACCTCCTCCACACACACACACACACACCTCCTCCACACACACACCTCCTCCACACACACACACACACACCTCCTCCACACACACACCTCCTCCACACACACACACACACACACACACCTCCTCCACACACACACACACACACCTCCTCCACACACACACACACACCTCCTCCACACACACACACACACACCTCCTCCACACACACACACACACACCTCCTCCACACACACACACACACACACACCTCCTCCACACACACACACACACACCTCCTCCACACACACACACACACCACCTCCACACACACACACACCTCCTCCACACACACACACACACACACCTCCTCCACACACACACACCTCCTCCACACACACACACCTCCTCCACACACACACACCTCATCCACACACACACACACCTCCTCCACACACACACACCTCATCCACACACACACACACCTCATCCACACACACACACACCTCATCCACACACACACCTCATCCACACACACACCTCATCCACACACACACACACACACACCTCATCCACACACACACCTCATCCACACACACCTCATCCACACACACACACACACACCTCATCCACACACACACACACACACACCTCATCACACACACACACACACACACACCTCATCCACACACACACACACACACACACCTCATCCACACACACACACACACACACACACACCTCATCCACACACACACACACACACACCTCATCCACACACACACACACACACACCTCATCCACACACACACACACACACACCTCACCACACACACACACACACACACCTCATCCACACACACACACACACACACCTCATCCACACACACACCTCATCCACACACACACCTCATCCACACACACACCTCATCCACACACACACCTCATCCACACACACACCTCATCCACACACACACCTCATCCACACACACACCTCATCCACACACACACCTCATCCACACACACACCTCATCCACACACACACCTCATCCACACACACACCTCATCCACACACACACCTCATCCACACACACACCTCATCCACACACACACCTCATCCACACACACACCTCATCCACACACACACCTCATCCACACACACACCTCATCCACACACACACCTCATCCACACACACACACCTCATCCACACACACACACCTCATCCACACACACACACCTCATCCACACACACACACCTCATCCACACACACACACCTCATCCACACACACACCTCATCCACACACACACCTCATCCACACACACACCTCATCCACACACACACCTCATCCACACACACACCTCATCCACACACACACCTCATCCACACACACACCTCATCCACACACACACCTCATCCACACACACACACACACCGCCTCCACACACACCGCCTCCACACACACACACCTCCTCCACACACACACACCTCCTCCACACACACACACACACACACACCTCCTCCACACACACACACACCCCTCCTCCACACACACACACACACCTCCTCCACACACACACACACACACACCTCCTCCACACACACACACACCTCCTCCACACACACACACACCTCCTCCACACACACACACACACACCTCCTCCACACACACACACACACACCTCCTCCACACACACACACACACACACACCTCCTCCACACACACACACACACACCTCCTCCACACACACACACCCCTCCTCCACACACACACACACACACACACCTCCTCCACACACACACACACACACACACACCTCCTCCACACACACACACCTCCTCCACACACACACACCTCCTCCACACACACACACCTCCTCCACACACACACACCTCCTCCACACACACACACACACCTCCTCCACACACACACACCTCCTCCACACACACACACACACCTCCTCCACACACACACACACACACCTCCTCCACACACACACCTCCTCCACACACACACACACCTCCTCCACACACACACACACCTCCTCCACACACACACACACACACACACCTCCTCCACACACACACACACACACACACACACACCTCCTCCACACACACACACACACCTCCTCCACACACACACACACACCTCCTCCACACACACACACCTCCTCCACACACACACACACACACCTCCTCCACACACACACACACCTCCTCCACACACACACACACACCTCCTCCACACACACACACACCTCCTCCACACACACACACACCTCCTCCACACACACACACCTCCTCCACACACACACACCTCCTCCACACACACACACACCTCCCCCACACACACACACACCTCCCCCACACACACACACACCTCCCCCACACACACACACACCTCCTCCACACACACACACACCTCCTCCACACACACACACCTCCTCCACACACACACACACACACACCTCCTCCTCCACACACACACACACACACACACCTCCTCCACACACACACACACACCTCCTCCACACACACACACACACCTCCTCCACACACACACACACACCTCCTCCACACACACACACACACACGCACAACCTCCTACACACACACACACACACACACACACACCTCCTCCACACACCTCCTCCACACACACACACACACACCTCCTCCACACACACCTCCTCCACACACACACACACACACACCTCCTCCACACACACACACCTCCTCCACACACACACACACACACGCACAACCGCACAACCTCACACACACACACACCTCCTCACACACACACACACACCTCCTCCACACACACACACACACACACCTCCTCCACACACACACACACACACACCTCCTCCACACACACACCTCCTCCACACACACACCTCCTCCACACACACACACACACCTCCTCCACACACACACACACACCTCCTCCACACACACACACACACCTCCTCCACACACACACACACCTCCTACACACACACACACACACACACACACACACACACACACACACCTCCTCCACACACACCTCCTCCACACACACACCTCCTCCACACACACAAACACACCTCCTCCACACACACAAACACACCTCCTCCACACACACAAACACACCTCCTCCACACACACACACCCCTCCTCCACACACACACACACCCCTCCTCCACACACACACACACCCCTCCTCCACACACACACACACCCCTCCTCCACACACACACACACCCCTCCTCCACACACACACACCCCTCCTCCACACACACACACCCCTCCTCCACACACACACACCCCTCCTCCACACACACACACCCCTCCTCCACACACACACACCCCTCCTCCACACACACACACCCCTCCTCCACACACACACACCCCTCCTCCACACACACACACCCCTCCTCCACACACACACACCCCTCCTCCACACCCACACACCCCTCCTCCACACCCACACACCCTCCTCCACACACACACACACACACACACACACACACACACACACACACACACACACACACACACCTCCTCCACACACACACACACACACACACCTCCTCCACACACACACACACACACACCTCCTCCACACACACACACCTCCTCCACACACACACCTCCTCCACACACACACACACACACACACACACACCTCCTCCACACACACACACACCTCCTCCACACACACACCTCCTCCACACACACACACACACACCTCCTCCACACACACACACACCTCCTCCACACACACACACCTCCTCCACACACACACACCTCCTCCACACACACACACACACACACACCTCCTACACACACACCTCCTACACACACACACACACACACACACACTCCTCCTCCACACACACACACACACACACACACACACACACACACACAACCTCCGCCACACACACACACACACACACACACACACACACCTCCTCCACACACACACACACACCTCCTCCACACACACACACCTCCTCCACACACACACACACACCTCCTCCTCCTCCTCCTCCTCCCACACACACAGCACCCTCCCTCGCCTCCTCCAAACACACAGCACTCCCCTCCGCCTCCACACACACACCACACCCCCCTCCTCCACACACACACACACCACCCCCCCTTCACCACAACACACACAGCACCCTTCTCCTCCACCACACACACAGCACCCTCCTCCACCCCACACAGCACCCTCCTCCACCCCACACAGCACCCTCCTCCACCACCACACACACAGCACCCTCCTCCTCCTCCACCACACACACACAAGCACCCTCCTCCTATACATACACACACTCATCCACACACATCAAATTACAACTTTCGCTTGTGGCGACATCGTTCGCGTCGCCGTCACCAGCACTATAAGCGCGGGCTTAGATTGCTCTTTTAAATAAACAGTGGTAATACATTCGATTTAGACATTTCATGGACAGTTACAGATAATATAGGATTATAGGCATGTAATAGTTACACACCGGGTTAAAATTGTGTTAAGAGGTAGGCTGGGCCTGCAAATGTGCTGTGTTAGAAGACTTTACCCAACCCAGTAATCGAGCAGCCAACAGCAGCAAACGGCAGAAAACAGTGAACACCCTTTGGCTGCCGCCTAAGGCTGTCCACCTTTGGGGCGACACAGATGTAGACTGAAGGGGTTCTGTATGAATTCAGCTGGGCTTTGAGACTTTTGTCACTGAGTTTTTGAGTGCCATGGGATCCTGTTCTCTATTGACGTCTATGGAGCGATTTATGCAGGGATTCTCCCTTTCCTGCTAGAGCACCAACCACCATTTTGAAAGGAATGCAGCTCGCTCGCCATTTTTGGATCCTTTTATGTAACATCTCAACAATTAAGGTACATTAAACAGTTAAATATTAGGTGAAGATAGATCTCGGAATCCTAACTTTAAACCTACAATACCCTTTTGTGCGCGTGACAAATGCAGTTTCTGAAATGACTTTGCAGAAAATTAGGATGCATTTGAAATTAATATACTCTATTGTACTATGCCCTTGTCTGAACCCACTATAAGTATGGTAATCGGCAGCCAAGAAGAGATTAATTAGTAACAATTATAGCCGAAGAAATATTGTATTAGCAGCCATCAGGAGAGTGAGCAAAGAAAAATGAGCTATGTGTAGTATCGCTACCAATTTTTCACATTAAATATCCTTTATTGTGGGATGTAAGGAAATTAACAAATTCTATATCGGGTATAAAATATCAGTTCAGATTTCACACCAACTAGTTATTTCTGTATTTGTGGTAAATATTTCCATTTCCTTAATGCAACGAACACCCTCAATGGATAGAGGTGATAGACATTGCAAGTCTCTTGGCAAAACAAATGCAATGTCTCTCTTCATTTCAACTGTACCTAATATGATATTACTTGACTCTGCCTTGTTTACACCCTCAAATGACAAGTGACAAAAGTATAAATAGCCCGGTGTTGCCTTCAACAAATCAGGAGAAAGTGGGACATTGGAGCAGACAGCACAATAGACAGAGGCATTACAAAATAGTATATGGTATGGGTAAAGTGTGACAAAGGTAAATCTTTATAGTGTTTAGAAGAGGCACTGAGTATTTTTAAAAGACATAAAAAAAAACTGGGTTTTGTTGGTCATATTTATGATGGTTGCCTTAAAATGTTCAGTCATATTGCTCAACAGTATAAGAACATGAAAAAAATGTGGGTAGGTGAACACCCTTCCAAATACCTAAATGAAGAGGGGCTTAAAGTTCTTATTAAGAAAACGGAAGGTAAATGTGAAGAGGTTGGGGAATAAAAATGTAACTTAAAGCAGCAATACTATATTCCCACTTTTTTTTTATCCCTTTTATTATTTTTATATGTAAAGCAAGTGAAAATGTATCATTCTACATTCGTACTTAAAATAGCAATCGTTTTGTGCTCCTGTTATAAATCTGTAAAAGTCATGATTGTGTGCCCAACATAATGGCTGCTTATCAGTTTCAATCAATCCTTCAGTCCGTGTAACTCCGCAGCTACAATGTATCCAGATATTACGAAGGTAACATTGTCGATTGTTACAGTTTGCAGCTCAAACTGCTGGGAATATTGGCAACAAATTATCACAAACAGGAAAGTGTTGCAAATATCTTGCATTGTTGGGGACGTGCTAAAACATGCTATCTAGATCAAAGAATGCTTCCAAACTCATTTAACATGACATTAGGAGTTGAATAAAAAAATTAATTAAATAAAGTCACTTATCTAATACTACAGAACACAGATGTATTAAACAAAAATAGGATTTCACATGTTTTGCCGCTTTAATGATTATGAAAGATGGTTTTATTTGGGGAAGAATGAACAGACGAGCTACTTTGACAAAGTAAGTACTGTAATAGGTCTTCCTGTATGCAACATGGAATAAGACTGCTGTTAAATAATGAAAGAATTTGCACACACAAATAACGTAACGCCCCCACTGACAAGTTTCTTTAATCTTTATTTTGTAGCTATTTTATTTAACTAAATCAAACACGGTGGTTATTTTTTATTTAACGCGATTTAAAAAAAAAATATGAAAGCTGTTTAGGAAAAGCAGATATTTAAGAAAGACTGCACCGTTTTGTAAAGCTTGCACTTTTTAGAGACTTGTACTAAAAGAAAACACTGGGGATAATATAGCAATAGGTCAGACTACATAGTGTTTAAAAAAAAAAAACATGACAGGTTTGCTAAATAGTGCCAAGATGCAAGACATCAATTTTTTGGAATAAAAATCCCATTGAAGCCTATTGGGATTTGCGGGTGAAAACGGCCCAAACTGCTGCTTCGGCGTATATAGAATAAACTCCTTTGTGAACAGGATAAACCAATACTTACTAAAAACGGAGGGACCAGAAAACTTCGATCATTTAAAAAAAACAAAACAAAACAAAAAAAAAAAGACATCGGGAACGTATGAAAGTTTTACTTCCGTTTCTGCCCTTAATCCATGCGGCAGGTTTCACTGTACGAAGCCCTAACCTAATGCAGCAGACACTTCACATAACCTTGCTGCTACTGTTAATTAATGCCCATGCTTCAACAAACCATAGATGAAGTTATCTCTTTAAAATGATTATAGGATAATGTTGCTTTAAAAAAAAAAAGGGGGGGGGGGAGAGGAGAAAAATAAACAGAAAAGAAAGACAAGGGCCTAAAAACATCAATGACAAGAGCAGGCACCCTTGCTAGAAATAAACTGCAGCCGTTTTTATTGAGCAGTGGCTGGGTCTTGTGCAGTACAGGAGCAGAGAGCGTCAACCACTAATAAGTAGCTCTTGTTAAAGCCGGACTGTAAAAGGCGTAACTCAAGCCGCTTTAATTATTTTTAACACAGGTTTGAAGCAGGGGGGTCTCCGGAGCTGAACCCCATTCATTTCAGCTCCGGGGACCACCTGCATCCCGAGATACTGACCTCCGTGGTAGGCACCGGTAGCTGCTCTGGCTGAGCTATCTGGGGTTTAAAGTTCCCGCGTCAGGTGGGCTGACAGGAAGCCGCACCTGATGACGTCACGGCTTCGTATTGGCCCAGAGGGCGTGGGAGAGTTGAAAAGTGGCCATTACATAATCCAAGCTAGCCAGGCGGCTAAGGGCACCTACTATGGAGGTAAGCATCTCAGGAAGCAGGGGGTCCCCAGAGCTGAAATTATTGGGGTTCAGTGCCGGACACCACCTGCTTCAATCCAATGTAAAAGAAATGAAGAGAAGAAAAAAAAATGTTTAGACAGGTGATGGCACCAATATAAACGTATATATGGATCTTGTATGGGATTTGACTAGGTCAGAAAAAACATCTACAGTGACAAGAAAAGGTTTGTGAACCCCAATGATAATTACGGAAATTCCATGGCTTTCCAAGATAACCTTCTTGAAACAAAACTAGTCTTTTCTTAAATATCCAAATCGGGTTTATATGTCTTTTGAAACAAATTGATGTATAAATTAGACAAACTATAAGTAATTAAGAGTCACGGTATGTGCAAAATTACGTGAAAATTGAAGGGGATAATTAGAATCGGGTGTTTAAATAATTAGGTAGATCTTGCGGTGTGCGTTTGGGAGGCTGCACCCTATATAAAGATCAGAAACTTTGTGAGTTTGGTCTTCAACATACAGCTGTGTGGAAACACATCATGCCACGATCAAAAGTCATCTCTGAGGACCTCAGGATAGCAGTTATTGACACTCATCAGTCTGGAAAGGGTTACAAAACCATTTCTAAGGATTTGGGGCTCCACCAATCCACTGTTAGACAAATGGAGAAAGTTCAAGACCACAGTCACTCTACCCAGGAGCCGTCGCCCTACTGAAATCTGTCAGAACAATCCTGCAAATCATCCAGGAAGTTAAAAAAAAGAGCCCCAGAGTAACATCTGGACCTGCAGGCCACTCTCGCTTTGGCTAATGTGAGTGTTCATGACTCAACTAGCAGAAAAAGACTGAACAAGGATGATGATCATGGAAGGCTAGCCAGGAGGAAGCCACTGCTCTCTAAAAAGAATATTGCTGCCCGTCTGAAGTTCGCCAAAGAGACCATAGATGATCCACAAGACTTCTGGAACAATGTTCCCTGGACAGACAAGTCAAAGGTAGAACTTTTTTGGCCTCAATGAGAAACTTTATGTTTGGCGAAAACCAAACACTGTTAGAACAGAAGAACCTCATCCCAACCGTCAAGCATGGTGTGGTGGGAGTGTGATGGTTTGGGGCTGGTTTGCTGCCTCAGAACCCGCACAGCTTGCAATCACTGAGACAACCATGAATAATGCATTGTATCAGAAGATTCTAGAGAAGAAGGTCAGGCCATTCGTCCGTGAGCTGAAACAAAAGTGGATCATGCAGCATGACAAGGATCATAAATATACAAGCAGATCTACAAAAGGACTGCACAAGAAATTCTCAGTTTTAGAATGACCTAGTCAAAGTCCGAACCTAACCCCCATTGAAATGTTGCGGCAAGAAATGAAGCCGTCTACCTGAGTTGAAGCAGTCCTGCAAGGAGGAATGGGCCAAAATATTTCAAAACTGATGAGACTGACCAGCAGTTACAGGAAACGCTTAGTTGAAGTTATTACTGCTCAAGGTGGAGCCACCAGGTACTGAATCTAAAGGGTCACATACTTTTCCACACATGGATATTGAATGTTGAATCAATTGTGGATTAAAAAAAAACAATTTTGGAAGTAGTAACATGGTTGTGTGTCATTTGTTTGACCAGGTTAACTTTATCTATTACCAGGACTTACATTAAGATCTAATAACTTTTTTAAATATGTGAAAATCCTAAAGGGATTCACAAACTCTCTCACACCACGGTATCTAAAGTAGGCAGACAGATCATCTTCAGCATGTCAAATTATTGCCTGCAATTTGCAAATAATCTTGCCACCACATCATAAACTTAAAAGGCATAATTATGGGGGATGGACAAAATTATATATATGCAGACGCAACAAACTACTGGCTCAAACTGGAAAAATGTCCAAAGGCAAAGCTTAATTGTTTTGGACACAGCCCTCCATGTGCACACAGAGGATGATGAAAGTCCTTCCAACCTTATTTCACACAGTATTTGAAGACACCTACCACTGTTAAACAAAGGCAAAACTACAAGGGCATTAAAATGCTATGCAAGTCCATAGAAACCGTGTCAATATGTGTAGTGTGGAATAGGTTTGCTCAATACTCAAATTAAAAAAAGGTCAAGAGTATTCAAGTCTTTACGTTGCAAGTTCCTAATGAAAGACACATGCAGTGGAAGTACTTTTTAAATACCTAAAAACCTACTCAGATATTTGGATGTGATCAAACAAGAATGGATTGTGTAAAGAGACAGCAGTTCAAAGGTTAATTCTTAGCAGCGAGTTGAAGAAAATATAACTATTTTGCCATATTAAAATAAAGAGTTTTAGATTTAGGTTTAATAAATATTGCAACTTTTCAGTACTTCTTGAAAGCGTCTCAAAGAAAATCTAGAAACAATGTTATTTTTTCTTGACAGTGTACGCAGCACTGTTATTTGTACAAGTACATGTCCTTGCCCATAGAGCTTACACTCTAGTTGTTGGTGCCTGAGGCACAGGGAGATAAAGTGACTTGCCCAAGGTCACAAGGAGCCGAGACCGGGATTTGGACAAGCCTCCTCTGTTTCAAACTCAATGTCATGGTTTTCAAAGGCAGCGCCTTCACTCACTGAGCCTCTCCTTCATCCAATCATCATCATACAGTATTCAAGGGGGTAAATGGAACACTGTAAAGGTGACTTTATTCAGGTGTCTCCTTGAATCTCTCTTCGAAGTCACAAGAAACCGTTAAGCTAAGATTTCACGAGAAACCATGCGTATATACAGCCAAATGTAACCACCAGGAAGAGACGAAGACCTGACTACCCAGGTGTTCAAAAAGCCATTATAAGAACCTAATAATGCAACACAACTTTTATATTAGGATAAGGAGTGCAGTATACAACGTAAGGACATAAAATAAAGTAATACATTGGCATACAGGCAAATGACCATATTGATTTGTTCTACAACAGGGGGGTTGCTCAACTCCAGTTCTGAAGCAAAGATGATTAAAAATATAAAAGGCATGTGAAAAGTGACTGCTCCATATAACCATTAATCTGGCCAGATCCAGAATTCTGTGTCTGCTGCACTTGACATGTGAAACTCAATACATCACATCCCAGTATCCCAGGATACTTTCTACATTAGGTGCCCAGACCTTAGAAGAAAGATGCCACTATCCAGAGTACATCCAGAGAGTGTTTCAATCTGAAACATTAAAGCAGCAAAAGATTTGAAATTATTATTATTATTATTATTTTTAAATAAATCAATTCTGCAGTAGTAGACTGTGACTTTTCTTTATTGTTCTTCGACTCGAAATGCAATTTTTAAGGAGTTTTAATACACTGAGCATCCTTTGATTTCTATAGCAGGGTTTAGCACACTTCCCCAGCAGTGTAAGATCTTTGCAACACTTTCCTGTTTGTGATCATTTGTTGCCAATGCTCCCAGCAATTTGAGCTGCAAACTGTAACAGACAATGTTACCTTAGTAATATCAAGATACATTGTAGCTACTGAGTTATACTGACAGAAGGATTGAGGGAAACCGAGAGGCGGCCATTATGTTAAGGCCACAATCAGGATTCTTACAGATGTATAACATGCTTTAGATATTAAAATGAGGGGGGGGGGGAATGTAGTATTGCTACTTTAACAGGGGAAAAACTACGGTAATTAAGTACTAAAACAGCAGTTCCTTCCAAAAAAAAAAAAAATCTTCCCTGAACTAAAGTAGGAGAGAGGAACCACACAACTCATCCGTGGTACGGGGACCTTACAGTTTTTGTTTTATTTTTTTACACAAAAGCAACAGACACCCATAGAAATAGAAAGCAGCATTCTATTGGCTGTCAGACCGCACCCTGACCCTGCCACCGTTTTATGTTCAGCGGGAACTTATTTTGCCGGTATCGGAGTGGGGAAAAAGAAGTCCCAGGTTAAGGTCAAATAAAAAATGATTAGCAGCATTCAATACTGATTTAAACTCTGGCTCTATAGATTTATTTACAGCTAACAGCTGCACCTGGAAGGGTATGCATAAGTACCTCAACATATTTTCATTATAAATGGGAAACAAATATTTTATTCATACTAATCCTTTTCGTAATCTGGTTTAGATGTCTGAATAACCAAGGCAAAATTCCAGTTAATAAAAATGTAAAAAAATAAACAATATGGGGGTGGGGGGAAAACACATTTCCGTGCTCACTTATATATTCTGATAATGATGGTCCAGAATAAGTCTAAGAATCTTCATAGTACAAATTAGCTGATATACATGCATAACTTGTTTCACTTCAAAGCTGTGATTTAACCCGATTACAACACAGGGCCTCAAATGTGCTCACCTCCGCCAAGCTGCCAGGATACGGACATCTCCGTGCCTTACGTGGCAAATGATAAACATTTGAAAGTTATCTTTGTTTCTAATGTACCAATCTGTCTGGTTTATTAAAAGTGCTGCAATTCCGGCTTTTGAATAGGCGCGGTGTGAAGGCATGATTGAGCGATGGCTACAAGGTGAGCGTTTTACCAATGAGGTAAAACAAGATTATCTGGATGTGTTTTAGAACAGGGGTAGCCAGCTCCAGTCCTCAAAGACCACTCACAGGTCAGGTTCTAAGGATGTCCCTGCTTAGTCGTGATATCCCTCAGTGGTTGAGTGAGCCACCTGTGCTGAAGCAGGGATATCCTTAAAACCTGACCTGTTGGTGGCCCTTCAGAACTGGAGTTGGTCACCCATGTTTTAAAAGATTGTTGAAAACTATTACTGGGTTAAAAACAGGTATATTTAGATTTTAAATGGTCAAATGAATTTCAATAGCTAATACTTTCGCAGATATTAAAAGGAACAATCCAAGAATGCGAATTGTTTAGCACATTTTTTTATATGCGATTGAAGCAGGGGCTATCCAGAGCTGAACCCCATTCATTTCAGCTATGGGAACCATCTGCTTCTGGAGATACTTACCTCCATAGTTGGTGCCAGTAGCCGCTCTGGCTGAGCAAGCCATTCAAGTTTAAAGCTCCAGCATTAGGCTGTGGACATGGTGCTGCAGCCCGTGCGGAGAGGCTGAGCGGGTGCTTTCCCTGGCCGTAGTACTCGGGCCGTTCCCAGTGACGTCATGGAGCTGGTTCGCCCTCATTGGGCGAACCGCTCACGTGACCGCCCTGTCGCGGGAGAAATCAGTTTTAACTGATTTCTCGCGCATCGCGTGCCCCCTCCTGCCTCCACGCCACATGTACGCGAACACTGCCTTAAGGCAGTCTGTTCGCTCAGCGTGTGGACGTGTCCGCGCGGTCTGAGGTACCATGGACGCAGCCTTACATGGGCCAATAGGAAGCCGCACCGATGTCACGGCTTTATATTGGCCCGCAGAACGAGAAATCTTTGAATAGCGGACATATTGTGAACCCTGGTAGCTGAGGAGAGTGGCTACAGAACCCCAATTTGGAGTTCTCCAGAAGCAAGGAGTCCCCAGAGCTGAAATTAACAGGGGTCAGCTCCGGAGACGACTTGCTTCAATCCTACATATAGATTTTAAAATCGCAGGTATAGATTGCCTCCTTTTCTGAAGGAAGAAGACGAGAACACGGCAACACACAGAGCCTCCCGTTTTAATAAAGAACAATACATAATGAAGAAAACAAACTTGAAATTACAAACACTGAAAGGTAATCTCTCCTTCGACTTTAATCTCACGGACCACCCAAATGGATGTGTTGCTATTTCATTGTATATTCCTTTTACCCATTCACTAATGTTCGTAATCTAAACGAGGGGTGCGCAAGATTTTGGGTGGTGGGGCACAGCGCTTACAGAGGCAGGGCTCTCTTCCCCAAAGCATTTAAATGAAATGCCGGGGGACCGCGCAAGGCTTCCAAGTCCCCTAACCTTGACTCAGACGACATCAGGCAACATCGCCATGGCAACAGGACGTCAAATGACGCTGTGGGGTCACGTGACACGTGGCCCCAAATGACGCCGTGGGGTCACGTGATGTGACATGACTCCGCGGCGTCATTTCACGCTTTAGACAAGGTAAGGAGGCGTGAGCAGTGGGGGAGAGCAGGCAAGGGGGGCGCAGTGCAAAAAGTTTGCGCACCCCAGCTCTACACATCTTGAAAGCCGTAATAAAGGGAATATAAAAACAAACATTGGGGGGGAAAAGGGAGGCAGACGAGGGTGTGATCTGAAGTTCAAAAGGGTATAGATATGGAATGGAAAAACATTTCCGAGAAAAAGGAATTCCAGAACAAGGTCAAGCGCTGAAGTTTGAGAGTGGCGCAATCAGGGGAAATGACTCACTGAAAAAAGTAGTGGATCCATGAAACAGGTACCCCAAAAAAGGTAAATGTCTAATACAGTGAAGTTCTAGGAGGGCCACATTTCAATATTTCTGTGTTTGGCCTACCCGGCTTTGTGCAAAACCCTTTTGCAGATATAGGGGCGTGCAAACTGCATGGGTTAAACTGGGTAAGTAGCTGGCACTGCTGCCTAAATTAAGGAATTGTGAAACTTTTTAAAGAAAGTTGGAATGTTTTATTTTTTTGTTTTGATATATTTTCTTTGAGTCTTACAGAGAGCAATATATTTTGATAGCTCTAATAACTCTAAACAATTAGAGCGGAAATTAGCCCCTAAATTGTATGCCACCGAAACAAGCTCAACAAAACCACATTTAATCCATCAAAGTGTGCCATATGGAAACCTATTAAATCCTATGAAATCAAAAACTTTATCATCTATAGCAGCTATCGCTGGATAACAGATGGTTCCAAATTCAGGCTTTATACTTTATTACGGTGCACAAAGCCACAACAGACAAAAAATCTCAAACTGGGAACCAGACAAGATACCAAAAACAATGAATGGACGTCCGAATATGATTTCCTCCATGGAGAAGCAGAGATAATGGTTTACAGACCTCAAGAGTGGCGGGCGCCGCGCTGCGCCGACAGTAACGCCTGCTTAAGAAAATTGAGATCAGGAGTTGTGACGGAGCGCTAGGCCACGCCCACCAGCAGTTCAGTCAATGAGGGCGAACCTGCCGGGCGATGTCACGGTCGCGCCCCCGTCACACCACCCCGTCTTTCCCCCTGCAGACCGGGGGACTCGGCTGCACGCTCCGTCTGCCGTATGCAACCAACCATACCGACATCCCAAGAAAGCATTTGCAACTCTTTGCACTTCCGTGTCACTGGGCTTTGCTGTACAAGCAGTGTAATGCAGAAGGATCCCGACTCATTACCCAGAATCCTTGTCGGCAGCCAAGACGCAACAATGGTGTTTATTAAGCAGGTTTGGTGACCTGTGGAGGAAATGCAGATACACGTGTGTATTTGTTTCTTGCAACGTCTCTGCAATTCATGTATGCCTCCAGTAATTTGCCAACTTTCCATTTTTGTGCCCTGTAAAGATTCTGAAAGGTAAGAGAATGGTAATTAAACGAAGAAATTTGTAACTTGGACTGTAGCTACTGAATATAATGGCTGCAATTTTCATAACTTTCCCACAGCACCAGAATGTCCAATATTCCCGAACTTGAAAATGCGTGTTGATGTTCCACAAATCTCTACAACACCTCTGTGCCCCAGTCTGATGGTTGGCACCCAGACCAAATGTACTGCACATCAGCATGTTAATCATGAGACACGCAGAACAAATTCATGGAATGCCGCCTCTCCTTTCTACACTCAAAAAGGTCAACTACATACAAACTCTAAAGAAATTAAATTACTCAAATGGAAACTCGCTTATAAGAACCACATCAGACCCCCTGTTTTTCATCAGCATGTCTGGTTGAGGTAGTGTGTGTTGCCATGCAGCTTTTTTTCCTTTCCCCAAAGAATCGCATGGATATAACACCCGAGTCACCCCAACGTCATCTCACTGAGAGGCTTGCCAATAGGCCTTCACTGCCCCTGTCCACCAAGCCAGCGTGGAAGGGGTTAACAGCATGAGGGCACGAGCCACTTCAGACCCCCTGAAGTCATCAGCCTCTTCCCCCTGCATGTCTGATTGAGGTACTGTGAATCGCCATGATATTTTTTTTCACTTCCACAAAGAATCTCAGCGATATAAAATTTGAGTCACCTCAAAAAGGCATTAGGCTTTGGCGGCGGCAGCCAAAGGGTGTCGCTGTTCGGTAGTGTTACAGCTGCTCTATCGCCTCAAACTCACCAACCCTCTCGTCCTCTTTACCCAACCTATAATTGAGGCAGGGCCTCTTCTAACACATTGAAGGTCTAGCCTACTTCTTCTAACACAATGTTAATCCTGTCTCTAAATGTTACTTATGCCCATAATTATTGTGTCGATATGGGCACTGAGGCTCTTCTAATAAATGTGAAGACCAGTCATTGCCCTATCGTCTGGATTAATAAACAGGGTTGCCCTGTATATACATCCTATTGTGGCTCATCTTGCCAAATATATTATGTGAATTTATATGTGTAAACCTTTATTTTCTGTGACTATGTATTTGTACTTGTGTATCTGTGTTTTTGTTCCCTGGGCCTGCTAGGCTGGTAATACACTTATCCAGCCTACACACCCAGAGATCAGGGTTTAGCTGGTTCCACGAGGGGGTTGAGGACAAAGGAGAGTGGGGATGGGCCAACCTCTTATCTGGGAGCGATTGTCTGCCCCAGACATGCGCCAATCTCATCAAGAGGTAGCAGGTCAGCATTGCAAAGATGGGCAGGCAGATGCTGTTCTCATTGGCTGGTTTGTAATTCCCGCCCTCCATGCCAAAGCCTCGCCGTCACACCCCCAGCCCGAATTGGCCAACACAGGCGAGTCCGCGCGCTATGATTAGCCCAACACACAGAATCTACGTTGTGATTGGTCGCCGTCACATTCTCCCATTATTTCCTATGGTGGCGGGGAATCTAGAAGGTGCAGCCGATCTCCGCGCCATAGACTTTGCTGGAGCTAGCATGGAGATGTACTTTGAGGTTGTGCCAGACACCAGAAACCGCGGCTGCCTGCTATTCCGAGCAGATTTAAACTTGCTCTGTTGAGACTTGCATTCAGGGCTTCCCCATCCCCCACAGGAGTGGAAGCTGCGCCGGTTAAGCTGGCACTGGGCACTTAGAACTGCTAGGATTCCTCCTGTATCCCCTGTTTGGAGTAAGTATTTACAGTATCTCTGTTGGTGATATTGTGTTGTCTCTGCTGGCTCCGACAGAAATAAACAACCCTTTATTTGATCTGTGTCCTGTCTGGTGCTTCATCCCGTGAAAGCGTCCTGGTCTCCTGTGACAATCATATCTCTAACCATCAATGAAATATCCGGAAACTGAATGTGTATAGACTTTGTTCATTTATTGCAACCATTTATTATAACTCTGACTTTCGTTGTCAGGTTCGTGTAACAAAAATAACTATTTAACTGTAGTTGTTCTCAAACTGACTTTAAAGTATTGCAATGTCCTCTTAAGTAGAGTCCTGTATTTATCCCTATCCCTACTTCAGCACAGGTGGCTCATAATGACAACCACCGATTGAGCCTCCTGTGCTGAAGCAGGGATATCCTGAAAACCTGACATGTTGGTGACCCTTGAGGACTGAAGTTGGCCACCCCCCTGCATTAACCCTTTGCACGCCCTAGGGGCTGCCATGGCATAGTGGCTACCTCATAGGGCCCCTGGAGAGCCTGACCCATGATGTGCTGGTTACGTCATGGGTCACTCAATGGGTTAAACATACTGCCATATATTCACTTTGGCCCTTGGTGGGTTCGTGGTTTTAGCAACATACCAAGTTGCTTGTATATCTCCAATTTAAGAGGATGGTCTTAGAATAAGAACTCCAGGTGAACTCGGCTTGAAGCTATCAGGCCATCGGGTAGCAAGGAAAACATGGTGTTTTTAGATGCTGCGTTCACTGTGTGGTGCGTGGGTGTGAGATGTCAATGCAGCAGAGTTCTCAATTATTCAGCAGTTACTTTAAACCGAAAGAGACCGTTGGTGTTCTGCGCATTGCTTTGAGCAACAAATAAGATAGATGCAAGGAAATAGGAAGCACTCCACAGATAATAATGATTGTTATTATTATTCCATATAGCACTTTTTTCCTAATGGGACTCAAAGCGCTTCACAATTGTGGGAAAGGGGAGTGATGTATAATAGCGCTAATAGGGATTACAAACAATTGACCCTACTCTAAGGGTGAGCCCTATGGTCGCAAGGCAGCCTGGTGGTAACCTGACAGTACAATCAGAATAAACAGCAAATAAACAAAAGAGATACCGGCGCCTAATGAGTCCAAAAATAATGGTATCCTGGATATCCAGTAGAAATAGTTCCAGTTCCAAGGAAATCAACAGTCTCTGTATCTTGGGGTATTCAGATATGACTTGATGCAGTGGAAGTAGAACATGCAATGAAAAAAGAAATATTTAGTGCAACACAGTTAAACAATTTATCCAGACATAATTGCAACTGGCTGACATAAACAGACAAAACAAACAGACAACTAGACAAACAACACTTAAGCAAAGCTAATGATAAAAGTTATTTATTAAACTAGATGATAAAAAGGACAAATGGCTAACAGACCGCTCCGGTGCGTTAAAACCTAGATAACACTCACAGGACGGCTGCTGGTAATTCGCATAGTACCAATGGGGGCTGGTGACCGCGTGTGGGGGATCCGCTGGGTGCCTCAGACGCCTTGTATTCCTTCTGCGTCTCTCTACTGGCAAAAACCGGAAGTGACGCCGTCCTCATGGCGGACCGGAAATGACGTTGCCGGATGTGACGTCAGAACCTGGCAATCTCCAGTGGAAGATACAGGAAACGGCGATCTGCACCTCCTTGCCCCACAGTCGTTGGAAGAATGCACTCAGCGCTTGTACTGCTTGTAAATATAAGCCACCAAATGTCCTATATTTTATCTATATTTACAAGCAGTACAAGCGCTGAGTGCATTCTTCCAACGACTGTGGGGCAAGGAGGTGCAGATCGCCGTTTCCTGTATCTTCCACTGGAGATTGCCAGGTTCTGACTTCACATCCGGCAACGTCATTTCCGGTCCGCCACGAGGACGGCGTCACTTCCGGTTTTTGCCAGTAGAGAGACGCAGAAGGAATACAAGGCGTCTGAGGCACCCAGCAGATCCCCCACACGCGGTCACCAGCCCCCATTGGTACTATGCGAATTACCAGCAGCCGTCCTGTGAGTGTTATCTAGGTTTTAACCCACCGGAGCGGTCTGTTAGCCATTTGTCCTTTTTATCATCTAGTTTAATAAATAACTTTTATCATTAGCTTTGCTTAAGTATTGTTTGTCTAGTTGTGTCTGTTTGTTTTGTCTGTTTATGTCAGCCAGTTGCAATTATGTCTGTATAAATTGTTTAACTGTGTTGCACTAAATATTTCTTTTTTCATTGCATGTTCTACTTCCACTGCATCAAGTCATATCTGAATACCCCAAGATACAGAGACTGTTGATTTCCTTGGAACTGGAACTATTTCTACTGGATATCCAGGATTCCATTATTTTTGGACTCATTAGGCACCGGTATCTCTTTTGTTTATTTGCTTCACAATTGTAGTATAGTAGAAGCACACAGCAATTTTGCAGACAGTCCCTGCCCAGATGAGCTTAGGGCTGGAACCCGCTGCGCCCGGCGGCGCGGGCGGCCGCACGAGCGTTTCCCACCAGCAGGGGAATCCTCCCGAGCCGGTCCCAGTCCCCCCTCGCTGCACAGCTCACTACACGCTGTGACGCGTCAGCCGCCAGGGGATTCAAGACAATTGTAATCCCAAGCGGCGACGCGTCCCATGGTGTGGCTGTGAGCCAATGAGGAGAGGAGGCTTCGGGGAGTGGGGAGGAGAGTGTGGAGGGAAAGCAGCGATTTTAAATAAACTCTGCAGCACCAAGGAAGTCCCCCCTGCTCCCTCCCACAGACTCTCTCCTCTTGGGGGGGGGGTCTCCCTTCCGATTCCCCCCCTGCTCCGATCCCTCGGCTCCGATTCACTCCCCCCACCCCCCCGTGTGTATTTGTGAGTGCCTGTCTGAGTGTCTGTCTGTGTGTGAGGAGTTGAGGGGCTGAGGATTTGAGGGGCTCAGCGGTTGAGGGGCTGAGGGGCTGAACGGCTGACGGGCGGTCCCTCTCCCTCACGTCATGGCCGCCCCACCCACCACGTCATGGCCTCCCCCCCACGTCATGGCCGCCCCCCCCCCCCACGTCATGGCCGCCCCCCCCACGTCATGGCCGCCCCCCCACATCATGGCCGTGCCCCCCCCCCACCCGTTTTGGCAACGCCCCCACCCCCCCGCTCGCAAAAATGGTCACTTTGGACCGGAAAAAGCCGCAAGTGCCTCTCCACGTGCCGCCTGTCTGCAGTGCGGGCGCGTGGTCTGAGGCAGCGGGGCCTTAGGCTAAGGCCCTGCTCCCAGAGTCAGCGCACCCGCACTGCAGACAGGCGGTGCGCTGACATACACAGACCGCGATATGCGGTCTGTAGGGAGCGGGAGTGGGAGGCTTGACAGGGAGGGGGGGCGTGGCTTGAGCGGAGGGACCCGCTACTCTCCCCCCCCCCCCTCCCTCCACGGACTCGGGCTGGAGCTGGAGCTGCTGAGGGTAAGTTTAAACACACACACACGCAGGCACTCATACATATACACACACACACACACACACACACACAGGCAGGCACTCACGCGCGCACACACAGGCAGGCACTCACGCACTCATACACACACACAGACAGAGGCAGGCACTCACGCACTCAGGCACACACATACACACACAGACAGGCACGCACGCATTCAGACACACACACACAGACAGGCACTCACCTGCTTTCACTCCACACTCCTCCCCGCTCCCCGAAGCCTCTCCTCCTCCCGAAGCCTCCCCTCCACATTGGCTCACAGCCACACCACGTGACGCGTCAACGCTAGGAAACACCATTCTCGTGTCTCCTAGCGGCTGACGCGCCTCAGCGTGTAGTCAGCTGTGCCGCCAGGGGGGACCGGGACCGGCTCGCGAGGATTCCCCTGCTGGTGGGGAACTCGCGACATGGCCGCCCGCGCCAACGAGCGCAGCGGGACCGAGGCCTTAGCCTTTTAATCTATGATTTGGTGCCTGAGGCACAGGGAGATAGTAACTTGCTAAAGGTCACAAGGAGCCTACACCGGCAATTGAACCAAGTTCCACTGCTTCATATTAATTGTCATTGTTATCAGTGTCTTTAATCTCCGAGTCACTCCTTCAGATGGACAAAAGTAAAAGCAAGTAAATAATACCTAATAAAATAAGGTAAATACTTCACCCAAACCAGAGTCCAATGAAAGACAGCAGTGCCTCCATTCATCCGACACTGGTTTGGGTGAACACACACACACAATCCAAAGAAGGGTGTAATACTTTGTATTGGTAAAGACTGAAGAAACAATGTCACACTGTTGATAGATGGTGCTGTCCCACTTAGGGACGACTCCAGTTGAATAAATTAAAACGAGGGTGTTATTGCCACGTAGAATTATGCCACCAGAAGTGCAGAGCGACTTCCAATACATCAAAGTGACAATTCACTGAAAGCATTAATACATGCATGCAACACCTCTGCCACTGTACTAGCTAAGTTTACAAGCAGCTCAGCATGCTCTCTCGAATCAACCTGCATCCTGCAAAAAGCACCGCAATACATTGAGCCGCAGATGCAGCTGTTAGGGGGAGGGGGGGGGGAGAGGGGGAGGGGGGGGGAGGGGGAGGGGGGGGGAGAGGGGGAGGGGGGGGAGGGGGAGGGGGAGGGGGGAGGTCGTACCCCACAGAGAAACCATTGCAGCAATTCCAAGGTTGTACTGATCAGAGCAGAATTTTAACGTTTTCAACTGATGACAATTAACCATTTTCCTGTAGTTGGAACACTTTAAAGATACAAAGAATTTGGGGTTGAGCAAGTTGGACTGCAGCTTTAACCCTTTCAATGCTTTGCGTATCGCACTGATGTGGATAAATTTTGCCCCTGTATGTGTGCCCATCACCAACAACTAATAAAGCCAAGGAAACCGTGCACAAGCAGTTACGTTTCCATCTCACCGTGTGTGCAATGCATTCATTTGATACCTTACTGTGACGATGGGGAGGATTTGGCCCGGGATTTAAGGGGTTACAACCCCATTTGGCCACCCTCTACTCTCACCTGGGAAGCAAGGGGAAACCTGGACTGAGGTCCAGTAATGTGTTTTGCCTTGCTTCAATATCCAAATGTGTATAAATGTATTGTTTCTGGGCCAGTGTCTGCACCACACACACACTGGGGCTTAAGGGGTTAATGAGCTACAGTTTAAGAAAATACAAATGTGGTGTGTCTTTTCAGAAAAATCTGGGCTTCAACAGGCTTGATTGAAGTTGGGTGTGAAAAGGTGTGAAAAAGGTATAGAGGGGGTTGGTGTATGTTAACATATATTGCTAGAGACAGCTAGACCCAGGCTGGGGCATTGGGTGTGAAACATAGCACCAGTGACCAAAAGGTAACTGCCCTAATTGTTTATGTTGGAGGCAGGAACCAAGAAACTGAATGTTTTTTAAGTGCGATACTTCACACTTCAATGGAAGCCAAAGTCTGCTTCAAAGAGATTTATTGATTGGGGCCAGGGGTGCGGTTACCCAAGGAGAGATCAGAATGAGTGACCTTATTAAATATAAGAATATTATGAGATGTCCTCGGCTGAACATGCTAAAAGTTACATATGTGTATTCGTGGGACTGATTGGCACATAAGGAATACAAACACCTGATACCGGTTCGAAGAGACAGATATTAATATCTCTCTTAATTTTTATATTACACTGTAATATTTAGTTTCGTTGGGAGCGTCATGCGTGCCGGAATGTATTAATATGTCTCGCGTGCCGGTAGGTACTACTGAACTGAAGTTATGAAGTTATTTAGATAGGAAAAGCAGTTTGTAAACGTCCTTGGGTGGGAGGAAAACTGTCAACTTCACCGCTGATTTATGAGAGGGGCTGGGTTTAGGTTGTGTTCAATGGGAAATAATTGTATAAGAACCAGGCTCAGCCTATGGCTATTGTCTTCATGCCAGAGGTCTTTCATGTCTTTCGTGTCTTGATGATTATGAAGATTGCTGTATGAACTGCCAGTCTAGATTTGACTGTTTCATCATTTCCATCTTAAGTGAGTGTCCATATTTTGCCTGTTATTTGTATATCTTGTGTGTTCACCTTTATAAAGGAATAAATTATATTTTATCATATCTAAGTCTCGTACCAGTTCAACCCAGTTATATATATTATTTTGTGTATTATTAATAGCCTGTCACAAAGCTCCCGTCACACTTACATCCAAAGTTTGAGATATGAATCTATTTCTATCTCATTGTGTAGCCAAACGTTTTAGTTTCCCATTGTGACACTTGCCTGACAAAGGGAGATCAGCACTACTTACAGATATTCATTAAAGCTGCAGTTCAACCTGCCGTCTATAATATATATATTCCCATTCAATACGTGCATCAATACAATCTGCACACTGACAAGTGATTAGCTAAGCTGCAGATCGATCGATCTGTAATCGATCGCTTGCTCCGGGTTATTTAATTCAGTTCTTGCACAGCATTATGGGCTATGTAGTTCGGGAATATGATTGACTGGGCAGTTACTAGATACAATTGGTGCACTGCTCGAGAGAGGGCGGGGCTTAAGAGCCAAAGCCTATGAGAAGGAGAAGATGGCTGTCACTTTAGAAATGCTTCCTACATTAGAAACATTTTTTTTTTTTAACATGCTACAAGTATTTTCTCATAGTACAGAACTGATTAATTAAAAAAAACACATGTAGGATATTGCTTGAGCTGCTGCTTTAAAGGAGCAATTCGTGCGTTTTTAATTATTTTTTAACATAGGATTGAAGCAGGGGGTCTCTGGAGCTGACCCCCGTTAATTTCAGCTCCGGGGGCCCCCTGCTTCCCGAGATATAAACCTCCAAAGTGATGCCGCTATTTCGGAAAAGTTTAAAGCTCCCGCGTCACGCGGGCCAATAGAAAGCCGGAGCTTTGACATTCCGCCATTATGTAAACGCTGCTAGACAAGTGGCAACAGGCAACCCCTTTGGAAGCAAGTGTCTTGGGAAGCTGGGGGTTCCCAGAACTGAAATCAACAGGGTTCAGCTCGAAAGACGCCCTGTTTCAATCCTATGTTAAAACAAATTAGCATGAGGTGATTGATGAGGTATTCTTTACCGATTTAACTAAAACAAATATAAAACATTGTTCTTCTATTGGTCAGCATGGGATCCACCTTCCCAACCAACGTATTAAGCTCTCACAACATATAGGCATGTTTGGAAAAACCTACACTCCAGAATACATACAATCTTGCTATGACCTCCGGTGCATTCCTCGGGAAAGTGGGGTCAAAGTACACCTCCGTGTGTTTGCAGATAGCAGAACAGGAAGCGCTGGCAGTTAGTGATAACGGCTCTAGGAGGATGTGGTGTTACACAAATGGTGTCAAAATCTGCTGTCTGTACTCTGCTCCACAGATCCGGGGTATTAACTGAACACAAGGTAAATAATCGTCAACTCTTTAACGAGAAGGCCGCCCCGCTGGCTGCAGACCTGACTTATGTTCACACTGACCAAGAGGGTGATCCCTCTTTAAACCAATGGCAGCGACACACTGCCCCATCCACCGCCTTTTAAGAAATGCAAATTATAATCGATTTCCAACCAAAACAAAAATAAGCAGAAGTCTCTGCTTTTAGCCTGGTTAGATTTGTTTAAAGGAATCAAATTCAATTGTTAACTTCTTTACAAAATGGGGGGGGGGGGGGTGTGATTCACCTTTACAGGGTCAGTAACTTACTATTTTTACTGCTGTCAACATTTGTGTTTTCTTGATCTTTTAACATCTACTGTATGTATCTTTAACATCACACAGATTAAAATGTAAGAACTGCAGACAGAACGAACCGTGGCACCAGCATCTCCACTAATTACACGTTGTATTACAAAAGGAGGAAGACGTACCTTTCCTGGCTGATTTAATCATGTTAGACTCTCTGCTATATCCTTAGCTTCAAGGATTAGGGAATTCGTGGGTAACAGGACTTGTTTCATCCAACATGTGACACAAGACGAATAAATAAAGGCTTATGATTAGTCATGTGGATTACACAACTATTGCATTGTATAATGAGCTTCTAAAACAGAAGTACAGGCAACAGGTTTTATAGAGTCTTAAAGGAGCAGTCAAAGGGGGTGATTTCTATTTTAAAATAATTGAAGCCGGGGTTCTCCAGAGCTGAACCCCATTAATTTCAGCACTGGGGACCCCCCCGCAAGTTTATAGCTTTCACATCACGTGGGACAACAAGAAGCCACACCAGACGACGTCACAGCTTCCTATGAGCCCGCAAACTTTAAAAAGCGGCCGTTACATGATCCCTGCTAGCCGAGAGGAGCGGCTACCAGCACCCCCTGCGGAGGTAGGTATTTCCAGAAGCCGAGGGTCCCCGGAGCTGAAATGAATGAGGGTTCAGATAGACCCCCTGCTTCAATCCTTTGTTAAACATTTTTTAAAATTGCCCTATTCTATTGCTTCTTCAAAGGGAAGCATGTGCGTTGTACTGACATGGTACAGGTGTAGACAGCCTCTGTTTCTGGTGATAACATATCACAGACATACGATTCAATGGAACGGTTGATGCAGATTAGCAAATCCCACTAAGGAGGGCTGTATACACACTGATTTTCCAACTGGAAGACCTATAAAGGAGCAAGTTCGACCTACACTGCCTTTATTTTATTTAGCCATTATTATTTAGCTGAACTGATGGAGCAGGGACATGTCAAACAGCGTGTAACGGATCCATCAGCATCTACAGAACAGTTCAGGTAAGCACTTTATATTCACAGGCCCACCTTTTGTAACGTAAACACACAAGTAGATTGAACTGCACCCATGAACTCCACACTTTATTTTGATCTAGGGGGCCCCCGGTAGCTGAAGAGTGTTAAATTTAGCTCCAGAAATGCCACGTTCAAAATCTCAGCACAAATTAATGCAAAAACGGTAAAAATAGAGCCGTTCCTGCAGCGTGGTCCCAGGTTTCGACAGATCTTTTAAATTCTCCCATTGTCCTAAAATTGTTCTTCTGCACAAAAAAAAGAGCAACCTCACAAACTAAATGTCAAGCTCGGCTTCAACTCAACACGGCGCTGGAAAAACAATAATCAATTGTACTACATGTTCCAGCGACGTTGCACTTCCCTCGTTTCTGCAGTCGTCCACCACCCAGCCTCAGCACGTGGCCCATTGTTCTAACGTTTGTTTGTCCTGAATAAGTAGCAATATACCATTTTGTATTCTTTTGGAAGGGAATAGACAATAATAAGCCGATAGATTTTCAAGGCCAACACTAGCTCATAGCATTGCAGCAACAAAAGCAGAGCCTGTGTGATGTTACAATGCAAGCTGCATGCTATTCAGTTGTTTTTTTCCACTGCAGATTTCTTGACTGGTAACTTTAAGTTATTTGGCACCTACGATAAGAATAATCAATATACAAAAAAAAGAATAAAAGAATTACTAAAACAGGGGATGCCTGTTGGTTCATAGGTACTTGTATAAATTTGCTGATTGTTTTATACAGTGGGAATCAAAACGATTTTATTTGATAAATTAAGTAATACATTGAGTTACCTGTACCAATCTTAGGAGGTTTCAGATTATTTGCAGAGGTTAGAGTCAATATTAACAGTTTATGAAGGAAACGCCTTCAATCTTATCCCCATTATGGTTTTACACATAGGAGCCACAGAAGCCCATAAAAACCTTGGTATTATAATCTCCAGGATACACAGTCCATACTGCTGCTGGAAGGAGAGCAAGCACAATGAATGGCAGGCATGATTTACCCGTTCAATGCCAAAGGAGGCCACAGGGAATTTGTAAGAGCTTTCTCTATAAGCCATATTTACTATGTAGTCTTCTGCCAAAAGGCAGCCGCTGACATTCAAAGACACCTTACTGTCCATTCAAATAAATTCTAAACTAAACTCCATGCTATCCAACACCAACATCCACACCCCCAAACCTTAATGGGATTGGCTGTGCCGCTGGACCATACTCCATCCCACAATGAGCAGAAACTTTAACTTGTGTTTCAACTTTGCTCCTTATTCCCTCTAGATTGCAGGCGCTCAGGAGCAGCGCCCTCACTGCCTTCTGTATCTGTTTGCACAGGTTAGCCCTTACTTGTATGCCATTCTGTTTATTCAGTTGATGTCACTCCGTACCCCCCCGTACCACGCTGTGGAATATGTTGGCACTTTACAAATTAGTGATGATGATGATAATAATAATAAGGCTCCAAGTCTGGATGATAAATAGGATAACTACAGGTACTTTTTAGTATTACTTTTAAAGGTTGGTTTGTAAACGTGGCCAGCTGAATTCTGGGTTTGATCTCTTGTAGCTACTCCCTGGCATAGCTTTAGAAGAACTATAGGCAAAAAGTTCCTTATACTGTACTTCCTCCTCAACGTATGCCCTCAGACAATAAGCAGACCCGTAAGGTGGGGAAAAAAACTTCAGTAACATGCACACACTTACTCTGATTTTTTAAATCTCTATTTTCAAGACTGGAATAGGTTTGGCCTCTTTAAACAAATGAAATCATGAGTTAAAGTATTTTAAACAATCACATTGCAAAGTAGTTCACAAAACGTTTTTGCGTGCCAAGTGGAACTGCAACTGTAATGACTGCTGCATGGCAAAGAGCATTTCTAGGAAGCGAACTACCGGCCACTGCTTCCAGCAAGTGCAATATAACAATACTTTTGCAGAACGTCTTGGCAACTCGGCCGTTTCCAAATATGATTTGATAGATGTTAATGACACTTACTGTATTAGTGCAGGGGTAGCCAACTCCAATCCTCAAGGGCGACCAACAGGTCAGGTTTTCATTAACTCCCTGCTTCAGCACAGGTGGCTAAATCAGTGGCTCAGCCTTGACAGCCACCTGTGCTGAAGCAGGGATATCCTGAAAATCTGACCTGTTAGTGGCCCTTGAGGACTGGAGTTGGCCAATCCTGTATTAGTGTGTCTCTCATGCATGGAAATCCGGTAAGCTGAAGGCCAAAGTAAAAATAGGATTCACAACTTCCATATCAACATAGTTGAATGAGGTTGGAAAAAAGCTAGTGACGCCCAATGAGTTTAAGTATGTTTAATGCTACGCTTTTATTCATAAGGATTTGGGAGGGGCAGAAGGAGTTGGTAACAAAACAATGCTAACTTTGTTTGCTGAAATCCCCACGGGACACCCACCCGATCACATGAGAAGTGAAACTGTACAAGTTGACGCCTAAATAAAATGCTGTTTTTAAAAGTATTTAAAGCAGACACAGCACTACTCTGGGGACCACCGGTTCCTGGATGCTTACCTGTACAGTTACCGTATCACATTCTCTCTCCAGCTTAAACAAAACGCAGGACAAATATCGGGCCAATAAGACGCGGCAACATTAGTTGTAGCTTCTTCTATTGGACAGTCTGGTTGTTTTTAACAGGTTTTTAAATAGAAGAAATACTCTCAACATCAGACACCAGGAACTGGGGGCCCCCAGAGCTTAAAAAAAGTCAATGTTCCGTTCTGGAGAACCCCCGGTCCCGTCTGTAAAAACAGGGGGTCTAGTTAGGGAGAGGGGATGATGATGTAAAATATATGTGATGCTGCTCTAGAAAAAAAAAAGTGTTGAAGGGTAACCCATGGGGAGTGAAAAAAAGATAAATGAATAATGGTTAAAGTCACTACATAGGGGGAGATTCCAAAGTTATGTCCCACAATGCATTTCTGCTGTTTGCAGAGCATTGTGGGGAGCGACTCTTAAAGCTCCTACTGTAATTGACAGCCATGCCAAGGTGCAGGCTGGGGTCCTCCATTGTTTATTTTTTTGGGAGACCCCTCGCAAATCCCTCGGGGGTCAAGCAATAGTTTTCACATTGCAAAGAAAAAAATACAATGTAACATACGTTACTGAATAAGGCCTGGGACATTGTGCCTATAACAGTGCGGAGGCGCGCTGAGGCACAGCGCGCCGTCCATGGGCGTGTCGGGGGCAGGTCTGGGGGCGGGCCAGTGACGTCACGGAGTGACCCGCCCTAAGCTCCGGCGAGCGCCAAATTTCAAACCTCCGTCAGACACACGCTTCCCCAAGCGTGCGGACGCGTGCGCGAGCCCCTGCTAAAGCCGCTCTCATTGCGGCTGCAGGGGCTCAGTGCCGACCAGCAGCACGCCTCAGCACGGGTCAGCGCATAAGCGCTGACCATACCCGAGGCCTAAGAAGGTTACTGTTTCACTTCTAGGACGGGGATTTATCATCTCCAAGAATGTTAATATGTAATGGACAAATGTATAACCAACACAGCAAGATCTGGCTGGATTTGGTTAAATGTTAGCGGCAATACATGATACACGGGGTTAGTTAACCGCTCCACTGCCAGAGCCATCAGCAATGGATAACTAAGTAGTGAAAACATTTATGAAAACAAATAATAAACAGCATGTCCGGTTGTAACTCTCACAGCTTTAAAATTGAATTAAAAAAATATTTAAAAAGAAAGAAAAATAACAAAAATGGCCGTTTGTCCAACCGCGTCTGCCCATTTTCCCTACTTGCTATGAATGCTTTTTTTTTTTTAACACATATTTATAACTTTAAAGCAGGAAGGGAATAAATCTCTACAGAAAATATACCAAAAGCTTGGTAATGCTAACCTGGCAAAATCAATGTGAAAAAAAGCCTGTTTTATAAAACAAAAATTATAATAATTTTTTTTTTTTAAAGTCTAGGAATAATCCTTGTGAAACATTCACAATATAAATCATAATTATTATTACTGCTACAGACTGTAAATTATAAACATGCCAGAAAAATACATTAACACCTCTAACATTTTGATTCAAACGCACTAAATGGTGAAGGTCGCTTTTTATTCCGTTGCACAATTACCAGATTTCTTCCATGCAGCTAGTGCACAGTCTGGGAAGCGTACGCAGGGATTTGGGGGAAGTACTTGAAAGACCCTTATTCCCTTTCCGTACAGCACAGTGCAGAAGCTTCTATGCACCCCAAGACTAGTTTCTAAATCTCCACGTGCCTGACCTGTACCCCACATTGCAAAGTCAAAACTAATCTATTTTTCTGTTACAGAAAGCAGTCACATTTGTATTTATTCCAAATCTTTCCTTTCTCCTTTCAGATAAAGCGCATTTCTCTCAGTCTGTGCGCTACGCATGTGTTTTAAATTGATAACACATCAATCACGAAACAACTTGATTAGGTTGTTTAATATATGTGGTGATCGACGGCTTTGATTCTGTACTATTTTATCTCGGGGCTTGTAGCAGGTTAGAAATGTCACATCCGATAGCAGTCTGGTTGTGCTGATAGAGGATGTGTAAAACTCACTGAAACAGAGGGAGGGGTAGCTAGCTATATGTAATGAATGAAACCGGGAGCACAGATAAGACTTCTTTTAAGCACCATGGGAACTAGCAAAAGTATTGTTTTGAAGAACCAAGCTTAAAGGGGCAATCCTACAGTAGGACGAAAGTGAACCAATTGCAGTGACATCTTTATGAGGTGTCACCTGCGTAATTGATACTTTTTTTTACCCAAATATGATACCTATAAATATTTGTAATTAATTTTTTTAAGTTAGACTTGGGGCGGGTTTGATTTCCACTGTGTGATGTCACTGTGTGATGTCACTGTGTTCAGCACTGCTTGTACAGCCAGTCCCCATTCTTCACATCTTTATTGGTTCTCTGAAGAGGACAGGGTGTGATAAGGGCAAATAAAACACTATCGACAACCACTTTCAGAGGCCCCCCAAGACAAAAGGGTAGAGGGGATACCTTTAACTGCTAACCTGTGATTGCATAAAGTGCAAGCTCTCAAGACAAAGGTCCCTTTCTTCAGGCAGATGGTAAACAAATCTGCCTTTGTGGCCCTGAAAGCTTGCCCTCTTTTGTAACCACGGGCTGGCCATTAAAAGGTATTACGTCTACTCTAGTTTGTCTATTCTTCGGGCTAACGCAGTACCATCCTCTAATAGAGTTTCATAAGAAATTCAAATGGTCGACTATATGGGGTTACAACTTTTAATGAGCAGAGGGTCTTAAAACCAATGAACTGTTTAACAGGTTACATGTACGAGATTCAAACTGGAATGCTTGGGAAAGTTTTTCCAATCACGACCTTATGTCCTTTGGGATCAGACCCTTTAAAAACAAATTGTTGATTGCCCGGTTTTGTATGATGTAATTCCCCTATTTTTAGTAAAATAATTAGTACAGAACAAAGGATTTTATAGGACCCAACAAATGTAAAAAAAAAAAAAAAAAAATTTACTTGACAGAGGAAACCATTTTTAAAAAGCCATTTTATTGGTGATTGAATGTTTCTAGGGATGCCCATTAGATTAGGGTTACGCTGAACGCCTTTTTCATATTTACGCTAACCTTTGGGTGCCCCGGGATGCAATCACCAAGTCACAGGGACGGGCACTTCAGGGATCCCATCATGTAGTGACCACGTAATGCCCAACAGAGGTTTCGTTTGCCCCTTAAATCGCGTCCTGTGTTCCCATGAAGCGCAGGATGCAATCTGCCTGGTGAGGAAACGGAGGTCATGTGACCTCACTGCGCCCTGAGAGGCCGGAGCAACTCCGGCGCCGCGCCCCCTCTGCCAACCAAATGGTTAAAAGAACCTCAGCCCATTTCCAAATCTGTTTTTAATTTATTTTTAATCAGAGGCTTTATTTAGGAGATACGCGCAATTGAAATATTAAGCGTCCGGGATCTTAAAAATCGACCTCTCCCACCCTACAGAGGCCAGTGCGGTCGGCGGTTACCTCATGCACTAGATATGAAAAAGATTATTTTTAAGAGCAGGAAATGCTAAGAGAGCAAGACACTTGCATGATAGGAGAGGTTCAGTGAAGATGCTGCTGGTGTTTATACCCATCAGCAGCATCGGTATCTGCAGTATTAAAACCAGAGGCTCACCTGCCGTGTGCATGGAAATCCAAATGCACAAACTGGTCTTCGTGGGTTACAGCTCGTTTGGCACGTTGGTGCTTTTGGTGTAATCCATCCATGTTGTAGGACAGTCCTTCATAATGTCTAATGTATTTACTCAACGGGTTCCCAAACTGACCTGATAAGGGAGGGAAAAAAACACAAAATCAGTGTCAAGGGCATGTCAACATATTATAAATCTTGCAACTAAACTGTGCAGAGAATAAAAACAGTTGAGGGTACTTTAAAGGTGTAATCCCACATAGGACGAATTTAACAAGGATTCGTTAAAATGTCCATCGGTTTATTATTAT
Source organism: Ascaphus truei (assembly GCF_040206685.1). Lineage (NCBI taxonomy): Eukaryota > Metazoa > Chordata > Amphibia > Anura > Ascaphidae > Ascaphus > Ascaphus truei. The sequence goes on from NC_134500.1 coordinate 19,907,935, forward strand.
TTTATTAGCAAATAAAAATATCACTTGAGTACATTAACATGCCTCATTTGCATGTAATTTCCCAGAATCCCTAGCTGCAGTAGAAGCACGGTATGCCAAGAGGTAATGGGGAAAGGCAGGGTTGCCGATCTGTCTGAGACATGTGAATGTGCTCACAAGGAATATTTTTATTTGCTTTTTTTAACCCACCATAACTTATTTCATGCGTCATTTCTATATATAATCATACTTGGATATGATAAAACAATGGATGAACACACACACACGTCAATATAAATTGTATGAACGAATACCGAAAGTCACTTAGTAAGCATAAAAGATTAACTCAGACTTGCAATGATAAAATACTTCAAAAACTATGGTCGTCAAGAAAAATGCTAAATCAAATCACCTTGTTTTAATTATTAAATCTACAGCTAGTTCACACTGGGCCCTAAACGGGACTGCACTTTCACACCCTTTATGCTACGGCCCCTGTGCACGCACGACAGGGTGCCCAGCGGCGTTCGTTCGCTGCATCCGAGCACTCTAAAAGACTTCAGGCAACTCGCGGCGAGGGCACAGCCATTACGTCACGCGGCTGGTTCACCCTCATTGGCTGAACCGCCGCCGTGACATGGCCAGCTGATAGATAATCCTAGCTTTCTACCCGTCATTGACTTGGATACATCTTGCCTCCTCCTTTTCAGAATTAGGCCCCCAGTTCACACAACTAAAGGAGTCATTGTCCTTAAAGGAAGGACATCTGTTGTTTTTGCCTTATCTTCTTGTAGCTACGTGTCCCTTTGAGAACATCCCAGTAATGGATTCTAATGTTCTCTAATCTTTTGTCCCTCCGGGTCTGATACAGCTCTGTGTATTCATTTATCTTTCATGCATGACAGCTTTCTTCATCTGTATTCTCCTGTCACTTTTGGAAAAGTCTCACTTTTTTTTTTTTTCTATCTGCCTTTTGAGGTTTTTTTCGGTTTGGATATCGGAGGTTCTCATCTGTGTGCGCTGCCATTAGCGCAAGGGAAGAAACCCCAGAAACCCATTTGAACAGAGATCCTTGCAATACATATTAACAGAGGTGTCCGTTTGAGGTTCATAACATAGTTGGCACCTGTAGCATCTCACAGCTTCGCGAAAGTAGCATTTCCAAGACCCCATTAGCTATCAAAGAGAAGTTTAAATAATTGCTGTTTCAATATCTGCAGCTGTCCTTACACGTGACTGCACGATTTGATAGCCTGTGAAGTGATCTAGCTGAATCCGCTACGAAAATCTAAGCCCATGTTATTAAATACAACCAGCCCTAACTGCCATCGATGTTTCTGAAATTACAGTACACGAGATGACGTATGTGCACCAACAATCATCACGCAACCTTTAAACGAACGTACGATTCTCCAACTGGTTTGGATCTACCAAAAACAAAACGTGACATGTTCCAATAATAATAATAATTGCAGCTTTCAGTGAACCGATTCACTCAAAAATAAAACTATTAAAACTGTATCATCAGTTTCCTCCCAGGTATTTAAATTAATTGCCGGGGGAGATCGCGGGCCTCTAACTGCCGCTTACCGGCTCCTTATAGTGACGACACAGCCGTGACAATGCGGCGTCCAACGGCAATCCCGGTTATAAAAGACGGCACTATAGGGCCCTATGATGTCTATCAGGGCTCTTTAACCAGTTCCCCAAAGGGGCCAGATCAGAAAACGGTTAGGAGCAGAACGGCCGCATTAAATTTAATGTAATTTTAGATACATTTAAAAACATGAACATTATATTTCAATATCTTGCAAGCATGTGTAACACCCGCACCCAATATCTTGCAAGCATAAGTAACACCCGCACCCGCATTCAATATCTTGCAAGCATGTGTAACACCCGCATTTACATTATCAATGTACAAGGGACAGTACGAAAAACTGCACTTTGCTCGTGTGGGCTGGGCAGCTGAGAGTCCAAATGTCCCAACAAGGTCCTTCCCGTGACACATTGGGTCAGCGGGTCGCCAGCTGGAGAGCCTTGATGTACACGTAAGGTACAGCATTAAAAGCTTCTTTCCAATGGAGTGGTGAACATGACAGTTTGAACTGAAGCATCCTCCTCTTCATGTCCTGAAGGGCCTGCCCATGGACAGTTACTATCACGTGGTTCAGTGCAGGAAGACCAGTACCACTCAAGTACTGCCAGTCCTCTGGCACGCAACGGGTTAAACTGTACATATTACCTGGGCACCACCCTTTATGGCGTATGCTGCTGGTTAAAGGATTGGCCTTACATACCGTATTTCCTTGATTCTAAGACGCACCTTCTTCCTTGATTTTTACATGTCTGAAATCGGGGAGCGTCTTAGATTCGATGTATTAAAATTATTATTATTATTTTTTTACAGTGTCTACTAACCCACTCTTTTCCCTTACCATGTTTCAGGAGAGGTGCCATATCAGCGGAGGACAAAGCGGGCGTCAGCGTCAGGAGAGGTCCCACGTCTGCAGAGGGTTGAAGATGGAAAGCGGCTAAGAGGGCGGCGGTGGCAGGACAGGTCCCAAGTCTGCAGGTGAATAAAGATAAGACGGCGGGCGGTGGCAGAAGGAGATCATAGCAGTAGGAGAGCTGAGCAGGAGCAGAGCGGCATAGGTAACGGCTGGGGAACAGCACACTGTAACACCGGAAGTCAGATACCGGTCAACTTCCGGTTACAGTGTGCTCTTCCCCAGCAGTTCCTCTATGCCGCTCTGCTCCTGCTCAGCTCTCCTGCTATTATGATCTCCTTCCGCCGCTGCCACCGCACGCCCGCCTGCTGTCTCATCTTCATTCACCTGCAGACTTGGGACCTGTCCTGCCACCGCCGCTCTCCCACCCGCTTTCCATCTTCAACCCTCTGCAGATGTGGGACCTCTCCTGCCGCCGCCACCCTCTTTATCCTCCGCTGACATGGGACCTCTCCTGAAACATGCCAAGTGAAAAAGTGATTTTCCTTGATTGTAAGGGCCAAAATCGATGGTGCGTCTTACAATCGATGGCGTCTTACAATTAAGGGAATACGGTATATGGAAAACAAAACAGATCCTGCGCTTCTACCAATTGGGACTAAAATATACTAGTGATATGTTTCCATTTAGAACCAAAGTGTGTAACAAAGGAGTCATTTGGTCAAAACATGATTCAAGTCTGCCAACAAACACCCTAGTGTAAGCTTGGACTGCTTTTAATTGCACTTAATCACAAAAGCATGCTTCATTTATTTAACCACTTCAGGGCACTTTCACATATTTCACCAAGTCTAGTTCACAGGATTTATATTCAGTGTAGGTACCTGCTAAACGGAGGTTACCTTGACGAGGTTGGCAGGCTTGAATCATGTTTTGATGCAAAGATGCAACCAAATGACTCCTTTGTCGCACAGACGTAGGTTCTAAATGTAAACATGTCACTAGTATATTTTAGCCCAAATTGGTAGGAGCGCAGGATCTGTTCTTCAGTTACTCAAAGGGTTAAGCATGGGTACATTCATTTAAGGAAGCCAACTAGATTGCTAAATTATTTACAAAATGCTGCTTTTTGGGCAGCTACCAAGCATCCAACTTTAAAAAGAATCATCGCTCATGGAGAAAAACATAAAAACAGCAGTTACCATTGTCGGTTCACAAAGCAATTTTAAGAAAATCAGTGGCCATTTGTAAAAGCCCTCAAACAGAAAGTTTTTTACGTCTATAATTCAACAAACAGAAAAAAACAACAGGAGGTTTTACCCCATTCATCTTCAGGTCAATAATTCTTTATACCTATATTGTTCAATTGCATAGTCATGTACTGCAAATTTGAAATTACTGCTTAGGGCAGACTCTGGTCGAGTCTATGGATAATTACATGTTATATGTTTCAATGAGTTGTGTATTAAGGCCAGAAGATATTCAGTATTTTAATAAAATCTGGCACACTAGACTTTCATTTTAATTGCAAGTTGTACCTCTTAAATATACAAGGAATTGTTTTTATGGCAGGTCAGGCCTCTGACATGCCTGGCTTTTGTGTTGGTCTAGGAGTGAGGTTATCTAAGGTCAACACCTGGTTTTGGAACTTGGATGATTGAAATATAGCATCACAACTTCTTCTGACAGTGGAAACCTGTTAATGCATTTTGAAAGTTATTCTTTGGTGTTCTGGGAATACCAGAGGTTGCTGCCTCGAACTGGTCCACAGAATGGTTTCAATGTACTTAATTTGCAATATCATGGATCTGACAAAGATTCACGAGAATTAGATGAATCTTCGTAACAGTTGCAATTAAACAAATTAAATGATACGAAACACTTCAGGATTGTGAGAATGCAAAGGTCAGATATCAATTTGTCGCTCAAACTTCGGAAGCAGACATTTAAATAGTCTCCTTACACGCAGCAAACTCACCCGAACATAGTGATATGAATAACGTTATTCTAGGAGCTACGAGACATTGGATATGTTCAGGCATTCTTTTAATTCAAATCTTTTTCTTTTTTTTTTAAGCCACAAGTGTGTCATTACAGATTGATGAGGAAAGGGGTTAAGGCTACACACACGGTGGGCTTATGCTGTGTTTAAATTAAAGGAATTTAGGAATATAAATTTAGAATTTAACAGAGGAGTGTCTCATGCCAACCAGACGTGAATTCTCATCTTTCTTGCTCCAATGACCTCTTTTGAAGAAACCAGATATTGATATGTGGCAACGTATAGTATTTGTCTGTTTATCTTTTTATTTTGTGAAACTTCATATATTGTACTATATCTTTTAGTAATGATCTTTTTCTGTAACCGAAGCACTGCACTATTTTTGTATATTAAATCTAAAATGTAATAAGTATTGATCGAACTTTGCACGTTTTGAAGAGTAATTACATTTTCGGACACATTTTGCTACAAGAGATTGTGTGTAATTACAGATTTTTCTTAATAAACAGGGACCAAAGACTCTGCAAGTGAATATTAATATCGCTTTGGTGGTGGAAGCAATTTAAGATAGTTGAGACAGCTTGAGAGGAGAATATTAATTTAAGAGACCTAGTGGAGGTAAAAAGTGCATCAGCTAAATAGCCGTGTGCACTAAACCTTGTCACATATACAAGTCACAAGCTCACAGGAGTGCCGTTCGTGACAGGTTGAGATCTGAGTTGATGACTTGCATAAATTCTACATAAAGAATTTGGCCTGGTTAAGAGCACCCTTTCCAAAATGAAGCGCCATGAATTCCTTTGTATAGAGAAAGTTAAGTATAACACACACACACAACTCTGACGGAGAGATGATCCAAGAAGATAAATTCAAATTTGGGCTATTTCTCCAGTGCCTAAAAATGGCTTTTCTTCCATTGGCAGTATAATGACTAAGTACCCTGCCAATCAACACAAGAAAGCCAAATTGTCATCTTTTATCAGCAGTAAGTGCTGTTCTGTCTGGCAATGTGCTTCAGATTTACAATAGGTATCCAACAGGCATCTAGCAAACACATCGAATTATTATAAATGACACTCATTTCAAGTGATCCGATTCACTTCAAAACATAGTTGTAATAAAGCAATGGAACTTTAAACTATATCATTTTCTCCTTATAGCACTTTGGTTTTTTTTTTTGGATCTATATAATGCTTACCTGTGTGTGGGCATCCATGTATGTATATGAATAAGTGTATAATTTTTCCCTCAACTGTGTATTTGTATAATAAAACCGTTAATAAAAACTCTGTTCTCAAAAAGGACATGTATATGCACCTCCATCAAGCTTTCCCAATAAAAGGAAAAAACCCAAGTAAAGGAATTGAAGCAGTGGTCTCCGGAGTGGAACCCCATTAATTTCAGTACGGGGACCCCCTGCTTCCGGAGATACCTACCTCTGTCAGCGGGTGGCAGTAGCCGCTCCAGCTCACTCAGCTGACATTGTGGGGATCAAGCAATGGCCATATTTGAAAGCTCCCGCGCCCTTCGAGCCAATAGGAAGCCATGACGTCATCGGGTTTGGCTTCATATTGGCTCACATGATGTTTCAAACTTTAAAGCCCAGCGAGATCAGCCGAAGCGGTTACCGGCACCAAATACGGAGATAAGTATCTCCGGAAGCAGAGGGTCACCCGAGCTGAAATGAATGGGGTTCAGCTCCAGAGACAGCCTGCTTCAATCCCATGTCCTCACAGGCCACCAAAAAGTCAGGTTTTAAGGCTATTCCTGCCTCAGCACAGGTGACCCACCATTCAGACTGATTGAGCCACTTGTGCTGAAGCAGGGATATCCTGAAAACTTGACCTGTTGGTACGTGTGAGGACTGGAGTTGGCCACCCCTACCTTTGAGCCCTAATAACATACCTAGTGAGGCATGGGCCATTGCACTCCAGAGGCCCCTATGTAGGGTGACCACACGTCCCGACTATCGGGCTCTATATCTCGGTTTTCTGTGCCGCTGGCAAGCACCGGCAGCGCATGCGCGGTCGGCATTTCCCTGCTGCTCGTGCACATGCGATCAGCAACTGCTAATCATGCGTGTGAGTAGTTACCAGCAACTGCCGTCCGCGCATGCGCAGTCGGCATGTGCTAATTGCACAGGCGTGGCTGGGAAGTGCTGATCGCATAAACGTGAGATTTGTCCGGTTCGCCCAATAAGGGTGAACCAGCTCTGTGACGTCATGTCCGCACCCTCCTGTCACCGCACACAAGCGTGCTCACTCCCTGCCCGGCCGCAGCCTAAGCTAACGAAGCTACAGCTTAGGGTCTCACAATATGATGGGCCTCACAAACAGAAAATAATGCATTTCTCAAGTTTAAAATCAGATGATAAATAAAGATATGGGGAAAAGATGATTCTCTATAAATAGACATTTCTGATCAAATATGACCCCAGGCATCATGTGCATCGGAAGTGACAAACTTTGTAGCTTATCATTTGAAGACATCAATGGCTTTGCTCTCCGAAAATCAGGAAAGAAAATATTTTAATATTAAGATGAATGTGATGGGCAAAAACCGTTCATTTTAGCTTTAAACCGCCCTCTCTGTATATAACAATGCTAGTATAATGCTTTCATTCCTTTCAGTTTCATGTCTGTGTTCAATGGTCCCTTCAGTAAGAACAATAAATGTCTTTCTATTCTTTTTGGAGCCTCAAACTTGACATAGCTTAGGGCCTCAGAAAGTCAAAGTCTGGCCCTGCATCAATGACAAAGGGACAAAATGGCCGCTTTCTTTTTTTCAGGTTTATAAAACTTCAATATGCTTAACTCTTTTTGCACTTTTATTTGAAACAAAAACAGTGCTTGAAATTGGTATTGCATAGCCTGATTTTTTAATGTTCAAGTCCGGCTACACATTGCAGTAGGCCGCCGGATTTGTTTTATGATGTCACTGATAACACTAGTGCTATTGGAGACCTAACACATTAGGTGTGGCGGGGTGGGGAGAGGGAGAGAAATGACAAATAGCTTCATTACCGGCGCTGCCGAGGCAAATACCTAATTAATATTCAAGGAAATCAACCAAGTACAATGTTAGCTTTAAAGAAGATTAAATGCATGCGTTATTTACTAAATGTTTTGCACCAGCGGAGTGAGACTTCCCCTTCAAAGGCCCCGTTTACACTGCGCGCGACACAAAGTGCAGCAGCTCTACAGGGCCGGCCATAGTGAGCGCGAGCAAGATCGACCGCACGGCAGAATTTTGAGCCTACAGAAAATTTTGATGTTGTCGTGCACCGGCCGGGTGACGAGAGTGGTTTAGCCAATGAGGGCGAGCCAGCCTCGTGACGTCACGGTCACGCCCCCGATCACAGTGCAGAAAATCGCTCCGCCGCACGCACTATGATCTCAGCCAAATCCACTTCAACGGAAAGAGCGCGCAGACCTGAAATCTAAGGGGTTCATTAATGCAGCTTGTTTAAGGTCGAAAAAAAACGTAGATTTAAAGATGGTCAGAGCGGATTCAAAATACCACATATCAAACGTAACGCCTGGTAAGTTTAAAACAATATTATCCAATTCAATAGCAAAAAAGGAAATAACCGACTTAGACACCAGAGGAAAAGCAGAGACATTCACAGTCATTTTTCTCCACCCATCTGTTTGGCTCAGTTCCTACTATTCTTTTCCAAGCAGCTTCCCACAAAGGGATATCCCTTCGAATAGAAGCATAACCTTTGTCAAGTTCAGTCTTATGCGTCTTAACACCCTTCCTAGCACATACCCAAACTATTACTCAAAAGGGTAACCTTGGAGAGTGGGGAAACCTGCAGTGACCCATAGACGAACAAAGTACGCCATGATGGGTGGCACACTGTAGGCTGTTTTTGTTGGTTTTCTAGTCCCCAACCAGATGAGATGAGGCCAACTCCAGTCCTCAAGGGCCACCAACACTTTCAGGGTTTAAGGATATCCCTGTTTCAGCACAGGTGGCTCATGACCATGCCACTGATTCAGCACTGGAGACTCAAGCAGTGGCACGGTAATTGAGCCACCTGTGCTGAAGCAGGATTATCCTGAAAACCTAACCTGTCGGTGGCTCTTGATTACTGGAGATGGCCACTCCTGCACTAGACTGAAAGGGGAGGAGCCTCCCCTTTCAATCTCCGGAAGGAGGAATTGATGGTGGGAGCGTTCAGGAGAGCGATCATGTGATTGCCATCATGTGACAAGCGATGTGTCAGAGGTTCCGTGGCCACGGAAGCGGTTACATTCACCCTTAAAGTAATGGGCTTTACTGTTCTTGTATCTCGTAGAAAAATGAAGTTTTTGCCTCTCGGGGTCCAATGAATTTAAGCTGATCAGCGACTCATGTTTTTAAGTTTGACTGAATGATGTCATCATAAATCACTTTTCAAACAGGCCAAGAAGGGTGGGTCACCGTGTTGGTCATTTCTCCCATGTCGCATGTAACAAAGGAGGGAGAGGGAGTATGTGGTATACCACCTTTTATTGGACCAACAAGTAGTTGATATGAAGGTCCCTGAGAGGTTTGAAAACTTGTAACACAACTACTTGTTAGTACAATAAAAAGGTACCATCCTACCCACTCCCTCCCTCTCTTTTGTTGCATTTTCAAACAAAGAACAATTAACCTGTGGCCTTGAAAACCAAGTGTCTTACAACTAAAAGCCAGGGGGGGGGGGGGGGGGGGGAAATCAGTAGACTAGCTGGGACTTATTGTCAATTTAAGACTATAGCAACAATTTACAAAGTCACATCCCCCTTCCTCTCCTGAAACAGGCTCTGGCACACCGCCTTTTTGAGCCCTGCCATCTGTCTAGCAGTGCACCAATTGTATCTAGTGACTGCTTGGTCACATGATCTTGACCACAGAACTTTGCATCTTTGGTGCTCTTTTGCTACCCGTACAGCCATTTCATGAACCCCGAGCCGAATCTTCGCCGATCACAGGAGAACAGATCGATCAGCAACTTAGCGGATTACTCATTGTGTGGATTGTATTGATGCACATATTAAAGGGGGGAAAAAAATACAATTTAAACAAAAAAAACTGCAGCTTGGACTGCTGCTTTAATGCCGGAACCTTCCCAAAAAGGATGTACAACCAGGTTCCTAATGATGCTATGAAGAAAAGAGGGATCGGTATGACATCCAAAATCGCGGACAAAAGCGGAACTCACCGGCCAAAAATAATAAAAATAAAGGCATCTTTATTAAGCTACATAAAAATGTGTTACATCCACATGAAAAACTAGCTCCTCCTCCTACGCCGTCACTGGCGCTTTCTCAATGATGCTACCCTGTCTCAAACATAAGCCTTTTAATCAACAGCGGAGTATATTGAAGAAATGAAACCACCTATGCTGTTCATTAGTGACTGTCAACTGTTCTATCTTCTGAGGATCAAAAGCGAAAAAATGATAGCCAACTTGTACTCACCAAAACGAGAAATGCAGTCAACGAAAAAAAATTCTGCTCGCTGCATCCACGCACGTTTCTTCTGTTATGAACGTGACGGTTAGCAAATTCTTTTTACTCCTCTGTAAACACTTCCAGACAAAGGGCACCGCTGAAAACAAGCTTTCTCCTGCTGGGAATAAGCCAGGAGAACTGTAGCACATCAAACAAATATATTCTCTTTGCCCAACGTCAACTGTAACCCCCACTCGGTTAAAAAGGCAAAGATGTTGCTTGATCAGACCAGTTCTAACCGTTTGGTAGTCGTGTTGAAAAGATGGCTCCACGGTATAGGTATGAAGGTAATTAGCATAGCAAAGACAATTGTTCATCCAAGCACAGAGATTGTGTAAAACCTCTGCTTGTGTCAGATGTGTGCTTGGTTTACAGGTACAAAACATATGTAGCCCTCATAAACACAGCTACAGTATGTGCAACACATCAGCAGCACTTACTTTAAGGCTTGATAACTTTATTGGCCCTGGATTTCGCATGTTACGGTCTCACCACGGATGCCCCGCATAGCTGTTTGTTATAAAAATTCAGAGGCTCAATCGTTGACGGCCTCAGATTGAGCCACCTATGCTGAAGCTGGGATATCCTGAAAGCCTGACCTGTTGGGTAGGGGGGGGGGGGGGGGCTTGAGGACCGGAGTTGCGCACCCCTGTTCTACAGCAGGGGTGCGCAAACTTGAGGGCATAAGATTTTCGGGGGCGGGGGGGAGGGCACGGCGGTTACAGAGGCCTTGCGCTCCTCCCCAAAGCATTTAAAATAAATGCCGGGGATCATACGCAGGCTTCTATGTCTCTGTCTTTGTCTCCGGGAGCTTCTGGCGACGCTTCGTCATGGCAACGTTGCGTCAAATAACGCCGCTGATGTCAGAGCGCAGAAAACAAGGTATGGAGGGGGCAAGAGTGAGGGGTGGGAGCAAGCAGGGGTGCAGAGAGGGAAAAAAGTTTGTGCACCCCTGTTCTAGAGCATTTTGCAATATATTGAACAGCAATTGATCAAATTAGTCATGCTCTTTAATACACCAGTTAGTGGTTTTGATTCCAGTTTCAGCCACTGTGTGCTTATTCTTTTACTTTCTATGCTGCATTCATCACAGCTTTATATAAACATACAGTATTAAAATTAAATAAAAGAGTGTTGCTTGGAAGTGAAGGTTAAGGTGAAAACAAGCCAAGCGTTGCCTGGAGAGTTCCAAACCATCATTCATGCGCACGTTATTGTTTCGCTGGCATTTTTATACGCTGCCAGTAAGGAGACTTCCTCCCCCATACACTGGCAGTTAAACCCACTTGATAAATATAGGGGGAAAGAAAGAAAGAAAAAAACACTACCAGCTCTGCAAAGCCTCTGAACAAAAGCCACTCACAACCAGTATGGCAGCCTTGAGAACACGAACACGCACACGAACACGCACACGAACACGCACACACATGCGCACACACACACGATGGAAGACATAAAAAGTCAATTTCCGTCTCTCAAATGCTCTCGATGTAGGAACCTCCTGATCTATTGCATGTGAATATCGTACAACGACATTGTTTACATGATGGTGCATTGCCAGAAGACATTCCAGCCCATTCTGTCTTATGGAATAGAATAGTATAGTTTGGTCAATTTGGGCTTATATTATAATACGTATGTATTTTCACACAGTGCTCTAAAAACCCACTTGTCCACTCTCCCACGATGAGGGGAAAATGGTGCGTAACATGGTGCTAAAGGACAGCAGCTGCAGAACCGCTTTAGAAATCGACATGTCAACCTTGCATAGTGGGGGGGGGGGGGGGCAGTGATTAAGCACAGGTGGCGTAATCAGTCCCTGCTTCAGCACACATGGCTCACTCAGAGGCTCAGTGTGGGGTAGAGAGCAGGCGGGGGGAGAGAGAACAGGGGGGAGTGGGAACAGGGGGGAGTGGGAACGGGGGGGGGAGTGGGAACGGGGGGGGGAGTGGGAACGGGGGGGGGGAGTGGGAACGGTGGAGGGGTGGGGATGGGGGGGGGGGATGGAGGGGGGTGGGGAGAGGGTCTTGAGGACTGGTGTTGAGCACCCTTGCAGTAAGGTAAAAATGTTCAAACCATGTGTGTACACAGGAAGACAAAAACAACCCAAGGCTAAGGCCCCAGTGCACACAGCACACACGCAACAGGGTGTCTGGCGGGGCTCGTTCCCGGCAGCAGCGCGATGGGGAGGCGTGGCCATGACGTCATGCGACTGGCTCTCCCTCATTGGCTGAACCGCCGCCGTAACGTGGCCAGTGCTCCGTCGCCACTAGCAAAGACAAAATCCTTGTCTTTGCTAAATGTGGTCGCGCATCGCGCATTGTGCCGGGGGGGTGGGGGGGAGGGGCGTCCACCGGGGACCTAGCCTAAGACTGGTCTCAAAAGTGGATAACTGTTCATGACTGAACTGTGGCCTGTGTCACTTTGGAAACACATTTCACATTACTTTGCCTTCAACACACAAAAATAAAGAGGACATTAATAAAACAAACACTTTGATTGCAGCACTCAGGCTTGAAATTCATGGTACTTGCTCTACCTACAATACCCGGTGGTAATGTGGAAAGCGGCAGGACTGCAAATAGAAGGTATTTTAGTAATGACAGTCTGCTCCTATCCCCCTGGCAGTGCTTCATCTGCAAAATTAGATTTACCATTGGAGTTCTCTGATATACTTGCTAAAACTGCTAATTATACACTTTAGAGCAACTCATCCTAAACATTCCAAATAGGAACATATTTAGTACGTTGCACCTGTAATTGGTTTCCTTCATTTACCCTAATAAGTGATCCATTAAAACTAGATGAAAGAATTGCTAGGGATTGGAAACAGGTTACATTTTGAAGTGCCTAAAATACGAGTTTCAGATTTTAGCGGCAGCTGCGTAGGATAAACTACATTGCACTGTATATGGTGGACCAACAAGGAACAACTAACCCACAAGCGCAAGAAGTCTCCTGGCCCATAGAGCTTACAATCTAAGTAGAATGTTGGGAGATGTAACGAGAGAGAAGTCCAAGTGCATACTATATAGAGAACAGACTAGACATGATGAGCAGGTCAAGTGGGTCAAGGATTTGTTTTGGAGAAATAAGGAAACGGTTCGTTATAAAAAGGTACATTTAAATAAGTAAAAAGATGATAGTTTTATCCAAACCTGTTTTTTTTTGTTTTTTTTAAATCTGATGCTTCATTAGGAGCAGGGGGGGAGAGAAGTAGATGAAAGCGTTTGAAATATTAAGTGTCAGGCGGTTTAAAATGAATCTCTCCCCAGAACCCATTGCAGGCTAAAGGTTAACATGATAACCTCAGAAGATAGAGCTAAAAATCCTGGGGGGTTTTCTTTGTTTGTTTTTTTTACACTATTCAAAAACATTTTTTCAAAAGCTGGACATGCTCAGGAGATAAGACACTAACATTATGTGAGCAATGAGAAGGATCATTAATCTCAATACACTCCAAACTCTATGATACCGCCAGTGTTTTAAATCACATCACAAGTGTAGTAAGGGGGCCTATTCCATATGCTGCGAGACCACTTTCAAGTGCTGGAGTCGAGTCCAGCTTCGTTGAAACGAATGGCATTGCAATCTTCTCCAGTCCCATGGAAGATGGCATCAGCGTACATTAAGGGGAAAAGACTTGCATTGTTACTCGCGAGTTTGGTCTGCCTTGAAAAGTATCATAAACGCATAACCGGAATAGGTTTTATTGGGGTCAATAGGCATTGGTATTTCTGAATAAACTGCACGTCCCCTTATAGTCTTTCATTCCATCAGGATGTTGCACAGTTAAGGCAGAGTTGAGAAGGTATAACAGCCAATGATGGAAAGAACATAAAAGTCTCCCCACTGTGCTTCCCTGCAATAGAGCATAAGATTTTTTTAAAGATGGCGACGTTTTTTAGTCACACTTGAAAATGTTATGCTGTGCTTTATGATGGATAATAAGGTGTCATCTTAACCATTTGGGTTTCCCCATGACAGACACCTAGTCACTGGTCAAGGAGAGTTGGGCGCAGCCGTTTCGCCGTGACCAAACGGCCGCCAAGGTAAGTAAACCCCCTACCCTAAACAGTAATAAAGCGACCGGTGGCAGGGATTCCAGGTGCAAATCGGCTATGACCGCCATTTTGGCTGCGGAGAAACGGCCGCAACCGAATGTCCCGTTCCGCAACGTCATGGTGTCTAGAAATATAGGGGCTCCATGACCTAGTGACTACATTATGGGTTTTCAGCCAGTTTTGTAGGAGCAGATCACGTTCTGCCCTCGTTTGGCGAGCTGAACACGATCTGGCCACAAGACCACTCAGTGTTAAAGTAGATACTTTCCAGGTATTGACGCTCCCCTGACTCCATTCCACTATCTCGTTTGAGGACCTTGAAACAGTCCCAGAAGGGTTTGAGTGTCTTTACTTTTATTTTTTTGCACGGTGAAGTTTATAATTTATATTATATTTCTTTATCACTGTTATTTGCACTGAAGTATAGTGTTAGAGCACCATCTAATATATTGTGTGTGTATTAAAGTAGATACTGCCTGATGCAAAAAAAAAAAAAAAAAGGAGTGAAAGTTTCCATTTCCAAATGTTAAAAGTGTATTTCGTATATTAGATTTCTGAAACTCAAAGAACCCCAAAAGCCAGCTGACTTTAAAAGATCTCCCCAAAACAGTTCAAATTAAAATATAGTGTATAGTGATCATAGGATTGTTTAATATTGTCCCACTCTAAACTCATTAGTTCTGTAATATAGTGCGCGTGCACTCGTTTCGTTTGTATGTTGCCAGCGGTGACGTGCATCGCGTAGCTCTGACGTGATTCGCTCGCGACGTCACGCGGCAGCAGCGCAAAAATACACATTTGTATTTGCTCTGATATACCGCGCCACGACTATCAATGTCAGCCTCCCACAGTCAATCATCATTGACGCGCGCACGGTAGCGCACTAAATTACAGATCTAAAGCCCATACTTTCACACCCCGAAGTAAAAACCGCTCATGATCATTTTTGGTGCTTGTGTTATGAGATAGCGACTCTCCAACTACAAAGACTGTGTATTTACAACTAGGTCAAGTCTATCTTTCAATTTTCATTTAAACCCAGGGCATGTTGAACCCCTTCTGTGTCGGGCGGCTATTCCACCCTCAGGGTTGAAAGGATCCAAGATACGAACGTTTATTTTCCATCACCGTTTTAAAGGGTGAACAATTTCGACAGTAAGAGCTGCAGGATCCCAACTTTCTTCCAAACGCTGAACATTTCACAAAGTTTGTGGAAATCAATGAACACATGCATTGTGATACATCTGGGTCTGACCCGCTGGCAGCTTCAACAGAATGACTGTGCTGTCTCGATAAAAGGAAAGCATCTGACAGTGCCTGTGTGCTTAGAAGCTCCATCAGACAGTTGATTGCATCAGTGGATCGTGTTGACAAAGGGCTTCTTTTACAGGCCAAACCTACATCTCAAATGCACCTGATCACTTTACAAATACTGTAAGAACAGCTGATGTGACAGCCTAATAAATGAAGCCCTTGAAAAATGCACCAACCACCAGTGCAAAATCTTCGATTTTACAAGCCAATGTACTTTAATTATGAATACAAAATACACACGCAAATATTTATATGAGTTAGAGGGCGAGGAGAGGCGAGAGGAGAGGGGGGGGGGAGATGGGGAAGAGAGTAGGGGTGAGGATATTGTTTATTATAAAGCACTAAAGTAATATAAAATAAGAAATCAAAATCACAACAATTAACAGAAACGGCACACTTGCAGCAGAAATTATTTCCAAAACCAAAAACTACTGGAGAATTTCACAAAGTATGTGATAAGGAAAAACCGCAAGATGCAGATAAATAAAAAATACCGTTTTAAATAATCGACACCGGCAGTTTTTAATTATAGTAGTGTTTTAATTCTGATGCAGGAAGGGACCTTCGACACACTTTGAAACAATGAATTATTGGCAACGAAGGAGTCAACAGCTCTCTGTACTGAACGAATGATACGGTTAGTGGTTAGGTTGCACACCAGTTACTTTCTAACCACAGTTGGCAAATGTAATACAGCTACAAATGGCACATTATTTGTTGCCGTCTTTTTTAGGAGCACCTTCAAATGGTCTTGTACCTCAAGCAGGTTTAAATTAAATATTTCATGCGCCCTCTTGGCTTCCTGTAATTTCTATTTTAACCTCCTGTCAACTGAAGGCAAATTTCCACTGCGCTGAGCATCTTGTTAGATTATGTACAGAGAGGTGAGCAGACACATGCCCTCAATGTACAAGTATTAAGAACTTCATCATACGGTTGGCGTAAAAGGCCCTGAGGCCAACAGGCAATGTAGTGATCTCTGTTTACAAGGATCAAACCCTACATTTCACTGATTTATGTAGCCTTATAAATCAGCTAGCTTCCATTCAAAACAACTCTTGGCCCACAGTAACCCAGGTTCAAACAGGAACAAGGCTACAAGTGTCTCCAAGTTCCAAAACATTTCAACGCCTTGGTTAAAATATTCCCCGTGACCCTCATTTTCACCTAACCAACTCTGAAACCACTTGTACATACATCTCACGTAAACCACAGTGTGTAATCCATTGACATGGAGTAAAGCTTGAATTCAAACATTACAAAATATTAGACACAATGTTACATGTGTAAGTACTTTACTTTAAAGCAAATCCAGTAACTATTGCTGGCGCTTTAAAGCAGCAGTCCAAGCTGAAGTTTTTGTTTCCGCCTTTAATATGTGCATCAATACAATCCACACAATAAGTAATTATCTATGCTGCCGATGTATCCAATTTCCTGTGATCGATCGGCAAAGATTCGGTTCAGGAGTTCACCAACTGGCAGCGTAGCAGAAGAGGACCAAAGATGCAAAGTTCTATGGGGAAGATCATGTGACCAGGCAGTCATTGGATACAATTGGGTCAGTGCTAGAGAGGGGGCAGGGCTCAAAAAAGGTGTGCCAGAGCCTGTTTCAGAAGAGGAACGGGATATGACACTGTAAATGGTTGCTATAGAAACCAACAATGCTTGTTAGATTATAATACATTGAAAATGTTATTTCGAGTTGTTGTTGTTTTTTTTTTTTTTTTTTTAAATGCTACAAGTATTTTCTCATAGTACAGAACTGATATTTGTGTAAAAAATATATATAAACACACACGTAGGATATTGCTTGGTCTGCATCTTTAAATGGTGGCTTCATCATTCAAAGTGTGTCTTGGTAGCTTTCTGAAGTTAAGCCCAAATCATCCCTGTGTGTATCAGAACAAGATGTTGGGTTTAGCAGGAAGAGGGTAAGAATTGATCAGAATGACATACAAAAATAATCATACTATCAGACATTAAATGCTTGTGTGACACTTAAGAGATGTTTCCTTTAGATAGCCCGTGTTTTCTCTATCGGACACACAAGGAACCTAATACCCATGAAATCTCCCATTTCTCTCTTCAATATTACAAGGGGCGGGAGTGGATTAGAGTTATAACCATGAAGGTTATGATCTAGCTACTTTCACAAGGAAACACGTAGTTATCCATTAGGTAATAAAATATTTGAGCATTTAGTACAAGATGTGTTATGAAAAGGACTATGTTTTTTTTTTGTTTTTTTTAAATTAGATCCTTGTGCAGGTACTATCCAGGGTAAAGTGCTTTACACATTGGAAACGCTTAATAAAAATAGGACATTTATTTAGGCTTAATTTAGAGATTTACCATTATCTGAAATTCTGTGAAAGCAAAAGCTAGCTGGAATTTGTATTAACACTGAAGGGCTCACTTTAGAACAGGCGTTGGTCGGTGTTTCAGGATATCCCTGCTTCAGCACAGGTGGATCAATCAGTCCCTGCTTCAGCACAGGTGGCTCAGAGGCGCAGTCTTAGACTTTGCCTCTGATTGAGCCACCTGTGCTGAAGCTGGGATATCCTTCAAATCTGACCTGTTGGGGGGAGGCTTGGGAACTGGAGTTGAGCCCCCCCCCTGCTTTAGAACACAAATTATCCTGACTGACATGCTATTACAGCATACATTTTTGCAAATCCAAAACACTATTCCATCACCCTTTAATCTTCTTTGTGCAGGACTAAATATGTCCTCAGGAGATTATCTGTCCATAACTTGCGTACCTTTTCCTAATCACTAGCTAAATGTGGCAAATATTCAGGCTGAAGGTTAAATATGAACTTTAGCCTTCACGCAAGTAAATTAACAGAGCCACGCAACCACAAACTTAGACCGCATGAAAGCAAAGAAATGAATGTAAAAACGAAAGCTTATGATCGTATTCCGATATTTGAAACCGCTTGTACTCTCACGGCACTAATAAACCCTGTCCGCTCTTTTCTTACAATGCACAAAACTGGAAAATTACAACACTTAAACACAAAACAATGCTGCAACATCACATAAAAGTTTAATAGCTGTACAAATAATGCTTGTATACAATTCTGAAAAGGCATACCACATAGAATGTGGCAGGCACGAGTTCTTGTCCCTTAGGCTACGCTCATAGTGCCGGCGATGGTCAGGCAACGGTCGCTGGAAAATCAAATAGAGATGACTTCCAGCGATCGCGAACAGTCCGTCGCACCGCGCTTACTATTAGCGCACGCGATGGCGGCAATGCATTTGTTTTGCCGCTGCGTCGCTGTAGCTGGCACTGTAAGCGCAGCCTAAGACAAGCTTACCATCTATATTTGGTGCCTGATGCATAGGGAGATACAGTGACATACAGTACTTAAGGTCAAAAGGAGCTGACACTTGGTTTCGAACCAGGCGTGCCCCTTTTAAAGGCACGGATATTACCCATTCATTACTTTTTCAGCCCCTAAACTGAATTTAAAAAAAAATAGTTATCTATTTCAGGGAATGTAAAGATTCTGTAGAAGTATGTATCCACGTGAGGCTTCAGCACAACGCAATATAGAGCTCTGGTCAGAAGGCTTCAGTCGTGTAGCGATGATGTTCTTCTATTTATTTTTGCCTCACAGTTGCGGCCGTGAAAATCTGGGGCCAAGAACAAAGGTTTGCAGAGATGACATCCCCACGCTTCCTTATTGTGCATTCAGAAGGTCTGGTGAGGCTTAAGAATGGAGACGCACGGAGATAGATACGAGCTGGCGGTTTTTCACTTGCTTGGTGTTCCCACACAATTGAATAAGTAGACTGCTGCCAAACAGCTTGGCTCTTACCTTAGTAGAAGTTGGATTCGCCCTTAAAACCCTTTCATATTGCCACACCACCTCTGTCGTACCTGTTTATTGCACTTCCTGGAGATGTTCACAAGTCTGATCACATTATCTCTGACATGGAGCAAAAAAAAACCCCACTGATTAACCCCCCACTTTACCAAAAGTCCCATTTGCAAATAAGAACAAAAGAAAATGGAGGCGCACGCGCGAAGCCAGAGTGGATGGAAGTCTAGGTTACTAGCTCCGCTCGCACCGGCTTAATTTTCAATAAAAAGTGGCGCTTCAAGTGACCCCACAAGCAGCATCCCGACATACTTATCGATCGGAATACCCAGAGATGCCGACAAAGGCTAAATCAAAACAGAAAGACCCCTCGGTCACCACTTATTTCAATAAAAAAAAAACCCAGCAGCGGCAAGCAACACTGAACCCCCTGCACCAGCGATGCAGTCAGACTCAGAGGCCGACAGACCGGCATCGAGAGCGGATGACCAAGAGCTGGTCACCAGGAAGGACCTCAGAGAATTCTGTGCAGAAACGAAAGCAGTTCTTCCGCAGAGAACTGTGGGATCTGAGGAGGGATTTGGACGGGCTGGGGGAACGGACCGGAGCATTGGAATCCAAAATGGACGCTAACACGAGGGCCATCCAACAGACAAATAAAGTGGTTACCCAATTGCAGGACAAAATTTGCGACATCACGGACAAACAAGAAGATGCGGAAAATCGCGATCGACGCAACAACGTTCGCATTCGGGGGGTCCCGGAGGCCGTGAACGACCCTGAGGAATATGTGCAGAGGTGGCTAGAACACCTCCTGCCTGACAAAACAGCCCAGCACTTGCACCTTGACAGGTGCCATAGAGCCCTGCGGTCGAAGCCACAGGCAGGAGACGCACCGCGCGATATAATTGTCCGCTTCCACTATAATAAAATAAAGGACTCTATCTGTCGGATAGCTAGGGAATCGAGAGCCATGGAGTTTGAGGGTATAAACTCAAGATATACCAGGATCTACCCCCAGCTACTCTCTCAAGAAGACACAATCTGGGGCCGGTTACAAAAATCTTGCAGGACAAGGGAGTAAGGTATAGATGGCTGTTCCTGTTCGCCCTCCTGGTAGTCAAAAACGGAGTGGCAAATACCCTGCGGAGGGTGGAAGATGGCGACGGCTTCCTTAAAAAGCTGGGTCTGCAACAAAAAAACCCCAGCCCTGGTCCCTCTCAACCTCCTCCCCTGGAATCGGAAGCAGGTCCGGCATTGGTGACGTCCTGGAGCAGAGTGGGAGCTGAGGCAGACGAAACCACATGAAGATCCGAGTCTTCTACGGCCTAACAGGACCAATTAAGCAGTTAAAGGGAACCTTACCCCATTCCCCTCTCCATGTTAAAATGGCCGGCCATAGAAGAAACTACATCGCCCCCCCCCCCCCCCCTGGTGGTCATCTCCGGGAACTGCAGGAGGGAGACATCGGCAGCCATCTTCGGGGATCCGCAGCGACGTCGAGGGCGAGAAAGCAGGCTGAAGGCGCGAAGAGAGAGGAGGAGGCGCAACAGACCTGCGCACAGCCCGGCAACGCATCGGAGGAGCTACAACACCCAAGCACTTCCGCCCCACATGTGACGTCTGGGTCACAGAGCACTTCCGGGGGACGGATCGCAGCCGGAGCCACACACACTACAGTGACATACAGTACTTAAGGTCAAAAGGAGCTGACACTTGGTTTCGAACCAGGCGTGCCCCTTTTAAAGGCACGGATATTACCCATTCATTACTTTTTCAGCCCCTAAACTGAATTTAAAAAAAAATAGTTATCTATTTCAGGGAATGTAAAGATTCTGTAGAAGTATGTATCCACGTGAGGCTTCAGCACAACGCAATATAGAGCTCTGGTCAGAAGGCTTCAGTCGTGTAGCGATGATGTTCTTCTATTTATTTTTGCCTCACAGTTGCGGCCGTGAAAATCTGGGGCCAAGAACAAAGGTTTGCAGAGATGACATCCCCACGCTTCCTTATTGTGCATTCAGAAGGTCTGGTGAGGCTTAAGAATGGAGACGCACGGAGATAGATACGAGCTGGCGGTTTTTCACTTGCTTGGTGTTCCCACACAATTGAATAAGTAGACTGCTGCCAAACAGCTTGGCTCTTACCTTAGTAGAAGTTGGATTCGCCCTTAAAACCCTTTCATATTGCCACACCACCTCTGTCGTACCTGTTTATTGCACTTCCTGGAGATGTTCACAAGTCTGATCACATTATCTCTGACATGGAGCAAAAAAAAACCCCACTGATTAACCCCCCACTTTACCAAAAGTCCCATTTGCAAATAAGAACAAAAGAAAATGGAGGCGCACGCGCGAAGCCAGAGTGGATGGAAGTCTAGGTTACTAGCTCCGCTCGCACCGGCTTAATTTTCAATAAAAAGTGGCGCTTCAAGTGACCCCACAAGCAGCATCCCGACATACTTATCGATCGGAATACCCAGAGATGCCGACAAAGGCTAAATCAAAACAGAAAGACCCCTCGGTCACCACTTATTTCAATAAAAAAAAAACCCAGCAGCGGCAAGCAACACTGAACCCCCTGCACCAGCGATGCAGTCAGACTCAGAGGCCGACAGACCGGCATCGAGAGCGGATGACCAAGAGCTGGTCACCAGGAAGGACCTCAGAGAATTCTGTGCAGAAACGAAAGCAGTTCTTCCGCAGAGAACTGTGGGATCTGAGGAGGGATTTGGACGGGCTGGGGGAACGGACCGGAGCATTGGAATCCAAAATGGACGCTAACACGAGGGCCATCCAACAGACAAATAAAGTGGTTACCCAATTGCAGGACAAAATTTGCGACATCACGGACAAACAAGAAGATGCGGAAAATCGCGATCGACGCAACAACGTTCGCATTCGGGGGGTCCCGGAGGCCGTGAACGACCCTGAGGAATATGTGCAGAGGTGGCTAGAACACCTCCTGCCTGACAAAACAGCCCAGCACTTGCACCTTGACAGGTGCCATAGAGCCCTGCGGTCGAAGCCACAGGCAGGAGACGCACCGCGCGATATAATTGTCCGCTTCCACTATAATAAAATAAAGGACTCTATCTGTCGGATAGCTAGGGAATCGAGAGCCATGGAGTTTGAGGGTATAAACTCAAGATATACCAGGATCTACCCCCAGCTACTCTCTCAAGAAGACACAATCTGGGGCCGGTTACAAAAATCTTGCAGGACAAGGGAGTAAGGTATAGATGGCTGTTCCTGTTCGCCCTCCTGGTAGTCAAAAACGGAGTGGCAAATACCCTGCGGAGGGTGGAAGATGGCGACGGCTTCCTTAAAAAGCTGGGTCTGCAACAAAAAAACCCCAGCCCTGGTCCCTCTCAACCTCCTCCCCTGGAATCGGAAGCAGGTCCGGCATTGGTGACGTCCTGGAGCAGAGTGGGAGCTGAGGCAGACGAAACCACATGAAGATCCGAGTCTTCTACGGCCTAACAGGACCAATTAAGCAGTTAAAGGGAACCTTACCCCATTCCCCTCTCCATGTTAAAATGGCCGGCCATAGAAGAAACTACATCGCCCCCCCCCCCCCCCCCGGTGGTCATCTCCGGGAACTGCAGGAGGGAGACATCGGCAGCCATCTTCGGGGATCCGCAGCGACGTCGAGGGCGAGAAAGCAGGCTGAAGGCGCGAAGAGAGAGGAGGAGGCGCAACAGACCTGCGCACAGCCCGGCAACGCATCGGAGGAGCTACAACACCCAAGCACTTCCGCCCCACATGTGACGTCTGGGTCACAGAGCACTTCCGGGGGACGGATCGCAGCCGGAGCCACAGTCACAGACTGAGACAGTACTGCGGGGCTGAGGATGGGGTATACAGGGCTAGCCAGGGGGGGAGGGGGCGGGACACCGAGGGCACACAGGAAGGAGCGGAAGGCAGACGGAGAAATAGCTACACCCCGCAGAGCAGAGGGGATAGAGGGAGGGCAACGGACGGATAAGGGGAAACCCCAAGAAAGGCACAAAGGGAGATATAGAAGAAGGATCCCACAATAAGGTCCCCGCAAGCTAACCTAAAGATAGGCTTTGTCAGCAGGGGTGCCCCAGCGCGTCCCCGGCCCCAGCCCGGGAAGGCCAGGCGGCGTTCACAGCTATTTAGTTCAGATAGTGCCCCGGGGAGTCTGCAGGGGATAAGTATTGAACCCCAGAAGGGTTCAATGGCAAACAACAGAAGGGGTTGAGGGCGGTCTCAGCAGATACTTTGGAGCGGCCAGAAAGACACACAGGATCACAGGGGGGGGAGGGATAGGGGTACTGCTTTCTCAATATGGTCCGGTTCATGTTATGTTAATCCAATCTGTTCAATATGTTCAGGAGACACTGCTGTGTCATCACAGCAGTCGGCTGGCGGCGTGTCGGGGTGCTCGGAGACGTCCTCGAGGAGATCCTGTACAACCGGACATCTCCCTGCCCGGGCCGCAGGCCCCCACGACACTCTGCACAACTGAATGCGGAGGGGAGAGGAGCACAACATCCCCCGTGCAAGAACGGATAAGAAGCTCAAATAGTGGGGGCAGCGTGCCTCCGGCCGAGAGGGGGTCTTTGGGCACCGGGACGCGTCCGCGGAGCCGAAGCTAAGTTTAGTCAAGTCAAGTCAAGTTAAGGTAGACAAATCACCCAGTTTTTCAAGTTGTAATAAAGACTGATATTTTGTGCCACAATACAACGCATTCCATTCACATGGAACATTGCCGGTGCGAACTAACCCTGGTTGTTCGCCGGCGCCTCAGGTGGTGTCCCATGGAAGTAGTCCATGGGAACCGTTTAGCCCTACGGAGGACAGTCCCGAAAACGCTGGATCACCCCCTATTCGGGTACCAGATGGCTGTCCGACAAGTAGGGCAAGAGAGCAAGAGAGCCGATTCTGGATCTGCCCAGACACGGCTCTTTGCCTTTTCCTTTTTTTTGTACTCTTTTGTCCCTGCCCCACCCCTCCCCGCCCCCACCTATCCCCCACCCTGGGACGCGGGTTACCCTCACGCAGGAGTTGTATGAAACCTCGCTGCAGACGTACATCAAAGCCTACATACACACCGTCCTACGGTTCAGATATAGAACACTTAAACATAGTATCAGCATAGGAAGCAGTCCCTATATAGAACCAGGTGAATGGTCTTGAATGTTTTATCTAACAATGTAAAAGGGTTCAACAACCCGACGAAAAGGAAAGCCGCATTCACGGATTTTAAAAGGAAACAGGCCGATATTCTACTAGTCCATGAAACCCATTTTAGCCGCAGCAGTTCACCCAAATACTTGGATAGACAATTTGCACAATTCTACTTAGCGTCGGCAGCAGAAAAAAAAAGAGGGGTCGGCGTTATCTTTCATAATAGGGTTCCATTCACTTTAGAAACGCTCAAGAGAGATAGTGAAGGCAGATATCCGATCGTAGTGGGAACTATACAAGAACAATCAACGTTAGCTTCAATATATGCTCCCTGTGAGCAAAGTCACGACTTCTTCTGGGAATTTTTCCAGAAATTAAACCAGGTGGCCAAAGGACACATTATACTTGCAGGAGACTTTAACCTAACGCTAAACCCAAAACTGGACAGGTCTGGCATAGCCAGAAATTGTCGGAAGAAGGTGTTAGATAACCTGAAAACAGGTCTTTAAAAAAACAGTTAGTTGACATCTGGAGGGAACTCCACCCCACTGAAAAAAACTATACTTTCTACTCCCACCCTCACGATGCTTACAGCAGAATTGACTACTTCTTCATTTCTAGTAGACTGGTCCCCTTGGTCGCCCAAGCGGAGATCCATGACATCTCATGGTCGGACCACGCACCTATAGAGCTGAGGTGCAATCAAATTCGTTCTGATAGGCCTGGTGCAAACTGGAAGCTAAATGAGTCACTTAAAATCCCAGACATCTGCAGCTCAATTGGCAAGGAGATCGATCAATTCTTTGCGACTAACTATGGTTCGGTGAGCTCAGATCTCACCCTCTGGGAGGCCCATAAGGCAACCATAAGGGGCACTTTAATTGGCATTGCAGCCCGTAGGAAGAGAGAGCGCAATAATAAGATCGCAGCCCTCCAAGCCAAATTACATTCTCTTACGTCAAGGCATAAACAGAAACTGGACCCAGGGGTCTTATTGGAGATAAAGAATACCAAAATTGAACTCAATCTTTTGATGGTCTCGCAGGCCGACAAATCTCTAAGTTGGTCACGGAGGAAATTCAATGAAAAGGCAAACAGGCCAGATACCATGCTAGCGCATAAACTAAACACTAGACAGTCCAATTATAATATACAGGCGGTCCGCATGAAGAACGCCACATCTAACCCAAAAAGCATAGTCGAGGAATTTAAATCATTCTACGAAAATTTATATAATGGAGAGAAAGTGGCACATAATCCCAAAACCACAAGGGCCGTGGAAGATTTTCTAGCAGGTTCCAACCTGACGGGCTGAGTGAGCTGGATAGGGAGGTATTAGAGGCTGATTTCACATTGGAAGAACTTACCCAGGTCATCACTGACCTCAAGCCATCAAAGGCCCCGGGCCCTGGTGGCTTCTCGGGGCAGTACTACAATAAGTTCACCAAGAACTTAGCCCCATGGCTGCTCCGAATGTTTAATGCTGTGTTAGCAGGAGCCCCGTTCCCAGAGCAGATGCTCCAGGCGTCTATCTCATTCATTTATAAACCAGGGAAAGATCCACAAGACTGCAAAAGTTATAGGCCAATCTCCCTAATCAATACGGATATTAAAATTTACGCCAAATTACTGCCAATAGATTAACTCATATCCTGCCCATACTCATCCATCCAGATCAAGTCGGCTTTATTATGGGTAGACAAGCTGCGGACAACACCCGACGAATCATTGATCTGCTAGAAATAGCCAATAATCAGAAATTAAAAGTAATGATGTTGAATCTGGATGCAGAAAAAGCGTTTGTCAGGATTGACTGGCCCTACCTAAAACAGACGCTTGGGACATTCGGCTTCGGGGAGAGGGTGAGTGGGGCGATATTATCGCTATACTCTGGCCCCGCTGCCAGGGTCCTCCATCAGGGCTTCCCATCAAATGTATTCCAAATTAAAAGCGGCACACGACAGGGGTGCCCATTATCTCCCCTGTTATTCGCCCTATGTATGGAGCCTCTGGCAGAGCAGATCCGTAACAACCCGGATATATCAGGGATTACTTTGCAATCACAATCCCATAAGGTTGCCCTGTACACGGACGATATACTACTGTTGATCTCAAGACCTCTTACCTCCCTACCGAACCTATTTGACCTGTTGGATAAATTCAATAGAATCTCAGGATTTAAAATAAACCAAACCAAATCTGAGGCCCTGAATATTATCCTCCCAAAAGAAACCGAAAAACTACTGAGTCTGAACTTTAATTTTAATTGGCAACCAAAACATATTAAGTATCTAGGAGTTCACATCACCAAAGACTATAGAGGCATCAACGAAGCTAATCACCCCAAACTTATTAAGACATTGAAAGAGGATTTGAGAAAGTCGATGCCCCACAAGATCTCCTGGATAGGCAGGATATATAGTGTAAAGATTAATATCCTCCCCCGTATCCTATACTTGTTCCAGACTCTACCTGTGCCACTTAGACCGAAGGACATACTCTCACTTCAGTCTGACATCTCCGAGTTTATATGGGGAGGAAAGAAACCGAGAGTAAATAAGACAATTATGAAAAAAACTACACGGACAGGGGGCCTAGCGGTACCTTGCCTGGTATCTTATTATAAAGTGGCGCAATTTTGTCAACTCACACAATGGCAGACCAACCCAGCATTGAAAAGATGGATGGATCTAGAAAAGAGGGCTTGCGCCCCACTGGAGATAGACAATTTGCTGTGGCTACCTAAAACAACCGTTAAATGGGCTGACCGGCCGCTCTCATCGGTGGCTAACTCGTTGTCGGTTTGGGAGACCACTAAGTTTAAACACGCCTTGACCTCCAAACACTCCTTGATGTCCCCATTTTGGGGCAACCCCAACTTTGCACCAGGACTAGCAGAAAGCGCCGCAGGGCCCTGGAAAAAATACGGATATCACAGGTTAAGAGATCTGGAGGGTATAAAAATAAGATTAAATCATTTGAACAAATCAGATCCGAGAAAAATATCCCACATTTCGAATTCTTCCGTTACCTCCAGATTAGAGCGTTCTTTACCAAAAATGTTCCCTACCCACCCCTAACCACATTTGAAAAGCTCTGTCTGACAGAAACAGACACACGGGGACTTACATCACAGATTTATGGAGAAGTGGTCGGTTCTGGGAGCTCACAACAACAACAGCAAAAGCTGGCATACAGAGTTAGGTGGGAATCAGACTTAGGTGAGGAATTGGAAGAGGACGATTGGACGGCCATATTAGAGGCCACAGCTAAGAGTTCCATCTGCACTACTTTGAAGGAGAATGCATATAAAGTATTAATGAGATGGTACCTCACCCCACTAAAATTATCAAGGTTTGTCCCCGGACACTCCCCGCTGTGTCCTAAACAGTGTGGAGAATCGGCAGACCTATTGCACATGCTGTGGTCTTGCCCTCGGATCTCACCCTTATGGGAAGAAATTAGACATTGGATCCAGAGGATTTTTGACCTCACAATTACCCCGGACCCGTGGCTGTTCCTATTGAATAGACCATGGCCGGGCCTCTCTAATACTGGAAATAAACTGGTCGCACATTTTGCAACAGCTACGAGGTGCGAGATCGCAGCTATGTGGAAACAACCAGAGATCCCAAACATCCCCAAGATTCGGAATCGATTATGGTACATATGCCAGATGGAAAAATTAACTAGTTTAGTTAACGACACTGGCAACAAATATCTAAAAGTCTGGACGCCTTGGCTGGCACAGACAGATATCCTGGGGGTGGAGGTGACCACAATTTGGCAATGATAGTCCCAAATGCATTCTCATTCAAAGAGAGCGAACTAGACTGTGATACCTGGCTAATTGTACATTTCAAGCGCACATAGCGTTGATTGCATGGGTAGTACACAGAGAACACAGCGGCCTAGCCACTCACGTCAAGGCGACAGAAAAGAGAGCCTGCGCCCCCCCCCCCTCCCCGTCCTCTCCTTCCCCCCCCCCCGTATTTTATTTTCTTGTGTCCCCAAGTTTAAACTGCCTAAACATACCAGCTGGTATTAAGGAAGTTATATACCTCTATGTTTACTGTAAGTACCAATGGGAGAGACCTTTTCAGTAAAGGCTTTGAAAAATCTCTTCCTCCAACGTTTAATAGCTAACTACCGTGATTTAAGTGTAGGAAGCAGGGGGTTCTGGGAGCTGAACCACAGTGTTTTCATCTCCTGAGACGCCCGGGTTCTCCATGTACCAACTGGGAAAGGTAGCTGTGTTACTTCAGCATATTTAAATCCCTCTGGTCACAAGGGTCGCCATGGATGATGTTGCGGCTTCCTATTGGCCCACGTAACCCAGGAGATTTAAATCCCAATGGTTTCCCCCAGAGGGAACGGTACCAATGCAACCTTTACAGGCAGCTCAGGAACCATGTGTTCCCGGAGCTGAAATTCACATGGCTCCAAGAAATAAGGGCAGTGGGAATGACTCCTTAAAAAGAGACAAAATTCAGCTAAGTGACTTGCAAGTAAACGGCTGAGATTACGTTTCCGTGTCTATTTCTTTGTAGGACGCGCTAGATTTTATAGCAGTGCATTATACCTTGTAGCAGTGTATAAATCACCACACTGAGGCAAGACCAGACAACGAGGAGCAGTGTCAATTAACCTGCTTCGCTACTTGTACTGTTCCTCCTCCAACACCTCCAGCGGTTTCAGAAAACCGCTCACGTCTGGCACAGACAGATTGGAAAACGTGCCACTGATTAAATGTCTGTCAGACGAGGATGGGGAGGAGATGGCAACTGAACTTTAATTAAGAAAGTTTATTTGAGCAGTGTAAATGATGTGCCAGAGAATGTGTAAACAGAATTCAACATGAGCACACTTGGGGGAAAATAATACAAAATATGTGTGATATTCCAGGACAGAGCTTTCCTTAATCGTGAGCAATTGATATGCCATCTGATCAATGTTTAAGCATGGGATAAAATAGATGTGATGATCACCGTTTCCTACTTGCATTGAGATGGATCGAACATTAATTTAAGAGCTGTTGCTTTTGCTCGGGACTAGGTTATGGAGATATTTCAACCGTAAAAGCACTCTGGTAAAACTCTTAGAAGCTCTACAGCAGTGTTTTTCAACAGGGGTTTCTAGGAAACCTTGGGTTTCGTGGGTATCCCCCTAAAAGGGTTCCCTGCAATTTTACGGTCATTTGAACATTGCACAAAATACAGAAGCATTTACAATGCAGCTGATCTCAGACACGCTATTAGAGAGGGTTGGGGTACCTTACAATGCATCTGATCTCAGACACTATTGTGCCTCGTCCCCACTGCTCGCGTTACGGTGTGCGCAGCCCCGGGCAGTGCGTGCACATGATCAAGCGCAAGTTGCGCGACTACATTTTGTAAAGTCAAGAAACTTGACTTTTGGCGCGGTGGCCGACCGATGGCCACGTCACGGCGGCAGTTCAACCAATGAGGGCGAACAAGCAGCGTGACATCATGGTCGCGCCCCCGCTACGCCTCCCCTGTCGCGAGTGGTGTGAAGTCCTCAGATCGCTCGGCTGAAGGTTGCTCATGTGCAAGATGACTGGGGCCGTAGCCTTAGGCCAGGTCCATAGTGTCTTCTCGGCTGTTACGTCACCCGCTTGAAGCAGGTGCATTATTTGGCCATGGTACGCGCGCCATCCGTGGGCGTGTCTAGGGGCGTGCCAGGGACGTCACAAAGCTGGTTCTTCCTCATTGGGCGAACCGCTCGTGACCTGTGTTGCGCCAAGAAATCAGTTTAACTGATTTCTCACGCAGCGTGCGCCCCCTCCTGCTGCCGCGCGCCGCATGGACACGAACACTGCCTTAAGCCAATCTGTTCGCTCAGCCTGCGAACGAGTCTGCTGTACCATGGCCCCAGCCTTCGAGAGGGTCGGGGTTCCTTACAATGCATCTGATCTCAGACGCGCTATTAGAGAGGGTTGGGGTTCCGCAGAATTTCACAATGATAGGGTTCCTTTAAAAATATTTAATGCACTGAATGTCAGCCCCTCTCTGTCGAGTAGCAAGAAATGCATTGCTCTGCTTGCAATCCATGCCCCTGTACACGAGGGAGGATCAGAACCGAACTGCTTAGGGTCTGGATAGTTCAGGGATGTGTGTGACTCATTTCCCCTTTCCCAATACAAAGGATATTACAGCGTTTGAGTTGGTTTCAGCTTGTCAGAGCAGAAACTTTTCTCTGAATCACATACGGTGTAATCAGGAGAAACTATTAACGCACAAATGAGGAACATCAACACAGCAAAAGATCTGGGAATTTCTAAAGGAAGAGAAATAATGCAAGACACAAACCTGTTCTTGATAAAGGGCCTCTCAAAATAAGGAGAAGAGTGACCCAACAAATCAATGTAGAGCTCTCATCTTGTGTTAGTTAAAATCGCTAACCATAAGAAAGCTTTAAATTACCTACCTGCTTTGCTTAATACACCATAATATGGGCTTTTCCCCAAAAATGAGTCAACGTTTGGGAGCGATGATTGACACACAGCTTTTCAGAGTACCTCCTGAGATTTACAGCCCTCTACAGCTTCTTCTAGCCCCTTGAATGCCAGAAAGGCCAATGTTTAAAGCAATGAGTTGCAGTTCAACAGATACCTACCAAGTTCAGAAAGAGAATAAGACTCTAGAATGGAAATGCTGAACCTGCAATAGTTCATAAGGCCCGTCAAGGCAAGACATTGTATTTTCAGGGACATGGCTTTGTATAAATCATTCAGGAGGCAATGGCCGGTATTTAGTAAGCGGATAGTCCAGCACGAGAAGACACTTTCAAGTGCTTGTGCGTCCACGTTTCTTTCAGCACCGCTCAGTAAACATGGGCCAGGAAGAGATTTTCAACGAGCCTCTAAAATATCTTGATTCCTTGCATTTCTACAAGCACGGCCCTCATCCTTAAGAGAAAATAAAACTAAGATCTGAACAGCATCATAGTGCCTGAACATACATTTGGTCCACACTGGGACAGCCGGCCTCTGACCCCAAACTAAATCAGGACTAACAGGAGATTCTTCCCCCACACCACAGGTTCTCCAATGGTGTTTGAAAAGCAATATGGCAAAAAGTCCACCTGTTCCAGTAATAAGGGGTAGAGAGCAGCACTATTCTAAAAGATACAAATACAGCTACCTTTCTATATTACAGGTCCACACTTCTTTTATGAAGGGTCGCACTATTTGTACAGTATCTCTATATAGGCATAAAATGTGTTTCAAAGATCTTGACCGCAACAAGCGAGATTAACAAAAAATGTGAATGTTTTTCCCCCGATGGAAAAGGAGTTATGGAGGTTGCCGTACAAATGGATGGTCAGTATCAATACAAAAACATACCATGACCAATATATTGAATTTATGACATTTTATACATTGCCCTTAGCCAAACTCCAGTTTCAGTGTCCAGCCCTCAGGCTACCCAACACTGAACTTGTAAAACTGCCATGTCTACTATGCTATTTATATTCGCTCTAACCACACTTTCTTTCTACTAGTCTTGTGTCGCTAACTCCATTCTTACGGCGCGGGCGGCTGCACGGGCTTTCCCCACCATCAGGGGAATCCTCCCGAGCCGGTCCCGGTCCCCCCTGGCTGCACAGCTCACTACACGCTGTGACGCGTCAGCCGCTACGGGATACAAGAGAATTGTGATCCCTAGCATTGACGCGTCACGTGGTGTGGCTGTGAGCCAATGAGGCTTCGGGAGGAGGAGAGGCTTCGGGGAGCGGGGAGGAGTGTGGAGGGAAAGCAGCGTGAGTGCCTATCTGTGTGTGTATGTGTGTGCCTGAGTGCGTGAGTGCCTGCCTCTGTCTGTGTGTGTGTGTGTATGTGTATGAGTGCCTGCCTGCCTGCGTGTGTGTGAGAGTGCCTGCGTGTGTGTATGAGTGTGTGTGTGTTGCTTCCATAAGCAGCTCCAGCCCGAGCCCGTGGAGGGAGGGAGGGAGGGGGGGGGGGGGAAGAGTAGCGGGTCCCTCCGCTCAAGCCACGCCCTCCCTCCCGCTCAAGCCTCCCACTCACCTCCTTACAGACCGCATATCGCGGTCTGTGTATGTCAGCGCCCCGCCTGTCTGCAGTGCGGGAGCGCTGACGGAGGGAGCGGGGCCTTAGCCTTATTTCCCCATCTCTCCTTCATTCTCCACTTCTCAGTTCATATGAACTGCTTTCGTATCTCTGCCCTTAGGCTCCACTCAACTATACCCTCTGCTTTAAAACATACCCCTACAAATCCTCCTTACATATTCACTTTCTTTCCTTGCTTTTGGGGATCTCCCCCAACCCAGCACCCTGTTATTTCTACAGGCTCTCGTCCTGAACTCTCACATGCAACTTCTCCTTCTGGAGTAAATCCTTCTAACCTCATACCCATCCTGTGTCAACCTCCCTCCCCTCTCCCTTTCTCCTGTGCCATTTGGAATGCACACTCCCTTTCTTGCAAATTAATCTCTGTATATGACTTTCTCTCACACTCTGCTATAACCGAGACTTGTCTTCCTCAGTCTGACTCTGCACTGGAAGCTGCCCTCTCTTATGGTGGCCTTACACACACTCTCGCCCTGATGGCAGGGGTGGAGGCGTGGGGCTCCTCCGCTCTTCAATCTGCCATTACTGAACCCTTCCTATTCCACTTTCTTTTGAGGCTAAGCTTTTTTCTCCTCTCCCTGTCCATGTGGCGGTCATATATCGCCCACCTACCTCTACTCATCCCCTTCAGTCGATCTATCTCACTTAGAATCCTGGCTCTCGCTCTCCTCAGACCGCTGATCTCCTTGGGGACTTCAACTGCCATATTGATGACCCCCTTTCTCGCTCTTCGGCTTCCCGCTTCCTCGCTCTAACCTTCTTTTGGCCTTCACCAATGGACTGCAGACAGCACCCACAAGAACGGCCACTTCTTGGACCTGGTTTTCCCTATCCTCCTCTCTTGATCTAGATGCCCCTCTTTTGCTCTCCCAACTCCAGACCCTGGCTAAACTGCCACACACGCATGCGTCGTTCCTGCACTTGCTCCTCTGAACGCCTCTGGAGGAAATGTCATACTCTTGCAGACTTCCTTCACTACAAATGTATCCTATCCTGTTTCAACTATGCCCTCCCCCAGGCTAAACAAACGTACTTTTCATCACTAATCAACACTCACAAGTCTAACCCACGCAGACTCTTATCTGTCTTTGACTACTCAGACCATCTGTTACTTGTCTTTCTACTTTTAATTCACCTTGGGAAACCAGGGGAGCGCAGGTATCAATACGCAAAAAAATAGAAAAACACAAAATACAAAATAGTGCAAATAAAGTTAATTCAAACGATGTGATGTGAATGTATCAAGTGAATGGAGACTCACGAGGTGTCAAATAAAATCAGTCATATCAGAGATCAGTGGCAGATGCTTGACTCTGTAGTGGTAGATGAACAACCCCACAGCTGGATATCTGATGTGAACAGCATACACGGCAAAAGTGTCATAAAATCAAATGGGCACATAAAACAAGTGATATCACCAGCTCCAGTCTTCTCCGTCTTAGACCTCACGTTCTGGACCGCGGGAGCCGCCAAGGTCAGCTGGCACGCCAATATGACGGCCGGAACGGGGATCCCGTGTCCTATGCGTGGTACACTCGTCGTGCGTGTATCGGCATCCGATGATGAAAGACTCCTGACGAAACTACACTGTTTAGTGAAACGCGTAGAGTCGCTGCTAGTGACGTAATCAGCCACTGCCCGGAAGTCTACCGGCTGTTTCCCCGTGAGATGAACTGTGCCTTCTAGCGTGTCCACCGCATGTACAGGCATACCCCAGTTTAAGGACACTCACTTTAAGTACACTCGCGAGTAAGTACACCTAGCTCAATAGGCAAACGGCAGCTCACGCATGCGCCTGTCTGCACGTCCTGAACAGCAATACCGGCTCCCTACCTGTACCGAAGCTGTGCGCAAGCGGGGAGACTGTAGAGCAGGCATGTCAAACATGCGGCCCGCGGGCCGCATGCGGCCCGCAACGGATATTTTGCGGCCCCCTCACAACCAGCGTGGCAGTCGTGTGTGTTGGCGAGCGTGTGGGCAGCGGTTAAAAGTTTTGGCCGCGGGAGAAGCGAGCGCGGGTATGGGGGAAGCGAGCAGCACGGGCGGAAGTAATATCTGTCCTGCAGGG